>NW_025335761.1:23989875-24306595 GCF_004798865.1 Varanus komodoensis | reverse complement strand
TAGAAATGTTCTAATAAATAAATAAATAAATTTTTAAATCTCCTGCATAAATAAAATTAGATGGGTGATGGGAATTTAAATACTCATGGTTGGGAAAACAATTACTACAAAATTGATTTCAACTGCAATTTAGCTCAACATTATTAAAATAATTTCAAATTATATTTGGGCACTGAACATTAAAACCACACAATTCTAGGCAAGTTCATGTTTTGTGCTGTACTTATTAGGCTTTCAGGTACCACCAGGGGTGGGGCAGGGGAGCTTCGATCCTGGTAGAAAACCCTCTGGTAGTTGGGATCCTGATCAGCTTTCCAAAACCTCTCCAAAACCATGATCGATGTGTTCTTTTTTTAATTTCACTTAGATGCAAGCCCCAGGCTACTGGGGACCATTGGACAAGAATGCTCAGTCCCCCTCCATCTTCTCACAGCCATTATCTCTAGCTTCTTTTACTCTTCCTCCCCTTTTTCATCATTTCTACCACTTCCTTGCTTGAAGAGGCTGTAGCATCTACTGCTCCTCATTCTCATCACCATTTGCACCAGATCATAGGTGGGGAAAAGAGAAGGTTGCAATAGCAAAGAGAAAGAACAACTCCAGGGACTTTTTGTCAGTGGATGCCTTCTGAGGTTCTCACCAATGCCTGTCCTTAACATCAACCCTAAAGATGGACTTATCTTAGTGCCCAAGAAGATTTGCATCCCTACACCTTCTTGATATTATGTCTTTGGGAGGATTGCAGTATCTGGAATACCACAATCATTGCAAACTGGTTTTAAGATGCTGCACACCACTTGTGCCTTTACCCCTGTATTTACACCATCCTTTATTTAAAATTTACAATTTAAAAATATTGCTTTTAATATTAGCATTAACTTTAGCACTCTTTGCCCTCACACCCAACTCTCCTCTTTATTTTATAATTTTATGTACAATCATTAGTTGGCGTGCTGTGGTTTGTACTACTGCAGACGTACCTTGCTTACATGGAGCCTTCACATTGCAGCAGCAGATTTTTGTCTCTGAGCCAAGATGTGAGTGGTGGTGATATTATTTTATTAGTATGTTGGTGCTCCTTCAGAAGCATACCTGATCAAGCTGGCAGGGGCTCTTCTCTTCAGATCATCTCATAATTACTCTGGCATTGAGATTAGGCAACTTGGCTAGGTCTGCGATAGATCAGATGTTTTTCACATGCTTGCTGAACCTCAGACAAATTCTGCATTGTTTTTTTGTGTCAGTTTTATCGTGGAACATCATGCAACCATCTGGGAAGAAAAACAACATGGCACTGGAGCAGCTGGTGAATGGGAATGGCCAAATAAACATTGGCAGTCACCCTGTCATTAGGTGAGATAAGGAGGACAAGCAGAAGCCAAAAGAGACCATTCCAAATGACACCCTCCATTCCCTTTTTCCCCGTCTTATCTCAGCCTGAAAGCACAGCTATCATTTATGAGAAGAAGGGGAAACTAGCTATCGGGTGTCAGACATGACTTCCTAAAGAATAAGAAAGGAAACGCGTGCGTATATCTTTTACCTTTTTCAAGACAGTAGGTACAGAGTTCATGGACACACTCCCATTCAGGAGAGATTCAAGCCTGTTTAATTTACCTGAGTTCTCCAAATTGCACAGGGAACATACACACACTCAGCGGGCTCTTGGCTGCAGCTGTGCACTCAACAACTTGTAGAGGTGAAGGAGATTGCAATGGAGGGGATGGAGTACCTGCTTTGGATACCAAATAAACAGAAGCACATTGTGGCTTCTGTCAAGGGACCTAGAACCAATGGGAAGCTGTGTCCCCTCCTTCCCAAGGAAGGCTTTAAAGGAGATGTGCTATTTATTTGTTTGGCATATGGCTTATCACACATGGACTTGTGATATCTATTAGCATTTAAATTAAGTTAAAAACACATTCAAAATATAAATGTTAACAAGATCTCTGTATGCATATCAATGTCTAGGCCACCTAACCACTGAAATGCAGCATTGTTTATGTGAAAAAAGTCAGACACTGGGCCTGTATATGTCCTCGGTTTACAGCCAGCCACACTGAGGGGTGGGTGCTATACCCCATTTATGCAGCAGGTCCTGGGAAACACCATGTGAGGTGTGAATCCTGCTCAGAGTTGTCCAATACTGGTGGGGTAATTCAAAACCTGGCACCTTTTGCATGGGATCATCTAAATATCTACGTGTTTCTGGGTGTTCAGCTGCCCATTTAGCTTTCCATTGAGAATTGATGTTAAAGTTATTATACGGATGTTGTGCTAATGCCAGTAAGAGCTTCCTGAATTTGAGCCTGACAATTGATAGATAAGGAAGATCAGCATGCACTGATAGAAGTGGATTGTTCATGATTTTTCTGTACTCTCACTAGAGCATCTTGCCTTTGTAGAGCTTGTGGAGCTGTATGGCTAAGGACAAGGAAGCCAGCAAGTAGGAGTAGTTTTGATACATCCACTTATAATTCTCATGGTGTCATTAAGTCTAAGATATACTCATTTCTTCTATATTAAGGGCCATCAGTAAACAAACAAGAAATTGCATTATACAATGTTAAATTATGATTGGCAGATGGGTCACAAAATTGGAACAGTTTCAACAGTCTTTGTGGAATTTACAGGTGCCAAAAAGAAGTACAGGTTTTACATATGCAAACATTTTAGAATGCTTGGTGAAATATTGAGGGAGAAAAACCCTGAACATAGAAAAAGTAAAGCAGATTCCCATTTGTAAAAAGTTGCTTTGAAGAATTGCATTGGTCACCTTTTTTGCCCAAGATGTCTGAAGAGTGATTTTTTTAAAAATCTAAAACACTATCACTTTCCTGCTCCTCTTGTACTGAGGTACATTTCCATTAAAAACATCCTTGTCTAACAGCTTTGGAAAAGCTGTTAGACAAGTTTCCCCATCCTGCCCTTTTCAGATTCTTGAAGAAGGATGAAAATGGATGCAAACTTACAAAATGGTTCCTACCTTGAACCTATTTTACATTATATTGGCTGTTCCTCCAATTTGGAAAGACCCTTTGTATCTTTGCATAGTCATTGTTTCCTTTTTATTAAAGAAAATCACAATCTGGTGTCATCATTGCCTACCCCTAACTCTAGATAAGAAAAAAGAAAACAAGACTGATCCCAGTAGTTTGTTAATTTTCTTTGAATTCCTAGATGGTCTACAGCAATATTCTCAAGGGTATACAAAGGGTCATCACCAGTTAGGGGTGAGATATGTTGATTAAGTGAAATGAGATCATGGTACAGAATACTGCAGATATATCTCTCCTTTCCTCTACTCTCGGGAAGACTAGATCTCACCCTTTATATCCAGAAAGACTGAGAAAGTTGTAGGTGATTGCACTTTACACTATGGGTAACTTGTTCTAGGGATTCTTATATCCACAACAGGTTGTTGTATCATTAGAGTCCAGGCAAGTGACATCATTATGGGTACCAGAAATTGGCTAGCAACATACTTGGCAAGAGAGGCAAAAAGCCCTTGCCACTCTTCCTAAGTTTGCCCAGGCACCCAGCTACCACACAAGTGTCTGGATGTTCCATGCTGTGATTGTGAGCTATTTTTCAGCTTGCCACTTATTTGCATTTTACCTGATTTGCATTTTGCAAGGTCCTTAGGAAAATGAAAAAGAGCATTAACCCTATTTTCTGGGGAACAGAAGATTTATGGCCTGGGACATTTCGCTGTGGGTCAGTGTGATGTGCATGGATTGTCAGGGTGGCTTGTTGCCTTCAAACCAGTCACCTTGCAGTAATGAGTCTGAATTCAGACATGATAAACCGGTGTGGTAGAAACCCATGATGGGTTGTCATGTCATTCAACCCCAATCAGTGAAACCTCAGATATAAACTAAATCCATGAGCAGAGAGATAGAAATTGTTTTTAAAACAATATTTGTGAGGGAAGGAAATCAAATTAAGGAGAGAAAAGAGATTGGGGAACAACACTAGAATAGGTATACAACTAATAGGAAGAAAAACCATTGGCATAATCAAGGCTTAAACAATGATCAGTGGAATTATCACTAGGTTAGGGTTCCATCCTTAAAGGCACAGTACAATTATTACAAATGAATATGATACAAATGTTTACTGAATTCTTCTTCACATGTACCTTTATATCCCTAGGCAGCTGGCGTGAAAGCTCTATGGAAGAGATATGGCTTTGTGATAGAACCTAAGTGTGGCATCCAGAAGAACCCAGGTTTGATCCCTGGCATCTCCAGGTAGGGCTAGAAAAACTCCTATCAGTAGTGTAGTGCTGTAGCGCTGCCGCCAGTCAGTGTCAATAATAGTATGCTAGATGGACCCGAAGTATGATTTGAAATAATGAAGCTTCCTGTGTTCCTCTGTGAGAAACTGCTAGCCTACAAATAATTTTCACTTGCTCTGTATGTGAGGTTGGTTGAATAATGGACAAGTAGAACATGCAACAAAATGCTGTAGTGTGTGATTCTCCTCTGTAGTGTTTCAGTAAATCAGTGGTTTTGAACTGCTGGTCCGTGGTCTGGCACCAGTCTGCCGGCATTCCCTGCCAGTCCATAACAGAGCCGCTGACAGTCGCATCCTGCTCACCAGGACCCGCACAGGGTTAGCTGTGCTCTTGCTGCTGATTCCCTGCCTCTTCCTTGGCCAAGGAGGCTCAGGAAGGGAGAGGCAGCTCAATGGGAGTTAGGTGGGAGCTGTGCTGCACCACACCAAGTCCGCCATCTTGGCAGGGCCCTGAAGACCAGACTTTTTCCTTTCTCTGGTGTGTTTTCCACTGGGAAGGGAAATGCTGAGGCGGGATTGTGCTGAGAGTGCTTTCTCAGCCTATCTGTGCAGGAGTATGTGAGGGTTTGAGTGGGTGGGTTAGTTGTATTTTATATTTAACATTATGAATATTATTGTCTTAAGTAACTTGGTTTGATTTTGTATTGCTCTGCTGTTAATATTGTATTTGAATTTGCATTTGTTATGAGCATAGTATTGCATTTATATTGATTTTGTATTTTGCTATTGTATATTTTTATCAAGTATTCTTGAAAAGAAGCAACAGCAGATTTTGCAGTAGCCTTATTTGAATTACATATTGCTCTCTAAAATTTTCAATTGTATTTTGATTACATTTAATTTCAATATTTTATCCTTTTATTAGCATTTTTACTGCTCAGTTTCTGGTTATTTTAGAGAATTTTCATTTTTGGTACTACATTTAAAAACTAATACACAAAATACTATATAATGCTTTTTATGTCTGCCTCAGTGGTCCCCGTGATAATTTTCCTATTTTTGCCAGTTCCCAGCTGTAGTAAATCAACCAGGCCTTCTCTCAGCCAATCTTTCCTTTTTTCTTCCAACACTATTAAAATTCAGTGGCAACTTTAGATTTTGATCCCTCTTCTCTTAGGGGAAGGAACGCAGGGCTCTAAAGATTCTCCAAAAAAAGTCTGCAAAGATTAGAGTTACCCTAGATCTGCTGATATCTTCCTCTCATGCTTACATGGTGCAATTTTGACCACATAAGAACCTATCACCTCTGAACTTTAGGTTCTGTTTAAGCTTCTCTCTCCTTGCTATGTCTCTTATGTTATGATCTTTGGTTTTGCTTGCTTTTGCTTTTATTGTGAGCTTCACAGTATAGTTTTGGGTCCTTAATATTTGTATAACACAAGCCCCCAGGATACACTGAACAAAAGGACTATACTAACTGATAACTTAATACATTTGTTTATTTTTCTATTACATTCCTGTACTGCCAAATACTGTGTCATGCTAAAGTGAAGTTCATGAAGCAAAAATATCTAATATTACTTTAACCACCATTGATACAATTTCCAGTATCTACAGATCATTTAAGTATTTAAACCCTGATGCATTTGAAAGCTTGGCTAATTTATCATAAGAATCCTCAATATAAACTTTTCAATAGTAATCAGGACAAAAATATCATTGCTTACTGTTTTGCAAATTTATCAATTCAATAATTTTAATATTTTAACTTTACAGTTAGGTTAAAAGCATCAGCTCAGAATTGAGAAAAATCAAATGTAATATAATGAGATCTGAAGCTGGCAATAATGCCCTTGCTTAGGTCCTTTTCAGAGACTAGGGAATCAGGCCCAGAGCAGACATGATTTTAAAAATGTAGTGAGCAGGTACATTTTCAATTTCTACTCTAGAGAAGTGGGGGTGGGTTGCAGGGGCTATCTGGATGGGGCTTTCTCCGTTTTCCCCCACTATAGGCAGAGTCCAGATCATGGGTACCCACTTGTCCTTTCTGTGGAATTCCTATGGCTTACTCTTGAATGTGTTACTTAAAGATGCACACTTACTGAAAGGGAGGTGTCATGGGTCAGATTTCTAGCAGAGCCTTTTTCCCACTCTGCTACTTTCACATACAAAGATGCTAAGGAGGACAATGTGCTTTACTTTATGGAGAACTGTCTTGTTGAAGAGCTGCCCAGTCCATGTCCAGTTTAATGATAAAGAACTATAAGAGGGAACACATGGGCACCAAGACAGGCATCTGGTCTCACCACTATAATCTAAATAGAAGCACATTTGAGTAATTATTTCAAAAGCCACATCTGTCAGGGCCAGATTATGGCATGCTGAGGCCCTAAGCTATATCAAGTTTAAAATACCTTCATATAATTAATCTAACAAAAAGACTATGAAACTGAAATGTTTAAAATGTATTTTTATATGCATACTTGGGAATGCTCAATAATAAAAACAATTACTTCAAAAAATCAGCTATCCAATAGTAATCCTATTGGCAAGTGTAAGTGTCTTCAAATGAAAATACATTATGATTTCTTACTTAGCATTTCAGTAATCTTTTAATGAGAAGATACTCAGCTCAGCATTACTAACCTGAAGAAGCAGAACCTCCACTATGGCTAGTTGCATGCCATGAAATATATAAAAAACTTCTATCATGAGCTTTGAAGAGCCAAGTCACTAACGATCCTGTTGAATAATAGTTTACAAAGTGTTCCTGGTGCTTACACCCTCAAACCTGGATGCTTGCCTGACAATTTTCATCCCTCCATACTCCCCACTCTGCATTTCAGCTGGATGCCCATCTAGCTGAGCACTTCAGAGGGAGGAGGCTGGAAGCACCATCAGGATTGCTTGTATCCTAGTGTCCTTAGTCTCCTCCCCTTCCTGGCTCCTGTAGCACCCCCTTTACCCCCTGTCTGAGGTAATTTCCCTAATTTTAGACAGGCAATGGAGATAATTTGATATCATTTAAGGAGAGGAGGAAGACTGGAGTGCAGATTCCCAGTTATGACAGTGGAGCACTCTCTCAGGAATCCAAATTATTCTGTGTTCGCCTAAGTGCTACCTAGAAGGCCAAATGATTATGTTCCTTTGGGGAATTTTATTTTGTTTTATTCAGAGTCTCCTCTCAAGATTCTAAACTGTGGTTCACACAGCTTATGCCTAAATCTGGCACTGTATTATGTATGAATGAGTACATGCAGGCTTATTTACACATCTCTGTCCTCTTTTTTGGGCATGCATTTTCTTTTTAAACAATGCATAACTCCATCAGGAATAGTTTTACCATCCCATCTGCTATTTGCATGAAGTAGGTCCCAGCTTCATTGAAATGAGTGGGACTTTCTTTCAAGCAAATGTATCAAATACATAGGCACAAGTCTTCAGAGAAGGTCAAAGTCAATCCTTTGTTAAAACAATCCTTGGAACAATCCCTATTTTGGGAAAAAACTGTCTTGAGGGTTAACAACATTAGTTTGTTGCAACAAATCAGGAGTCCTTTGGCACTTTAAAGACTAAGCACATGATCCTGGCACAATCCCATAAGACTGGCTGGGAAAAACCGGGAGTTACAGGATTCTCTCCTTCCCTCCAGCAATTTAAACCTGAACAGGATTGCACACTAATACCTTTATTGTAGCATATAGATTCATGAACTGAGCCGACTTCATGAATCTGATTATGTAGTCTATGAAACTGCAAACCACAATAAGCAAGTTAGTGTCATGGGCATAAGACTCTAAAGGGAAATTTCCAAATTTCTTATCCTATGAAACTTATACTTTGGCCACAAGATGGCACAAGAACCTAAATATTGCTTTACTATGCTCCATGTATCTTAAGTGTCTATGCCTATGAAGTGTCAAGATAGTAGGCCTGTACAATGCCTCACAAAAATATTCTTATTTGTAATTTTACACTAAGATAAAGTCTTATTAAAACAATTTTTTCCAAGGCTGGTTTTCCCTCCAAGGTTGACATTCTAGTATAGGCAACAATGAGATTTTGTAATTTTGAGCATGCTTAGGGAGGATTTGGTGAGCTTGTCTTTCTGGGAAAATATGGAGTCCAAATCTGAGTCTTCCTGTCCTGTATCACAGATACATGGCTGGATCAGACAGTGCATTCTAGACCTTGGGATCCTTGGAGATCACTGTCTTCAGAGGCAAATTTGGTGGCAATGTGGAAGACAGCCTTCTTGGTGGTCACTTCCCAGCTGTGGAAGTTTCCTTGCCAAGAGAGGCCAGGTTCACTCCCTCTTTGCTGTCTTCCTGCCAGCGAGCAAAGATCTCTTTATTTAAGCAGGTTCTCAGTGTGTGAACAAGTGTTTTGAACTGCTTTTACTCTGTTATTATTGCATTTTTAATTATCTTTCATTGTTTTAATGCATTTTATTATTTTTAATCAAGTTTTATTAATAATTGCAAAATGCCTTGAATGCAATTTTTGGTAGAGCAGGGTACAAATGGGCCAAAGTCAAAGGGGCGGGGGTAAAATACAAAGAATAACAGCATATTGAAGCTGAAAGTTCTTACTCCCAGTAACTAAGCATGCAGGGGATTTAAAGAGTTCAGAATGTTGGGAGGAAAACTGCACAAAAGCCAGACTACCACCAAATGATCACAGGTTGGAGAAAAGAGGTGGGGCTAGGGGAAGTGGCATGGTCAGCTGAAGAATTCGAGAAAGCTAAATGGAACTTCAGGATAGGCATTTGTGTGTCATCGTCGTTGTGCCCCCCCCCCCCTACACATCCTGAGATTTTGTACTGCTGTACACAGAGATCTCTTCTCATCCTCCTAGGTTCTGGAAAGAGAATAATGGGATCAAGTTACAAGAAGCCATCTGTTCCAGCTGAGCATCAGGAAAAACTTTGTGACTGTTAGTGCAACCATAGAACCAATGACCTAGGGAGCTTATGGTCTGTCCCACACTGGAGCAGGGTTTGGCCCCCATGGTCTTAATGGTCCATTCCAAATCTACTGTTCTATGACGCTATTCTGCTTTAAAGGGATCTAGCAGATAATCAGGTGGGCACCATGTGCTACAAGAGGTATTAGACTGGTGTTTTCCTGAACCTTTTAACTATAATTGAAGCATCAAGATTCCATAACAGACCTGCCTGAATCTCCTGAAACATGTGGTATCAATCTCTAGTAATAAATCACTCTCAGTAAAAATGCACTTAGAAATACAATGCAAACAGGTAAAGTAACTAAAATCTAAAGTATCTAAATCTAACATCTCTGTTAAAGTCAGCTCAGATTCAAACACATGAAACAGTATCAACTTTTACTGATGAGCTGAGAAAAGAGAATATGAAGGAAATTAGTAAATGTATGCGATCCATGGATGAAAGGAGTGCCCATGCAGACAAGTGTCCATGCCAAATTGTAGCTTGGCAACACACTGCTATTTTTGTTTGTTTGTTTGTAAAAGGTGGGGGAGTAGAAAGCATCCCCTACAGCAGAATCTTCAAGTTTGGGGGGACACTCATGCGACCCTGAGCTGCTTTCATATTTCATACAGGTATGTGAGGGGATGTCAGATGGAGATGGGTAGAGACTTGTTCTCCCCTGCAGAGGAAGACAGGACGCGCTCCAACGGAGTAAAGCTCAGGGAACCCTGGTTCCATTTAGATGCCAGGAAGCACTTCCTTACAGTCAGGTCCCCAAGGGTGTGGAATGGGCTTCCACAAGAGGTCGTTGAGGCCCCATTGGTGAGGGTGTTCAAAGATAGGTTGGACATGCACATGGTGGGCATGTCATGAGTGGAGCCGGCTGGAGCTGGAGGTCAGACTAGATGGCCCGGGAGACCCCTTCTGACTTGCTGTTTCTATGTTTCCATGTTTCCAAGTGGATACCGAGAGACGCAAGATTCCCTACCACCACCCAAAAAGCCAAGAACCTGCAAAAAAATGGTGTTTGAGGGGACACACCTCCTCAATTTTCCACTTTTCAAGCAAGTTCCCTGGATCTGGGGAGATGTTGGGAAGCCCAAACAGTCCCCTTAGTTCTTCCATTTACCCTGAGGGATAGCACTTTGGGGAACTGCAAAACCAGAGGAAAACCTCAGTGCAGGAGCAAGGGTGGGGGAGAGGCTTGTGTTTTAAGGAGGCAAGAATGCCTCCCACTCATAGAGTTTTCCTAGTTTGGAAGTGCTTCCTGTTTCTAGAAGGCTTGGACAGCATCTGAAGCAGCAAACCTCTCCCAAAGAGCAGGAAAAGCTTCTTTCTGCAATGCACAGTCTTGCAGGGGTTTGCAAGGAGCTAGCCTCTGAATTGTCGGCTCCATGTAAATGAAGGGGCTATCCTTGTGGCAGCACCTCTGGGACACCCCAAAATATGATTGAGGATGTTGTGTTTTAACTGTGACTTTTGCCATTTTAATATAAATAAATAGATAAATGTCAAGCTGTGGCCATGGCTAAATGGCTCATCATGGTTGGTGGAACATATGCTCCCCAAGATTTCCCATAGGAAAGAAGGATAAAAAGAAGGGAAAGGTGCAGGGGAAAGAAAGACGAAATGAAGGGAGGAGGTACATTGATCATATGTCAGGCACAGGGGAATTTTAACCACAGTGTGTGGTTAAAATTCCCAAGGGGATTACCATGTCATGCAAACCTTCTCTGAATGTGGTTTTGAACATTACAGGCATGTGGTTATAAAGCAGGCTGGTGACCTGCAAATTTTTTGAACTTCAAAACCCATCAGCCTAGCCAGCATGGACAATGGTCACAAATCCTGGGAACTGTAGTTCAAAGCATCTGGTACTTTATACACAACTTCAAAGGATGGTGAGATTTCTAGCTATTATGGACTGTCATGCATGTCCAACAAATGTTTTCTCACTCACTACTGCCTCTGCTCTTCTCTTCAATGCTCATCTTAACATGATGCAAATATCTGAGAGTGCCAAAGAAACTGAAAACAATGCCATCAGGAGGCCAGAACTGGTTCTGCTTGGCTCATCTCCTAGCAGAATTACCAAAGCAGAATGGTCAAGGCTGAGACACCTGACTAAGATGCATCCATCCTCTTCAAGAGTAATGGTCACATCAAGAAAAAGAGAATAAATCTCATTAATGGTAAGGGGACAGAGAAACTTCTGAAAGGTAGTTAGTGGGCAGCTACACTAATTGAAGGCAACACTGATTGAGGAACTTTCATAGACAATAGCAGTGACACTCAAGCTAAGTCCAGTTAGTACTGTGCAGGATATGGGAATTCTGAATTTTCTTACCTCCAGAACCCTATGATGCAAAATGAAACAAGAGATAGTGAAAGCCGGAAGATGAAACCACCACCCACCAGGTTGGAAGGCATTAATAAGCTACTGGGTAAGGGTAAAGGACAAATACAAGTAGCATTGTCACTAATGACAGTACTAGATCAAAACCCAAAGAAGTGGCCAATATGCACAGAGGTGAAAGGAAAGTCCAGTGCTTCACAACACATACAATTGGATCATGAAACATCAGAAGTATGAATCAAGGCAAACTGAAAATTGTAAAGCAAGAAATGGGAAGAATTAAAATCACACAATCAAAGGTAATTTCAAACCTATATTAAGAATGCTAAAATAAAAAGATAGAATAAACTATCTGATCAGGAGAAAATAAAGAGAAATTGGAAAGAATATACAGAAGAGGTGAGAGAATGACAGATTTCTTCAAAGTAGAATCCTATGAAGAGGAGCCTGCAATATTAGAAAATGAAGTGAAAGCTGGTCTGAAAGTACGTGCAAAGAAAAAAGCATGTAGAGTAGATAAGATACCAATAGAACTATTCCAATCTGCAGAAAATTAATAAGGTCAAACCCTAACAAAATAAGTTAACAAATATGGAAAACAAACAATGGTCCACGTTGAATGTACTGTCCAATTCCCAAGAAAGGAGAAGCAAGAGAGTGCAGCAACCATTAATCTCCCTTGCAAGCAGAGTAATGCTCAAAGTCTTGCAACGAAGAACACTATCCTGTATGAGTGAGAAAAGCCTGATGTCCAAACTGGATTCCAAAAAGGAAAAGGCACTAGAGATCATATTGCACATTTATGTTAGCTACTGAAGAATTTCAGGAAAAGATCAGTCTATGATGTATAGACCACAGCAAAGCCTTTGACTGTGTGGATCACAATAAGCTATGGATAGTCCTGAAATAACTGAGCGTACCTCAGCACTTGATTGTCCTGATGTGAAGTCGCACTATGGACAAGAAGTTACAAGTAGGGCAGAACATGGAGAAACAGAATGATATTCTATTTTCCAAAGCTGTTAGACAAGGATGTATTTTATGTCCTTATCTGTTCAATCAGTACAGAGAAGATAATCATAGCTGGGTTAGAATTAGAGAAAGGAGTGAAAATTGGCAGAGGAAACATCACTAATTTTAGATATGGAGATGATACCATAGTAGTGGCAGAAAGCGACAATGCCTTGAAACAGCTCCTGATAGAAATGAAAGAAGAAAGCACAAAAGCAGGACTGCAACAAAAATCAAGACCACAGAAGAATTAGAGAACTTTATTCTTATTGTTTATTTGGACAAATCATGAGAAGGAAAGACTTACTAGAGAATACAATCAGAAAGTAGAAGACAAAAGTGAAGGGCAAATACAAGATGATTGAATCCATAAAGAAAGCCACAGCTTTCAACTTGGAAAAGCTGAAAAGAGCTGCCACAGACAGGATATTTTGGAGGGCTTTCATTCATAGGGTCACCATAAAGAATCTGTTTTGGAAAGAGGCTATCTGGTGTCTGAAGCTTAAGAGCAAGAATGGGAGGACTCATAATACAGGATCTTGGAACCATAATAATTGACATGCTTTCCATGCCACTACTTCTGTCACTGCTGTGCCTGCTGTAGATGGTCTCCTGATCTTATCATGACTTCTCTCTGAAGGTTTCCTACACAGGTGATAATTTTATGGGAGTCCTGGGCTAATCTCTCCTCCCACTGCTCTTGCATGATGTTGAGTGGGCTTTGTACTTATCTCCCATATAACAGCTTGGACAGGCTAAACACTGTGCTTTCTTGCAACATTGCACTAGCTGAACAAGAGATTTGGCAGCTTAATGTCCCAATAATTACTGTACTCGGCTATAATTGCTGTCTCAAGCTTATCCATTGAACTGCTCCACTAACCCATTAGTCTCTGGGTTAGCCATAACGGATGTTCCCATGTCAGTGATTATTTCATTAGAAAAGCCTAATTGACAAAATGCCCATAAGAAAGCATCCACTGCCACCATTGTGTCTATGATTGTCCAATGCAACAACTTGAAGGTATCTAGAGGCATGATCAGCTTTTTTTACAAATGTATTTTTTTCCTTGCTGGATTCATCTTTCCAACAGCTCCACCAAGTCAATCCCTATTCTCTTGAAGATCTCACTTAATATGGGCATAGAATGGAAACAAGTTTTTGTTCTGCTACTCTTTAGCAAATGTCACAAGGTTTGCAATAATCTGCATCATCTTGCCCAGTTTTGGTCAGTGGGTTATTGGGTCTGTCTACCTTTTGTTCAGCTTATCCCTCAATGATCAGTGAATGAACTATCATGGGTTACTCTAAATAGATCCAACCTATACTTTTATGGTGCTGCCAGCTTTTATGAGCTACACAGAATGTTTGACTTCTCATCATTCAAGACTCTTCATACAGCTTATCTTGACTATCTATAAACCTGACTGACAGTTTAGGGTAGCTTGGTTTGCTAAATCATTTCCCAGCATCATAGGTGCAGGAACGTTTCCCATTACCCCATTTCCCAACATCCTGACCAATTTTTATAGAAGATCGCTATTCTTCCGGTAAAACAAAAAACAGACACACATGCACCCTGGACCTTTTTATCATACAGCTCTTATTGAAAGATGTCTTCCTTCTTTACTACCTTAGCTCTCATCACTGTCTCCTTGGACCCAACTACCTTCACATTAACAACTGGAGTCCATCAACCATCACCTTCTCACTAAAATATGATTCCATGCCTGTATTTCCTGGTTCTGAAATGGGGAGGGGATTGGTCTGCAGTTGTGGGATACTCTGTGTTTTCAGAGTTTAAGGTTGTTACTGGCTTTGCCTCCATCTCATCTCTGATGGACTTCACTTACTTTGATATTATTGGGACAGATTGCTTCTTTAATTTAGGGCAAGCATATGATTAAAAAGTGCATAGAGAAAGACTTTAAAAAATTCTTCATTCAGGAAATATCATCAGACCCCTCCATATGATAACAGCATAGTATGCATGTTAGGGGAAACTTAAAGAAAACAGTATGAATACAAACTCCAAATCTGTAGCTTTTTCATTTCTCCAAGACTTTACAGAAGAATAATGGCTGCATGTTATCTGTCTGCTTGAATCTGTTCAATTAAAGGTACCATCTGTCATCTTAATGTCATGTTACCCAATTAAAACACTGTTACTGGTTTGCATTCCTTGAAATAGATAATTGGCCAGATTGTCCATACTTCCACAATGTCTCTGGTTTTTTGCCTTTGTGCCTGCAAATGCAAACACAGTTAAGAAATGGTGTGTTTTTAATTTGCTAACTGTATTGCCAATAAGCCACACTTGTACCCAACAAACATCTCTATATTTTAATTCGTGAGCAAATTTTTATCAGCAAATGTTTTCTGCCTCCCACAGAGCTCTGAAAAAGCAAGGTATGAAAAATGTATGTATACAATGCAAGGCCATAAGATTACAACACAACACATAAACAAACAATCAGATATGTGTCACCGAAGATACAATGCCATATTCTGTGTGGGCCATTTTCATTTCCATCTGTGCCAAAACAGGAAAATCTGTAGAAAAATTCCTAGCTCATAATCATGTTTTTTTTCCTTTTTGGCTTCATAAAATAAAAGACATAACCTCTATTTACACAACAATTGTATATTTTATGCTACTGTAACTTGCAGATTTCCTTCTCCAAAAGGGTCCTTGTAATTGTAGTCACTCTAAATACTCCATTACAGAATTCTGTCCTCAGCCTCACACACACACACACACACACACACACACACAGAGAGAGAGAGAGAGAGAGAGAGAGATCTGAGAAAAGGGAATAACATTGTGATTTGATGGATTATAATTAATCATTTTCTGTTCTGTAACATAGGATTTCCAAGGTGACTTTAAAACCTAATCAATAAATTAAAACCTAATAAAATAGTTTAGCAAAATTAACTTTAACAAATTAAAACACTGGCAGCAAACCATAGGGTTCAACAGGCACATTCTGGTATACCCTGTAGATGCAGGATTGAACCCTCTTGGACTACAAGCAAAGCACTGAGGCACCAATGCTGTTTAGTTTGTTTGCTTGCTTGCTTTGTTGTTTTATAAAAAAATGCAGAGGAAGATAAAGACTTTTCTAATAGTTTGCTGAACCAGTTTCATAACTCACTGGAAAGACACAAATAGGAAGCCTAAGGATACCAGCAGAAGGAATGTTTTAGTCCTTCCAGAGCAGCCTTCCCCAACCTGGTGCATTCCGGATGATTTGAGCTTCAAATTTCATTAGCAAATTTCCTAAGCATCATGGCCAATTGTCAAAAATGCTGGACAAAATTACTGGAGAGCACCAGGTTGGGAAACAAAGTTTCTGTGAAAGAAGTTTTTTGCCACTGGTATAGATACGTCATGAGAACATAAGATTCACTTTATTATACCAACTCAGTGATACCAATTCACATCATCACCACTGATGCTTTTGATGCCTCTTAGTATTTTCTTGAGGCTAGTACAGAATAGTTAGGACAGATATTTCAAAATTCCATAAAGAAGATTGGTAAATCCAGTTCAATTTAGCCCTGACCAAACTCAACTAATTGTATTCTGGAAAGAGTACCAAAACCATCACATCTATATCGCTTTCTTTTGAACAAGAATATCTGGACTGTTTTACACATCATGCCAACCCATCATGTCAATTTGCCACAGAGGGTTGGTTGTTCTACAAAGCGCAGCAGACAAGTGGGTCCATTGTGGCTACATTGCTCCCTCCATCCTCCTCTTTCCCCCTATTCCTCCAAATGGTATCCCAAGAGATACTGTGGGAGTAGTGAAACCCTACTTCCTCCTCACAGCAATGTCGATGATTTTTGCAATTTGGACTGACCACTAATCCATCCAGTTACTGTTCAACCCCCATCCTAAAGGGATACCAAGTCTGGATAGCCAACTATCAGTGATCTCTTAAATTCAGCTTCCCTTTAAAAAAGAGGGCTAACACATTTTTAGCATTTCCCTAGCTCCTAGAGGGTTGGAAGAAAGTGAAAAAATGGCTTTTTCCAGAGGCACTGGGGGTGGGGCGGGACTTGAAAATTCAAATATTTTCTGAGAAGGGGAAATCCCCCATACTTCCCCTTTTCAGCCAAAGTTCCCTTACAGCTTGTGTTTCTCTTGGCCAACTGGCTTCTCCAACCTGTGCAGAAGATCCCCAGGCAGTTCACAATAATCAACCTTGACCATACAGAGTGGAATTATGGGAAGTGCACAAAACATTCCTATTCATCACAATGACCAAATGGGTACTCATGCATGTGCTATTTTACAAGTGGATAGGAGAGAAAATAGGATGCCATCAAGTCTATAACCTATTACAAGGGAAATCCCTTTGTGTACAGAAACTGTACCCACAAAAGCCATGACCAAACCTGTTAACTTTTGCATGAGCAGGGAACTTTACATGGAATGATATTATACAGGAGTGATATTAATGCCTAAAGTTCACTGTGCATTGTGCATCACAGCATATGGTCAAATGTGGTCAAACACTAAGGTGTAAGTGTGAAGAAATGCAATGTATATGTCTCAGAAACATACCCTTACTTTCATCTTTAACTCTTTCTCTTTCTGTGTGTTTGGCAAATTAACATGCAAAGCACTTCATGGTACAAGTAAATACACAAAAATACGCATGCTTTTCTTACATAGCCATATATAAAGGAAATATAGCAAATAATAACATGATTGTCCTCCATCCCTGCCTGTAAAATTAGCATACTTGTGACAGTCCCAGAATTAAGTATTATGGCACCTTCCCATTCACGCTAATAACTTTATCACTTTCACAATCACTTCAGTACGTAATATAATATTACATTGTCTGGCTTTGAGCGGTGGCTTTTTATGAGTTTCATATAGGCAGTGCTCTTCTAGAAATAAATTGTTCTCTAGTCCTCTTTAGCTATTCAGGACTAAAACTGCATAAGGCCACATTCCTCTCAGCTTCCCTGTGTATGAAGGCTCCTCATCAAACTTTTCCACATTCACCATGAAGGGAATTTCTAACGCTGTTCAGCTGAACTTGCACAGAAACCTTCTTCACATTGAACATGCAGTGATCTGAAGAGGAACCCACAAGCACAGAAAAACTGAGCCAGCGTCCCTGTCCCCATAGCGTTTAGTCCTCCTGTGTTCAGTTAAACTCCTGAAGGGGGTTCCTTTTTCTTTGGGCCACCCTTTCTTCAGAACAGCTTAAGAGGTGCGGAGAGATGGTCCTGAATGGGAAACAATGCTGCTCACATAACTAGATAACCAAACCAGTATTAAATACTGAAGAAAATGAAAACCTCACACTCCAAACTCACATGAGTTCTAGCAGCATCTTAGTGACAGGGATAATGTGGAGTTTGCTTCTGGTGCCTCACATCACATGCCGCACTCTGGGTGAACAGCGGGGTGTGCTAGGCTGTGGAGAGCTGGGCCTTGGGCCCCAGAGCAGGCCTTTGCTGCACCACAGCAACCTCTTCCAGGTCACTCTGGAACTGGCTGGGAGGCCTTCCGTTGCCTAGCAACTGCAGAGGCAGCAAGAGATAAAGCAGTGCATGACACAGGATTGCTTTGTGTTTATTTAGCCATGGGGATGAAGCACATTGATTTGCTTGTGCATATTGGATGCAAAGTTGGTGCAGTATTAAGAGATTCCTGTGAAAGAGATTCCTGCAGGGCTGCTGTCACATAATTGCTGAAGTGATTCCCGACTGATTACTGAAGCTCATGAACTGTGACACTGAGAAACAACAGACAGAATTTATAAACTCATAAAGAATACAGCCATGGAGAAGCAGCTTTTCTAAGCCACATTTTTCCACATCTCCAGAAACAGAACTACAGGAGGGTCTGGCAGGGTCTGGAGCCAGGATGTGGGCAGCCAGAGAAAAGACAGGCACCATGACCAGGGCAACAGAACTTGGGGCAGGACAGAGTCTTGAATGTAAGTTTACCGGCAAGTCCAATAGCAAAGTCCAAGTTATAGTAACCAAACAGGCCAGGATGTATATCTCAGGGTAGAATAAGGACACAGTCTTTCATGAGCTTTTCATGAAAGGACAAAAGCTTTCATGAGCCTCTCAAGGGGCAGACACAATCTGCTTCTTCAAACTGCATACGGGCTGCCCATGACTGCCCATGCCTTTTTTTTTTTCTTTGCACCTGCAAATAGGCACAATTTTTTACTTTCCTCTTTGTCCACATTATGCAAAAAGTGCTCATTCACTGAGACAGAAAGGGATTGTAGTATGATACTGCAAAAGAAGCGACACTAGCTTCCAGTATTGCTGTTCCTCTTTAACATGACATTCCACATGGCTTTTTATATGCTTTTGCTCCATGTTGGCCACTTGAGCTGACATAACCCCACAGTAACACCAAGGTGGGTAGTCAAAGTGGATTGGAAGTGGAGAAGGATGGGAATTGTGTTTCAATTCAGTTTCTAAATAATCTACCAAAATTCAATCAGTTCCCTGTATTGGGGTCAAAAAGAATGTGAAAGCTTTTTAAAAGGGGGGAGAAATCAAAATTGACAGATTTGTTTGTTCAGGTTCAGGGCTTTGAAAGCTTAGCTCTTAAAAGTCAGGACATGAATCCCTCTCTTTTTAACCATCTTGTTCTTTGCTTGTTCTTTCTTCCCTGACCCACTGTTCTCTCTTCCCTGACAGGCTCCTCATTTTTAATGACTACATGACACAATGGTCCTTCTCCATGCAGGAAATAGTATTGAATTTGACTTATTTGGATAGGTGAGAATTTCACCTATCATAAGAACATGCCCAAATTCTGAAAAGTTCTTCATATTCAGGAGAAAAGAAACCTGTTTTGTTTTTTTGTTTTTTAATGAATTGAAACGTACAGGCCCACTTTCTCTAGTTGCAAGTAAAGAAAGACTGAGGAAGAAAAAGTTTTGTGGGTCAACAAAGCTGAGGGTGAGTAACCAATTCTTTGCAAGGCTAGTTTAAACCTGTACAAAATTCAAATAACTGGACCATCTACATGAGACTTGTACAATATTTCACACAACTAATATCTTGTTTAAGGTAGCTTTTAAAAGAATTAAAGGCTTAATGCTATGCAGGTTTTGATAGTAAAAAGGAGTGCAACTTTGGGTGACTGAAGCACGCTGGGCCTTTTTCCTGTCTAAATATGCATAACATTGCACCCCCAAGTATCTTCTGTTTCTTATTTAAAGGGTCTTCTAATCTCCATGGAATTATGTTTGGGGTTCTTTTTCTCACTGTGGAGAAAAGTAAAATGAAACCAGTCAGCAAGAGGCTTTCTCTTTTTTATTCCCTACAGGGAAGAACTCACAGTAAAAGCTGTATTATTGTTTTTTCTTTTAAAGCCGAAACTTAGAAAAAGAGTCAGAGAAAGTGGATGCATCTTAAGATTATTAAAATAAAAACAATATAAACTGAAAGTGTGGGAAGGGGTATCCTTTTAATCTAGGTCAACTGCAGAGCAAAGCTACTGATGGCAACTGCAAACCCACCTTCATCTCTATTTATAGAGATATTTCTGAAGAAGAATTTCTTTCAGATGGCTTCTTCTGGTAATCATATCTTTAGAAGCGTTGCCACCCAGCTAGCTTTCCATTGATCTGACTGGAATTCAGCTATTAGAAAATTTAGTGCTTGACATTGGCAAACATTGGGATGAATTAACCAATGGCTAATTGAAACAGCTACGGTTCAAAAGCTTTTTTCCACAGGGAGAAATGGCACATTTAAGCTTTAACCAAAGAAAGCCTCAATGATCTTCTGGAATAAAACATAGTTCATAGCATGAACTTTGAATAATGATGCAGCTGGTCATGAATTTTTGTTATGATATTTGTATTTTGTATCATTACAAAATTTGTGTCTTCATCTGTTTTGAATTTTATCAGTAACCTTATAGTTTCCATTTAGATAGTTTCAATTACTCTATGTGGTTGTTTATGGATTCTTTAGATGACACTGTAGCCCTTGCATTTCATTTCTGTGTCTAAATTTTCAGTAAGGTTTTTAAAAATGCAAGTATTTATTCAAAAAGCAAAAGATTTTTTTCAGCATGCATTTGAGTTATTCTACTTTACCAGAGTTCCACCTGGTAGCAGAAAATCAGGGAAACAAAAGAATATTTACGTAGTGCTCATTTCTCATTCTGAAAGTGGATACATCACATTAACAGCCTTGCATAGAAAAAGCCATTGTGGTGTCGCAGAAATAGGAAAGCTCTCACCTTGGAATAATTTGGAAATTATCTGAGTGCTTTAAAAAAGAAAATCTCAGATCAAGTCAGTCCCAAGTTCTGAAAAATTCCCTTCCCCTGTCTTTGCCAGCCTTCTCATTCTGCAAAAGTCCTCCCACTGGCCTTCACTTCCTTGGCATGTGAGGGCAGTGGATGCAGTGAGTGGCGAGTGGGTGGGGAAGTAAGCTGGGTCTTTGCTTTCTCTTCCATGTTTTCCCTGGCATGCTTATTTGGGATATCAACTAAATGAAAATGGCAAAAACTAGAAAATGCAAAATACTTTTTTTCCCCTGCATGGCATGATGTTTTCCCTGGGCAGAGCTCCAAATTCACATGTTTTCCAAAAGTTCTTTATCTAAGAAATTTCAAAATGGTGTTAGCCATATGGTGCATCAGAAAAAGAAAAGTAGAAAGTTTTCCTATGTATGGCATATCCAATTGGAATATATCCAGACAAAGGATCCTTGCACCCTGACACTGGCTCTGAAGTGCATTTATATAATTATTTTGGAAAGATTTGGAAAACTAGCCTATTAGAGAAGAGTAAGCAGATAATCAGATGTAAACATAGAACGAAACTGTCCATATAATGGACAATACACTTCTTACCTCCTATGTGAAATGGGTCTGTTCCCCAGGAAATTGAACATGCACTCTTAGAATCAAGCAGGCTGCCATTCCAATATAATGGAATGATTTCTAGGTTTCACCAAAAAACAAAAGTAACAAAAAAATGGATGATACAGTTGTAAGAATCCAGCCAATTTTACTAGATCATTGACTATTTTATTATTTTTACTCTAATTTACTCTCATTTTCATTTCTGTACTCCCCAATAGTTGAGCTCTCTGAAGCTCCCTCCTGATTAAAACCAGTAAATGCCTGGGAGTAGAAGGCAGTTCTAACCTGATCCCTAAAAGATGACAATTTCAACACCAGACAGGCCTGAGAAGTTTTGCACTTGAGAGCCATCGCTCAGAAAGCCCTTTTCCTTGCTGCATCTTTCCAAATTCCCTTGGAAGTGGCAGCCAGAGAAAAGTTTCAGATGCAGATCATTGTGTCCAGGTCCTGGGGTCAGGACAGGTTTTCTATCAGGTATCATGGTCCCAAGCTGTGTAAGGCTACCAGTGGGCTTGGTAACATGTAGGCAACCAATGCAAGCAGACCATATTAATCTTATATGTCTAGTTCTGCCAGTTATTAATCTGGCTGCCATATTTTGCACAAGCTGTAACTTCTGAGCAGTCCTCAAGGACAGCCCCACACAAAGCGTACTGTTGTAAGCCATCCCAAGATGTCAGAGTGGTGGATGGGTTATAAAAGTTTTAAATAAAAAAATAAATAAGCAAGCTGACTTAGAGATTACCAGAGTGTAGATTTCTGGAATCAGGCTATCCCTGTTCAAATAGGGCTGTAGCTGGGCCACCAGCCAAAGCTGGTAGAAAGTACTCCGTGCAACTGAGGCCACCTGAGCTGCAAGTGATGAAGGAGCATCCCAAAGCTATGAACCTGCTCCTTCAAGGGGAGTGCAACCCTTTTCCAAACAAGTAACTCCTTCCATTCAGTCAGAAGAACTACCCATTAAGAGCATCTTGGTCTTGTCTGGATTGAACTTCAGTTTCTTAGCCCTCATTCAGTTCATTGTTGCCACCAGGCACCTAATGAAAGTGAGGAGGAGAAATAGGGCTCTGTGTGCACTCCAAACTCTACTGTTTTACCCTTGACCCTACTCAGCAGCTTCATGCAGCATGTGGGGGTAGGACCAACCCCTGAGGAACCCCATGCTGGAGAATCCATGGGACAGAGCAATATTTCCAAATCACCACCCTCTGGAGCTGGCCATCCAGGTAAGAATGGAGTACTTGCAGCTCAGACAGTCACCCCAGAAGGATACCATAGTTAAAGAAATCAAAAGCCTCTGAAGAGATCCAAGAGTATCACCAGAGTCACACACCCTCCACTTCTTTCCCTACACAGGCCATCATACAGAGTGACCAAAACTGTTTCTGTGACAAACCCTAGCCTGAACCCCAGATGAAATGATCCAGATCATCAGTCTCATCCAAGAGTGCCTAGAGCTGGATGGCTACCACCAACTCAAGGACCTTGCCGAGGAAGGAAGCATTTGCCATAAGCCAAGCACAGATCACTAGTAGTTCAGTTTTGACCTTCCAGTTGTTTGTGACATTCATTGGGAGGTAAAATTAATATGGTGGTTCAGCCCAGTAGGCTGATGAGTCCAGGTGGTTTTGAGGACTTCTTACCAGGTTTAGCTAGTGGTCCTGCAGTAGCACTGGTAAGACTGGTAACCCTAATATGCACTTAACTGAATTTACACTTTCAATGTTTTTAAAATTTCAGAGTTCAGAAAGGTTTAATAACTACAGCAAAGAGATCTTATATCTGTACCACCATTATGTTTGTTCGGTGTTATCTAGTGGAGCTCTTTCAGGAGCACAGTGGAGTGGAGAATAGTACCTTTAATACAAAAATCCATACTGAAATGTTTAGAGACAGGTTCACTCATCTGAGTACTAGTTCTACTGCTGCACATGGCAAAGACAACTTGCACGATTCTGATGTGGCTGTGAACAGCAGGATCTCATTTATATTATGCACATTAAAGAGTGCGGGTTTTTTTGTTTTGTTTTTACTAATATGGCAGATTTAATGTTAGCATTATGTTACCAAAAGCTCCATGTGATATTACTCTAAAATAGCAACAGATCAGCTCCCAATAAAGTTGCCTGCTTTTATGTTTGCAGTCCTTAACAAAGTAAGTTCCCACGCTAAAAGCTTAAGTACAGGAGATCACTGCCAGATTTTTCTCACAGGCGCCAGCCTATGAGAAGACATAAAACACCACAAATTAAAAGAAGTGTGGTGCAATTTAATTGTAAACACTTTTCCAATAGTCACTTCCCACCCATTAGCTGAAAAAGTTATTCTGCTGAAAATGCTTTCTCCTATACCAGGGGTCGGCAACCTTTAACACTCAAGGAGTCATTTGGACCCGTTTCCCACACAAAAGAAAACCCTGGGAGCCGCAAAACCCTTTTGACATCTAAAATGAAGATAACACTGCATATATCGTTTTTTACCTTAATGCTATGTATATCTTTATTATGATTTAGCTGCAGCTCTTGTTCAGTCACTAAAAACTGTTATTTTTAATCTTACATTATAAACTAGTAGGACCCCTTTCATATATTTTGAATAGGAGAACAGCTTCCTGAAGAGTCAAAGTCAGTGTTAAAGGGCTGCATGCATTAAACAGCAAACCCCATAAGTTCGTCAGCAGTAAAAGCAAATGAATCTACCCACATATAATTAAACGTTTGGTTTTCTTCAGAAACTTTTCTTCGATTTATCCATGGTTGGTCTATGGGGGGGGGCGGGGGGGAGCTCAGTAAATTGGTGCAGATCCACAGATTGGCGACTGTGCCGGAGATATAGGTGTGTTTAATGACTGATTAGCAGATAAACAGTCAAGTGCTGTGAATTGTGACAGGTCCCAAGCGCAGCTTTTAACATTCAGATGAAGGAGATTACATTGGGACAAAGAGAATCTTTTCAGCAGCGTTTCCTGTAACATGAGAGCCTTCAGGAAGCTTGTTTAGCAGAGGAATGTAGCGATCTACTTTACTAGGTGATTTCATAACTAGCTAGCACTGTGTTCCTGAGTGAAGCTTCCAGCAGATCAGCGGCTGTGCCGGCGCGTGTTTTGAGTGATGGAGCCACAGCAGAGGGGTTCAAGAGCCATGTGCGGCTCCGGAGCCGCGGGTTGCCGACCCCTGTCCTATACCAAAGTGCAGACTGTGCCAACATTCATAATGACAAGTAGTTGCAAAATGTGTGTATGTGTGACATACATGTGCATACACAGAATAGCACATATATTCTCCCACACAGGTACATAATGATAGTATGCAATATTGTTTTATTTGCAGAACCACTAAAAGATTTTCCAGATGAAAGTAACTCCATTTTTCATGGGGTAAATGGGAAAAGCCCATCAGGTGAATGATTTGTTGTTGTTGTTAGTCACGAAGTCATGTCCAACCCATCGCGACCCCATGGACAACATTCCTCCAGGCCTTCCTGTCCTCCACCATCCCCCGGAGTCCACCCAAGCTCACACCACCTGCTTCAGTGACTCCATCTACCCACCTCATTCTCTGCCGTCCCCTTGCCCTCAATTGTTCCCAGCATTAGGCTATTTATTTATTTATTTATTTATTAAAACATTTCTATGCCGCCCCTTGCCAAGGCCTCGGGAGTCTTTCCTTCTCATTAGGTGGCCAAAGTATTTGAGTTTCATCTTCAGTATCTGGCCTTCTAAAGAGCAGTCAGGATTGATGTCCTCTAGGACTGACTGGTTTGATCGCCTTGTGGTCCAAGGGACTCGCAGGAGCCTCCTCCAGCACCACAATTCAAAGGCCTCAGTTCTTCGGTGCTCAGCCTTCCTTATGGTCCAACTTTCATAGCCATACATTGCAACTGGGAAAACCATAGCCTTGACTATAAGCACTTTTGTTGGCAGGGTGATGTCTCTGCTTTTTAGTTTGCTGTCTAGATTTGCCATAGCTTTCCTCCCCAGGAGCAAGCGTCTTTTAATTTCTTGGCTGCAATCCCCGTCTATGATGATCTTGGAGCCCAGGAAAATAAAATCTGTCACTACCTCCATTTCTTCCCCATCTATATGTCAGGAAGTGATAGGACCGGATGCCATGATCTTAGTTTTCTTAATGTTGAATTTCAAGCCAATTTTTGCACTCTCCTCCTTCACCCACATCAAGAGGCTCTTTAGTTCCTCTTCACTTTCTACCATTAGAGTGGTATCATCTGCATATCTGAGGTTGTTGATATTTCTCCCAGCAATCTTAATTCCAACTGGTGATTCATCTAGCCCTGCCTTTCTCATGATGTGCTCTGCATATAGGTTAAATAGGCAGGGCGACAGTATACAGCCTTGCCCAACTCCTTTCTCAATTTTGAACCAATCAATGGTTCTGTGTCCAGTTCTCACTGTTGCTTCTTGATCCGCATATAGGTTTCTCAAGAGACAAATAAGATGGTCTGGTACTCCCATCTCTTTAAGAACTTGCCACAATCTGTTGTGATCCACACAATCAAAGGCTTTAGCATAGTCAATGAAGCAGAAGTAGATGTTTTTCTGGAACTCCCTAGCTTTCTCCATGATCCAGCGTATGTTGGCAATTTGATCTCTAGTTCCTCTCCCTCTTCGAAATCCTGCCTGTACTTCTGCTAGTTCTTGGACCACATACTGCTGGAGCCTATCTTGTAGGATTTTTAGCAGAACTTTGCTAGCATGTGAAATGAGTGCAATGGTGCAGTAGTTTGAACATTCTTTGGCATTGCCCTTCTTTAGGATCAGAATGTAAACTGAACTTTTCCAATCCTGTGGCCAGTGCTGAGTTTTCCAAATTTGCTGGCATATTGAGTGTAGTACTTTTACTGCATCGTCTTTTAAGATTTTGAATCGCTCAGCTGGAATACTGTCTCCTCCACTAGCTTTGTCGTTGCTCAGACTTCCTAAGGCCCATTTGACTTCACATTCCAGGATGTCTGGCTCGAGGTCAGTGACCCCCCCATCGTGGTTATCAGGGACATTAAGCTCTTTCTTGTATAGTTCCTCTGTGTAATCTTGTCACCTCTTCTTAATCTCTTCTGCCTCTGTTAGGTCCCTGCCATTTTGGTCCTTTATCATGCACATCTTTGCATGAAACGTTCCCTTCATATCTCCAATTTTCTTAAAAAGATCTCTAGCGTCTTATCTTCTATTGTTTTCTTCTATTTCTTTGCACTGTTCATTTAAGAAGGCATTCTTATCTCTTCTAGCTATTTTCTGGAATTCTGCATTCAATTGGGTGTATCTTTCTCCTTCTCCCTTGCCTTTCGCTTCTCTTCTTTCCTCAGGTATTTGTAAAGTTTCCTCAGACAGCCATTTTGCTTTCTTGCATTTCTTTTTCTTTGGGATGGTTTTAGTTGCTACCTCTTGTACAATGTTGCGAACCTCCATCCATAGTTGTTCAGGCACTCTGTCTATCAGATCTAATTCCTTAAGTCTATTTGTCACCTCTATTCATCAGGGATATGATTTAGGTCATACCTGAGCAACCTAGTATTTTTCCCTACTTTCTTCAATTTAAGCCTAAATTTTGCAACGAGAAGCTCATGATCTGAGCCACAGTTGGCTCCTGGTTTAGTTTTTACTGACTGTATAGAGCTTCTCCATCTTTGGCTGCAGAGCACATAGTCAATCTGATTTCTGTGTTGACCATGTGATGTCCATGTGTAGAGTCATCTCTTGGGTTGTTGGAAAAGAGTGTTTGCTATGACCATCGTATTCTCTTGACAAAATTCTACCAGCCTGTGCCCTGCTTCATTTTGTACTCCAAGGCCAAACCTGCCTGTTATTCCGGTTATCTTTTGGCTTCCTAATTGAGCATTCCAATCCCCCATGATGATAAGGACAACATTTTTGGTGTTAATTCTAGAAGGTGTTGTAGGTCTTCATAGAAACGGTCAACTTCAGCCTCTTCAGCACCAGTGGTTGGGGCATAGACTTGGACTATTTTGATGCTGAATGGTTTGCCTTGGATTTGAACTGAAATCATTCTGTCATTTTGGAGATTGTATCCCAGTACTGCTTTTCCTACTCTTTTATTGACTGTGAAGGCTACTCCATTACTTTGGAGGGATTCTTGCCCGCAGTAGTATACCTGATGGTCATCTGAATTAAATTCACCCATTCCTGTCCATTTTAGTTCACTGATTCCTAAGATGTTGATGTTCAGTCTTGTCATCTCTTGTTTGACCACATCCAGCTTGCCTTGATTCATTGATCTTACATTCCAGGTTCCCATGGAGTATAGATCTTTGCAGCATCAAACTTTCCTTTCACCACCACCACATACATCTGCAACTGAGTGTCCTTTTGGCTTTGACCCAGTTGCTTCATTCTTTCTGGCGCTACTAGTACTGGACCTTTATTCTTCCCCAGTAGCATATTGGACACCTTCCGACCTGAGGGGCTCATCTTCTGGCGTCATATCTTTTTGCCTTTTGGTACTGCCCACGGGGTTTTCATGGCAAAGATACTGGAGTGGGTTGCCATTTCCTTCTCCAGTGGATCACGTTTTGTCAAGCTCTCTGCTATGTCCTGTTCATCTTGGGTGGCCCTGCACGGCATAGCTCATAGCTTCATTGAGCTATGCAAGCCCCTTCCCCATGACAAGGCAGTGATCCATGAAGGAGAGGTAAATGTTTAGATATCTGTCAAATTCAAGTACATACTCTATTCTTATAGACTTAAAAGAAATCAAGTATTGGAGCAAAAAGGCTGAGTTTGACAAAGAGTGAAGACTGCTGGGCAAAGTAAACATTGTGCTTAACATAGCATTTGAAACAACCATTTTTAAAAAACTTAATATTAGGCATAGGAAGTGATTTCCATTAGGACCCCTGGATGCAATTAGCCTTAAGAGAAAAAAGGCTAATGGGACCCATTTTCCTTCTAAAGCTAATTGCAGTATGTGAGAGGATTTTTGTTGGCATCACAACTGAGAAGGGTTTCCCACACCCTGCTCTGCTGCTGCTTGCTGTGCTTTGAGGAAAACTGGATTCCCCCAAAGCTTACATTAAAATGTTTGAATTCCCCTGATTTAGGTGCTAATTCATTTAATGCAACATGTAGCTGACCCACAATGAAGGGATTATCTCCAGTCCTCCCATGAGACACCCTTCAAAGGTTGTTGATTTGGATTCTGATTTGGAAGTTGAAGCAGCAGGGCTGGTGTTTGCAGCTGAAATGCCAAGGCCAGTGGACCCAGGTATAGGAAAGCCAATCACTAAGGACCAGATGGTTTCAAGTTCAGAGGGGAGCAGATTCTTGAGAACAAATTGAGATGGGCCAGATGGACTTGAAATCACTGCCCAATTAAATAGCATCAGGTTAAAAGAGCAGACCAAATAAAAAATGTCAGTTGTTCCCATCCATTGTCCCATAAGCAGCCTGATCCCTCTTGAAGATGGAGCCAGCTCTTTTAAGTCTGGAAGACATGAGAAGTATTCAGTTTGGAATCAACTTTACATCATTAAGCTACATTTCCCTAATGGTCAGTATTCTGACTGGTAGTACTCCATGCTGCAATATTTTATGAAAAGATGCAGAAAAGGGCAATTTCTTTATAAACACTGACTCCTGGAGTTGTAAAATCTATTTTTACATACAAGACAACTCTATCTCCCATGGTCAGCACCAGCACAGAAGCACAAACTATAAGCTCAGGGTTCTCATGTACTTGCATTTACCCAGGTCAAGTAAACTGAATTCAGACAGTAATATACTGAAAACTGTTGCTGACAAAATTAGCTCTAGATAATCATGATATTGTTTAAATATTATTTCCTGTAACAGTCCAATACTTGTAGGTCAGGATTACACACAACAGCTTGAAGGGGCCAGGGGGGCTTCAGGTCCCACTCCCTGCTCAGTGCAGGACTCCAGTTAAACCATCCCTCTCAGATGGCTACCTATTTGCATCTTGAATGCCTCTAGTATGGGAGAACCCACAACCTTCCTAGGCAATTGGTCCATTCTCATACTTCTCTAACAGTCAGGATTTTTTTCCTGATAGCTAGCCAGAATCTGGCTTACTGTAACTTGAGCCCTTCATTCTGTGTCCTGCGCTCTGAGGTTATTGAGAAGAGATCCTGGCCTTCCTCTTTGTGACAGTCCTTCAAGTACTTGAAGAGTACTACCATCTCTCTCATCAGTCTTCACTTCTCAAGGTTAAACATGCCCAGTTTTTTCAATCTCTACTCATAGGGGTTTGTTTCCAGAGCCTGGATCATACCTGTTGCCCTCCTCCGAACCCTTTCCAGTTTGTATGCATCTTTCTTAAACTGTGGTGCCTAGAATTGCACACTGTACTCCAGATAAGGTCTGACCAGCACTGAATATAGAGGAATTGGTACTTCCTATGTTTTGGAAATTATTTCCATTAATGCAGCCTAAACCAGCATTTGTCCTTTTTGTAGTCACATCACATTGTTGTCTCATATTCAGCTTGCGATCTTTTACAATTCCAATATCCTTCTCACTTGAAGTATTGTTGAGCCACATATTCCCCATCTTGTAGCAATACATTTGGTTTCTTTTTTCTTGGTGCTGAACTTGGCATTTGTCCTTATTTAATTTCATTCTGTTGTTTTCACTCCAGCACTCAAACCTATATAAAGATCATCTTTAATCTTCTTTCTGTCTTCCAGGGTATTAGATATCCTACCCAGGTTTGTGTCATCTAGTTGTTCCCTGTGCATCCTCATCCAAATCATTAATGAAAATGCTGAAGAGTACAGGGCCCAGGACTGAACTCTAAAGTACCCTACTTTTCCCTTTCTCCAGTTTGAGAAGGTGCCATTGATGAGAACTCGTTGAGTCCAATTTGTAGCCTATTATGGATTCACCTGATAGTTGTTCCAGCTAACCTACTTTCAACTAGTTTGCTAATCAGGATACTGTGGGTCACTTTGTCAAAAGCTTTGCTGTAGTCAAGATAGATTATATCCACAGCATTCCCACAGTCCACCAGGGAAGTTAATCCATCAAAAAAATGAAATCAGATTAGTCTAGCAGGATTCATTAATCACTGCATTGTTTTCAAGGGGTTTGTAGAACAACTGCGTTATAATCTGCTCCAGAATATGCCCAGGGATTGTTGTCAGACTGATTGATCTATAGTTCCCGGATTCTTTTTGTTTTCCTTTATTTATTTATTTATTTATTTAGAACATTTTTATCCCGTCCTATACAAACCAATTGTCTCAGGACAGCTTACAATATAATATAAATAAACAATAAATATAAACAATCTACAACTATAATAACAAGATAAAATGCAACTGAGGATATTAATATTAATAAAAATATTCCTTTATTGAAGATAGTGACAGCATTAGCCTTTTGCCAGTCCTCTGGCACTCCCCCTGTCCTTCATGATTTCCCAAAGATAATAGACAGTGGTTCTGAGAGTTCTTCCACCAGCTCCTTTATGACTCTAGGGTCCCTGGAGATTTGAACTCATTCAGCCCAATTATATGATCCTTGAACATTTGCCTATCAGTCTCGAGCTTCTGTCCTGCTCTTTCAACTTGTACTTCCCCTTCATTGAGAAGGTCATAGATCTCGTTTTGGGAGAAGACTGAGCCAAACTAGGAATTGAGCACTTTGGTTTTCTCTTTATCATCTGTTATCATTTTGCCATCCATCTTGAATAGCTGAACCCCAATTCCTTTCTCTATTACTTTAACTATAAATGAGTGGAAAATTTCACATCCGAATTTGCCAAAATTGTTCCCTGAAGTTCTCTTCCCACAAATAGGGTGAAAATTTTTGAGAGTCCATTTGCACTAGGCTCTGGCTACAATTAATTGGATCTGATGGTCTGTGCCCATTGGCTACAGCAAAGTCATTTCCTGTCACTTGAGAAGGTAGTTCCTATTTTAGCCCTCTAACTAGGCAACTTCTCAAGCACCTGAGATGAGTTTTGTCTCATAATATGTGGTATAGCAGTAGATGTATTTTTCATATCTCCACAGCCATATTTTGAATCACGTCTGCTATGTGTGTCCTAGTTTGGATTAGGCTCAAGGATGCATAAAGATACTCCACATTTGGAATACTCCACATAAAGATGCTCCAGTAGCTCACATTTCACAAACTTGACCTTTCCTATATTCTGTCAGTAACATTGGTATATTTCAATGAACATATACCAATAAGTGTGATGATTATATTAGCATGGTGCAATGCTTCCTTGTTGGATGAGGCACTCATGCAAATTGCCATTCTGCCAGAAGTTTACCAGAAATGCCACTGAAAAATGTGGGTTGCCATTTTTGCCCCCTAGCTAGACTCTGCTGCCTTTAGCAACTGCAGAGCAGATAGAGATTCAAATAGCAAAGATTTTCCCTGTATGATTTTTCCTTATGGGAAAAACTGTACTGTATTTCTTAAGCTGCAAATGCAGAGAAACCAAACCAAGTGTAAAGCTATTGAAACATCCCCATGGCTTACCTGCATCTGTCACATAGCACTTTTTTGAAACTAAAATTATGTAACCACAGGAGAATCAGTCCTGCAATGGGCACAACCAGCTTTGTCTGTCCTTGGATGAGGAACCTTGATGGGTTATTTGCTGATAAAAAAAAATTATGACTCATCTTCCTATCCTAAAAGGCCCACATGGCTGATGCAATTGAATTCCACTGAGACTTCCCAAAGAACCAGCAGGTGCACACTCTCTCTGTCCAATCCTTTGCATAGGTCATTCCCCAGGATGAGCAAAGCTATGTCTGTACCCAAACCACCCTGAAACCAGACTGGAAAGGACCCAGATTATCAGTTTCATCGTGCATCATTTGCCACCATTTTTTTAAAGACTTAACTCCAAAACAAGAATATTGTTTTGGTATATGTGGTAGGATCCAGTGATTATTATTTTCTCAGTCATAGTATAACTACAACTTCTTTAAAAACAGTCTTTCCCAAGCAGTCTTTCCAGATGTGTTGGGCCATGCTGACTGGAAAGTATTTCAGTATGTATTGTAGTTCAACACATCTGGAGGGCTCCAGGTTGGAGACAGCCAGTCACTCTCACACCTCAGAACTGCCACTTAGATGGAGTATGTAGCTATCTAGATGCAGTTCTTCCCTCCACTGTCTTTGCTAATTGGTGGCTTTCATTCACTCTGTTTGCCATTGCCCCTCTCAAATTTTCTACAGGTCTTCAATAATGTTGTTGTACTTGTTAAAAGCTGTGCTTACTTACAGCCACCCTTCACATTTCTTCAGTTTTTCAATCCCAATTCCAGAAGGAGAGTCGTGGGTGCCTGGAACTAGCAAAGTATCCCTGTGTTGTGCTGGTCTCGTATTGCCTTAAAAAGCATCTGAGCCTTATAGTATTGCTACAGGAAACCTCCTTTGAGCTGACCTTCCTTAGAATTGACCCTATGAGTATGTCCAATGTTCCAGCACAAAACTAGCAGATGGAATGTGATACACTGAAATTCTGTAGCTTCTTGACATAAGGTACTTCCAGATGGGGAGCTCCTAGTGCTGCCAGTTAGAAGCTACTGTGCTGCTATTCTATCTTTTTATCTTTAATGCATATTGTACCATTAAAAAGGCAAAAGAAGTAGTATGAAAATTTGGAAGGATTACAAGAGGAAGAGAATGACATCTTCTAGACCTGCAGGTACAATTTGTTAAACAAGCCAGGGCAATGGTGTGATAAAAGCACCATCTGGAAATACCTAAATTTTGATTGGACATAAGGAGAAGGCTGTCAGTAGCATCCAGAAACATGTTTTCGTCCTTGAAAAGCAAAAGTTGAGTAGAGTGCTGGGGTGATAAATATATGACCGTGCTTTTGTTTTGTAGTGGTTAAGAGCATGGGACTGGGACTCAGAGGATCTGGGTTCTAGTCCCCGCTCAGCCATGGAGCCTGCTGGGTGACTTTGGGCCAGTCACAGACTCTCAGCCCAGCCTACCTCACAGGGTTGTTGTAGTGGGGATAAGATGGAGGAGAAGATGTAAGCTGCCTTGAGCCCTTTGTAGGAAAAAGGCAGGATATAAATTGAAAAATAAATAAATAAAAATAAGTCCGCATACGAGTAAATTTAAATGTAAATTTATAGCACTGGCAAGGGTTGCTGATGCCTGTGTCCATGGGCCTCCTTATCCACTGAAGCTTTATATGAACTGTTCATAAGAGCTGAATTCCTTCCCTAAAATAGGTCTGGCACCATGGAGCACCATGGATAGCTCCTATAAAGCTCAGAATAAAAGCTGTGGTGGATAAGAAGCCCCATTGACATAAGAGTCACCCGCCTCCCCTGAGTATTTGTCATTCTAATTCATACATGATGTTTGCATGGTCATCCTATTACAGTATCATGATACAGTATCATGATAAGCATATGAATAGGGGGGAAAAGCTTTGAATCCGTTTATCAGAAGGATAGCATCTTCGCCTTGATTGAAAATGCTGCATTTAGAGAAGCACTTTAGGAGGTAGCTGATCACAGCTGGGTAGAAGTGGTGAGCTGGCTTTCCACTCTACCTCCCATAAGCAGAATTCTTCCTCCCCACCCCTCACCCCCACTCACAAACACACAATTGAGTGTTTTAAAAGGCACTGCACGTGTATAAATTTGACAAATGTATAAATGAGGACTGCCTGAGGATTATGTTTGTGTGGTCACTTTGTATGACAAAACTACAGATGATTTTGATGATACACTTAGGTTACAAATTCATGGACAAAGAATATGAATTGAGAGATGATGGGACAAGACTAGCGAGAAGGTGCTATGTGTCTTAAATATAAAGTGATGCATGTATTCCATATTATAACAAAGTCAAATCCATAATTCCTAACACATAGAAATAAGAATTAGCTACTGTTATTTCTTCTGCATGAGGGAATGTTTTAATATGGATTAGGACCTTTGTAGAAACTCTTTTTTAAAAAGCTCCAAGAGCTGGTGTAAAGCCCCCCGTAGGAGTTCTCTGTAGAGAAAGTTCTGGTTATCCAACTGTGAGATAACAAAGGCTCAGATGAGCAATTCAACATCCTTCAGACAAAGCTATGATGCAATTTCCCCAGTGTTCCAGAGATGGTAAGAAGGCCATCCTAGAGATCAAGCATATAGAACCATTAAAAGACTTACTGAAAGTCCATGATCAAAGTTAAGATTTTCACCCCTGCAGATAGAATGAAAGCCATATCTTTATCCAAGCAAAGGAAAACATTACTAGGTGGCCTCCATATCTTACAAAAAAAGACTCAGTTTTGCCAGCATTGGCTAAATCCCACTAAACCAGTACCCTTTCCATTGCAGGTAGTGCAAAAAATAAACAAAAGAAAATCAAAAGACATATCTGCAACCTTTTATGCCAGGTTTAAATCGTTCTCTTTGCAGGGTGTCACTCTTTTTTCAGTTTTCTTCAATATGATGGAAAAAACAAGAAAGTCCAGTGACTTACCACAAGGCATCCACTAAGGGGCTACTGGCCAAGCCCATTGTGATGTGTGAAATGTGTGAATGCATTTTCCACCCTGTTTTTCTTGTACCAAATGAGGATCAGGAACTTGGCGCTGTTGGGGGGGGGGGGGGGGGTGGCGGTCTAAGTCATTTCCCCTGGGATGCAGCTTCAGTGCTATACTCTTTAAGGTATATAGCAGCACAAGTGTTTGTTTTTGCTTCAGAGCACACATCATAAAGATATGCATATCATTTTTCTGATGTATGTAACTGATACTTCCTTATTTGATAATAAATGCAAAAATTATTAATGATAGAAAATATTTGGAAGATACATCCTCTCCAAAGCTGTATATTTGTATATTTAATATCAACAAAAATGCCAGACTTTTCCACACAGCCATCTCATGACCCATTCAATTCGTCAGGTCTGATGAGCAAAAAATCCACTGAAATGCAAATGAGAACTGAGATGATTAAGTGTTAGTTCCTACACTGTCTATTTATAACAGCTCGACATTTGTAATAAAATTTCAGTTTGTAATAATGTAACATGTAAGTGTTCAACTCACAGCAATTTACAGAAGGTGTTCCATGTGTATGCAGTTAACTCTAAAGCACCTTTTATCCTGGCCAAGTTAGTGTCAGTAACAGAGGGGCCACTGTGAGACAAGAGAAAGAGTTTGGCTGGGTTTGCTTATTCTCCTTTGGTTATTTTATCATTCATTCAAATTTTATACAAAAGTCCTAATGGAAACCTTGCTCCTGAAGGATGAGACAAACATGAAAGAAGTCTGTCATGTGAGTTCTGTCATTTGAGAATGGAACTGATTTATAGAAACCCAAAAGAGGCTAGTTAATATACTTTTAGCATTCAAGAAACAGAAGATGGTTTGAAGGGGAAAGTATGTACAGGAAACCTCCAAAGTTACACTGATACAACTCCAAATGTTGTTATTGTTGTGTGTAGCTGCATAAAGTGAGCCCTCCAGGCAGCTGAAGAGAAACAGATGGTCTCTTTTGAAATGTAAAATTGGCTCCATATAGTGAGATAAGAGCCACAAGAACAGCAACAGATAATTCATGTCTGTAGCAATATCTACAGCCCATGGCATGCAAGCATCACAGTGCAGGGAGGGGGTTGTTGTTTGGTTGGTTGGTTGGCTGGTTTGTCTGTTTTTTTAATCTTCCCGGCCAGAATCTGAGGAACCCATAGTCATTTCAAATACAATATTTACATCTGTGGCTGCAACTTATGCATGTTTACCAGGCAAGAAACAATTTATTTGCATCTGAGCAAACCTACCTAAGATTGCACAGTAAATCTGCCGCAGCAGGATGAAACAAAGAACATAGGAGCCATTGATATCACAATGGGCTGAAGTTAATGGAATGGCCTTGTTGCCAACAGGATTCCTGCACCAAATACTGAGGGTATGCAAACTCAATTGCCTAGATTGGCTCTAGCTTGTAGTGGAAAAGCAGTGCATCTTTTCTCTAAGTGCATTTCTGCCAGATAGTTTTTGACACTAATGTGTTCAACTAAACCCAGATACAATAAAAGTTTGCTAGTGACTCACCTGCCAGGTAGTGTTACCACCACTGCATTTTTTCTATATCCCTTCCACTGTTTTATGCATGCACAACTATACATTACTTAGCAGGTTTGATAGTCTATTCAGTAGAAGGACATCATCCAAGCTGTTAAGAAATGATCAGAGAGAGAGAGAGAGAGAGAAACGACATTTCAGTTTAGTTATGGGCTTGCCTCTTCAGCATTAGGAACAGCTGCAACTAAAACCAATAAGCCCTGGCTATACACATGGCTGTCCCACACATGCCTATATCAGTTTTTAGAACCCTTCCATACTTGGGATTCCCACGGTCTTCTGCAGTCTTTTTACACATAGAACAACATAAGAAATTCAAGCACACATTGTCCACAAGGCTATACTACTACCCACAGGAATAAGAATTGCAATATAAGTGTGGGGTTGACTCTCTCCTCCTCCTTTTTTTTCTTTTCTTTTTTCTTTTTTCTTTTTTTTTCTTTTTTTGAGGGGGTGGGCCTAAATTAAATGCAGAGCTCTTATTTAAATTTTGTTTCAAGTACACCAAAACCTGTAAAACTGAGTAAAGCAATCCTAATGTAAGTTCCAGTACATCATTTCAGGGTATTCAGTGATTCATAGCAGCAACTAAAACAGAAATAATGTTGTGTTCCTCTTGCCAAATTCATGCTTGTGTGTGTGGAACAGTACCAGGAGAGGTGACTTCCTTATTTATAATTATGCTCATGGGAAATGAGCAAGGATACTCTCTCATGAGTTGCTCCTTTTTTTAAAAAAGTGGTATATCGTTAAAAGTCAGCCATGCTTTATTTGTTTCTTGGAAATGCCATGATTCATTGAGGCTACATCAGTCATGCAGTGAAATCATTTCAGCTGAAGGATGTGATACATCTAAAAGCAGTAACATCCTCCCAGCAAAGCTCGGGCAATAGTGATTTATGACTGGAATTAACATTTAGGGCATTTCAGAATAATAAACCTTCTTCAAAGTATTTCAGCCCTTCTGTAACTCCACACTATTCAGTATATCCTTTTTATCCACCCCTCCCCTTGCTAAAGTTCACAGAGCTGAACTTCCCTATTTGATTTCTTCGATGGCTGCTATTAAGCACAACCTTAAACACAAGATCATGGATGGTGTCAATGACATATCTTCCTCATCCTCACAACATCTACAATTATGAGTGAAGTTCTATTTGCAAAATGAAACAGGAAATATTTCTTTTCTTTTTTCTTGCCCTTCACTATGCACACCATGTTTGGAAAGTGATGTCTTAAAGTCTGTCAGATTGAGGATATGATCTGAACCTCTAGTCACTAATTTAGCACTGAACAAAATGATGGTGTAATTAGAAGCAGTGCCTTTCTGCTTGATACACAGATGTTCCCTTCATTTAACTCTTGCCCACATAGCTAACAAAAATAGATTTTGTTTTCCTGCAGCAGCCAGCTAATTTCCGGCCTTTGGTCCATAAATTTGGCTTAAGCTTCCATATGCAAAAAAATAAAATAAATCAGTTAATATGTACTTCCCACACAGTTTGGCCTTTTAGAATATTCTAAGCACTGTGAAATTTACCTGTCATAATTGTGCACAAGTGCCCCCTAATTTTTGTCAGTGGGCCAATATTTGGACAAATATCACCTAACCCTGCTCTGTTTAGCTCTGTTAGTTGGCAAGCAGTGCACTTTGTTGGGGATCATGGGGGAAAGGGTCCAAGCTTACTAGGTAATTAACACCAAACTTTACTACTTGTCCTAGCACAAAGACAAATAATGGTACAACCTGCATCTTGTGAGAGCTGCTGTTGAACGTATTTAAAAGTGGTTCTGTTGGATTGGCTGGAATGTTCTAAAACAAATAAAAGCCCAGCCTTTGTCCTACTTTCCTGCCCTTTGTGCAAAGAGCATATATAGAAAAGTATTCAATATCTAACAGATATATAAAGTGGTTAACCCTTTAAAAAGACAAAAGGTTATCTTATGTAATAATTCAGAATACAATAATCATTTCACTTAAGGAATCCACTGCACTTTCAATTTTATTTTCAATAAAAAGCAGGAAATCATCTCACTATAAGAGAGCTTCAGCTGTTGGGCAGTATAGAAATTAATTAATGAATGATGATCTAAGCTGAAAGAGTTGCTTGTTCAACTGACCTACTCCTAGTATTCTGTGGTTTTCAAGAATTCAGATGGACAAGAGAAAAACTGATCAATCAGTATGTCCATCTAGTCCAGCATCCAGCTTACCATAATGGCCAGCCAGAAAGATTCAGGAAGCCCAAAACATGATATGTAGGCAGTAACCCTCTCCCTTTGTTGATCCTTAGCAGCTGGCATTCAGGAGCACTTGCCTTTGAACAGGATATTTCATATAGTCTGCCCCACTAACAGTAATCAAGAGCTGGCCTCTGCTAATTCATATAATTTATTCTAATACAATCTAAGATAGTGACCATCATCAGCAGTTTACCTCTTCTTGAAGTTTCCAGTGAGAATTCTATTGGAATTCTCATGAAGATAATGCATCCTAGTTTCCTGGAGTCCTTCACTAAAACCTTCACGTGGAGTGGAATGGATCCTAATACTACTTTTCACTCCATGCAGATCATTAATTAGGTGTCCATTTCTGAGACACATAGGAAAAGGGGACTTAAGGCAAACAAATCAGGTTTGATTTTATCAATTTGGATGGGCAAGAGGCTTTCACATTTTGAAAGCTTGAAGCTCTTTGATGTAAGAGGTTTTTTTATATAAGTGAAATAAAATGAGATCTCGTGAAAGACTGGAACTGATGGAGACACTAGGTGCTCATCTGAACATCTGAAATGGAAACCTAGTCCCACATACCTCATAATGATGTGCACAATAGGCATGCCCTTGGCTTAAAATGAGATCAGTGTGCATATATGGGTGGTCATCCATATTGTATAAAGGGAGGGACTAACCAAACTATGAATTAAAGCCCTTCATGCTTCCTTACTGAATTCCTGAAGGAAAAAAAATGAATCAAGTTGACTTGAGTCAAAAGGTCAAGTAAAATGCAGTCGTCCCCGTAGAAGAAACAAAATGGAATGAGAACAGAGTTGAAATAACACTATATGGATGCATTCAGATAGCATTCTGTATAGCAGTTGTAAAGTTCTACCATGAAGAACCTCAAAGAAGAGACTGAGAGCTACTGTAAATGTTTTGGTTCAGTCATGGTTATGCTATGAACATTGAACTCATGAGTCTGTCTAAAAGGACAGGAATGTGCATCTTGGATGCATGATTTCTGAGATTTTTTTTTTTTTTTTTTTTGCATTGACTGGGGTAGAAACCATAAAAATAATGCCATACACAAATAGTCACAAAGGGATAGAAGTAAGGGATATGCATTTGTCCTAGAACAAATGAAAAATTGAACTGAATTGGCATCATTCTATTTATTCAGGACTGATTTTCATTGGTTGCAAATGAAGTGCAAAATTCTCACTTAGATGGTTCACGGATGGAGAAGGATTACTGTCTCTGGTGGTGGCATGAAGCCACCACCTAGCTATCATCATTTTGTTATTCTAGAATGCACCTGGTATGATGTCATTATGTGGCATTGTTCTTGCTCACTGCATGAGCTTCATCTCCTTGGTGCTCCCACTTCCCCTGGAATGTTCAAGAACAACACAACACTCAGGATTTTCTAGGAGAAAAAAAATGGAACGTTCCAGGAACACCTGCTGGTATTAGCTGTGTTGCTGCCATAGGTGGCAGCAAAAATAACTACCAAAAAGGGAGAAAAATAAGCAATGAAGATGAATGTGAATAATAAAACAAAGAATATGAATGAATTAAAATGAATGCAAGGCAGACAAATAGATAACAGAAATGAGATGCCTTATAATGAGGAAGGAGGGGGGAAATGCAACAAGGCTAATAGTGCATGTATATGTGAGTAACAACATGATCATGTAAACCTGGAGACTCCAGAGATTCCAGTGCTCACTAGGCTGAAATCAGCAGGGTGGGATGAGCTATGGATCTTTGCTTCCCTGTCCTCCATCTTTTGTGTTTTTAGCTAGACAGGCATCTGATAAGGGCACTTAGGAGGGGGAGGGAATGAGGCTGAAGAAGTCTCAGGATATCTCCCAGGGACTATCCGCTCTCTATGCCTACATTCCTTTAGTTTTACATGGCGATATTGCAAATCTCTCCCACTCTGCATTTTTTAAGTGGCCCACACAAACACAATCATGCATATGTCCACACACCCTTTCTAGCCACAGATCTAAATGCAGGTAAGAGTGATTTCTTTTTGAAAGGATATGAAAATGCAGAAAGAATTAATGCATGAATTACTGACATGCTGATAGCATTCATTTGTATTTCGCCTCTGTGCCAACTGTATTATTTTGGATTTTAAGTCCTCAAGATAGATAGATAGATAGATAGATAGATAGATAGATAGATGCTTTTCTTCATCCAGAAAACAACAAAAACAAATTGGGAATGATTCTGCATTTTTGTAAAAGAGATCTTTTTTTGTCAATATTTTTGATAGGAACGAAATGAAAGCCTGGTGGCAAATGTCAAGTCATTTTCTGCTACCAGCAGCATTTTTCTTCATTTCTGATGGAAAGAAGTAAGACTTTGGGGCAGGGCGGGGGGAGTCAGCATCTCATTCCCATTCCGTTCTCATACAGCCACTGTTGTATCGCAGGACCTGCAGAATGTAACTGCTGCAGCGGGGCAAACAAAGGCCCTATTCAGTATGGAGGGCAACTTCTCTTCCGCACCGCTCTCTCACCACAGAGCGGCTGGCTTGTGCACGCTATTTGAGGAGACAGGGCTCACTGACTAAACAGAACTAGAGGATTCCAGTTCATTCTTCGCTTGAATTTGTCTAGCGGGTGAAGACTTCCTCTCTCAATTCCATACCAAACCATTAAAATCAGCTGCAACTCGCTTTCTCCCATGTCTATGAAGCAATGTCTTGCTTATGGGAATCTTGCTGCTCCGTTACCCCTACTCTCTGCTCTGCATGGTACACTCCAAAGTTGCTGAAGTTGTAAGAAGATATTGTTTCTAATCTACCGCCTCCGAAATCCCATTGCAGGGGTCATTTCCTGACTTTTGTGTCGCTTCAATCAAGCCCCTTAAAAGTGCCCATTCCCTTGTGACTGAGCAAACCAAGTACATAATTGCCATGTTTTCCTATAACCATCTTGTGGCTCCTCCACTGAAACTAATATTTATACTTCAAGTTGTGAAGGAGGTGGGAAAAGAGTGCATGTAAGAAAATAAATGTGGACATAAATTTTTGAAATGTTCTTTAATACACAATATGCCTAGCATAAATAAACATTTTAAATTCTCATTGCTTTCTTTGGAAAGCTTTGGGACGTGCTTACATCACTCCCTTTGAAATAAAAAGAATTTTAATTTCTTAACTTGGTTAGAATTGTGGCAAAGTTAGCATTTATAATTGCAAAACAGCATTTATAATTAAACAGGAATTATATTTAACTATAAAGTATTTTAAAGGCTCTGTGAGGGATTTAAATATTTAGTTATATGCTTCCACACCATCATAGAGGTGTACAATACAGGATTTCAGAAACAAAACAATGGATTTGAACATAGTGTAAAATACAGGATTTCAGAAACACTTTTAACAAGCAGTACAGTATAGAGGGAGAAAAGCAACCACCAGCTCATTCTAAACTGTCAAGAAAAGCTATTCCATCTAAGAATGTCTTTGGTGTTCACCAAAGGGCAAGTAACAAAGGCCAAAAGGCAAGTAGTGAAGGAGCAAATCTAACCCTTCTTGTAAGGGTTCTGTAACAGATGTGCTGCCCCGTTACCTGTGTCTCACCCCAATCTTCCTCACATTTTTTTACTGTAAAACTATACACAGATCTGCATTAACTGGGCAATGTTATCCCCTTATTAGTAAACTGTAGGTTTGACTAAGCAAGGCTAAGCTGCAGATATAAATGCCTTGGGTTTGATCCAGAGAGTTGAAGGAGAATGCATTTTGTGGCTCCTGCTTACTCCCTTGGAAATCTACTTCGTAAGCTTTGACAGCCCTCAACAATTGTGTGGAAGATGCACAAAAAGATGGTCACTTTCCCTTTGAATGTCCCTAGTGTGGGAGACTGTTCAGAATGGAGTGTTCATTATTGATACCAGACATAAACATATTCTACTAAGATATATATCATACTGCCTTCTTTCAGCAAACCGATGGCATACATATGCAGTGTGGTGTAGAGTGCGGAATAGGGACTCATGCCTCTGGGTTCTAGTCTCCACTCAGCCATGGAGCCAGTCAGGTGACTTTGGGCCAGTCACAAACTCTTAGCCCAAACTACCTCACAGGGTTGTTGTTATGGGGATAAGACTGAGAGCAGGAGGAGGTGTATTATGTATGCTGCTTTGAGTTCTTTGTAATAAAAAGATGGGATAAAAAATTAATAAATAAATAGCAAATATGTAGCACCACAAAGGATATGACAGCCTTCCCAAACTTAGCACAACCAGAGGTTTTGGACCACGATGTCCATCATCCACAAACACTGGTTCTTATAGGTGTAATAGTCCAGCATATCTGGTCAGTCCCAGGCTGGGGTAAAGTATCATCAGGTTTGATGGAGCAAGAAAAATACGTTTTCTGTAACTCAGAAGGTGTTTCAGAATTTATCTGGTTTTATTGTTCTAAATCGATAATCTCGAAAGTGGGCCAATAAACATGTACAAAAGGTACTGTGAGATTCAAACCTTTCTTGTTTCACTTGCATCAGATTATCTCACACCATTCAGAATGAATTGCGATCATTACCTACTGCTGCTCTGGCTAAAATAACAGCATACATTGTTGCATATGAAATTACAAGAGCTCTTTTCCAGTGCAATTTAAAATCCTCCCTAAAGGACTGAGTACAGGATTTGCACGGAGTCATTCAGGTCATCTCCAAAGAGTAATTTTTAATTTCTGAGAGAATAAAATGTAAATTTCACCTGCATCAGGATATAGTGGAAAACGGATCAGATGTTCTTATGACACTGCCTGTGATCTGGCTGTGTGCATAGAACTGAGAATTAAGGCTCTGATGCTTCTAGCCACTTATGGACAAGAGTAAAATCAATGGGACTTTGACTGAGGACATACTCCTCAGTACAGGTCCGCCTGGCACCGTCATTATTTGTTTTTTGGCGCCAGGCTAAGACCTTTTTATTTAAAACTTATTTTAATTTATTTATTTAACTAGGGTTTTTTTTTTTAATTTTTAGCCGAGAATGCACTGAGGTTTTATTGAGGTTTTATGGCACTGGGGTTTTATTGTATTGGGGTTTTATTGTATGGTTTATTTATTGATGTTTTGTGAGCCGCCCCAAGGCTTTATTGCGATGGGGCGGCATAGAAATGTTTTAAATAAATACATGCCCAGAGAATTTGAACATATTTTATATGCAAATAGCTTTCCTCTGGCCCAATACACAAGGAGCAAAACTAAACCTTACATGACTCTAGTGGCTTGACTTTGAACTCTAGCAGCTTCACACGCAGCCAGACAGATACAGCCTGATCTGTACTCCAACTCATGAAGAGGAGTACAGGGCCAGCTCCTGAGGTTAGCAATGTGGGGAATTTTCACAGGGACTTTGGAATACGCTCCCCAGAGAGGTCCGCTTGACGCCGACTATCTACTCCTTCTGGCCCCAGGTAAAGACCTTTTTATTTAACCACCATTTTAACAATTAATATTAATAATTTCAATACTAATATCAATTTTATACATTTGTATTTTTTTCTCCTTTCTTTTTTAGTTGTGAATTGTAGTTTGTTGTATTATTGTTGAATGTTTGAATGGTATTTTATATTGTTATTTTATCTTCTGTAAGCCGTACTGAGGCTTGTTGCAAAGGACAGCATATAAATGTTTAAATTAAATTAAATTAAATTAAAAATTAAATTTGCCAGGGTTTCAGAGCCAGCAGAGCCAGTAACAACTTATGCATTGTGAAAGAAGAAAGAGGAAATGCATCATGAAAAATAACATCATTATTATTATTCATTTCTATACCACCCATAGCCAAAGCTCTCTTTAAAACAAAAAAATACAATAAATTGAAACAATAAGAATTTAAAAATAATTTAAAATAGCATAAAAACATTAAAAGACAATTACAAAGACCCAGTCAGGAGTAAAAGACACCTGGTTAATTGTGTGAGGCCCCTGAATGGCCAAGGAGGTCTTTAAAGGCCTTCACAAAGAGGATTGTCTTAACCTGGCACTGAAAAGATGGCAAGTTTGGGACCAGGTGGACCATAGCAGGAAGATTATTGCAAAGATGGGAAGCAACCAGCAAAAAGGCTGTCTCCCGAGCTGCTACCCTTCAAGCCTTTTGAGAGGTTGGCACACAGAGGAAAGTCCTATAAGGTAAGTGTAGTGTCTGGGTATGTTAGGGTCCCCAAGCCATGTAGGACTTTATAAGTTAAAATCAGCACCTGAAATTGGGCCCAGAAACATATGGGTAGCTAATTTGGGTAGGCCAGAACTGATCTTATGTGTTTGGACTTCCAGTCCCAGCTGCAGTTTCTGAAACATCTTCAAGGGCATCCCCAATCTGATTTGCATATGCCAATATGTATTTATAAATGCAAACTTTAGAAATTCAAAAGACCTCAGCAAAGTGGAAACGCTTGACTAGGGGACCTGTGTGCCTGTCCAGCTGTCCAGGTAATAACTGCTGGTGGGCTGCTCTTCCTTATGAGTTGTTCTCTTCCACCAGAAATGGATGGACAGCTTATTGTGGGGAACACCTTTAAGCAGAGGACAGTCCCTAGGAAAGTGACACACCTAACCACCTTCCAACAGGGGTCTGTTGCTCTAACGGGACTACTCCTTCTTTGTGTAGTACAAGCTAGGGATACTGACAGTATATAGTTCCCACCTCTTCTGTTGGCGGCCATACCCACTTGGGACAATTTGAATATTATCTTAGCTGTGCAGTTCTGGTCTTGAGTACAGGGCACTTTTACAAATTCTCAGCATGGTGGGGGAGGGAATGACTAATCAAGTTGTCTGGAAAGAATAGGGAAAGTTACCTTATGGCTCCAGCTGTAGTCTTTATCCACACAGGAATGATTCCACCTGAAGTTTGAAATTCTCCCCAAAGGATGCATTCATTTCAGTGGACCTCTCTCTTTCTCATCAGTGCTATCAGAAGGTGAGGGGATGCCGGTCTGGCTCAGGGCCACAGATGTAATCATGCAAACAGGCCCTATGAGCCAGAATTAGGTAGTGGGAGCACAGGGGAGGATGGTTAGGGTAGCTTAACAAATGTGGCATTGGAAATATACTTTGGTCACCCCTGACTCAGTCCTGTCCATCCTTTGTTTGACAGCAGCTTTTAAAAATAAGATAAGCTTAGTAAGGAAGACTTTGTTCCAATTGCCATGCACAGGATGTGGCTGTAACAATGTCACCCCATCAAAAGCTACTTGTCCAGTTCTCACTATGCATACGTATCTGTAGGACCTGAGGAGAAGAGGAAAGAGGAGGCTAAAAACTGGCCGCTTCTTCATGGGATGCCTAGAATTATTGCCTTGAAATGACACTGAAGTAAAGCAGCTTCACATAGCATTGCATTCCTAGAGATGTCTATGCAGAAAGAAGCCCCACAGTCTGAGATTAGCCAAACTTACTTTTAGGTAAGTCTTTTTCTGCCTAAACATGCATAGGATTACACCCCACATCACCATCAAATATTCTGCTCAGATCAGTGATCCTAATTCCATTGTAATCAACACTTTCATTTGGCTTCAGTGGAGCAGGGCTGAACCTTTGCAGTCTTGCTTTTGGCTAGCAACATTACTGTTGTAAAATATTTTTTTAATCAAGAGGATACATAACAGCAGATGCATTCTGGGGCTTTTGAAGTCTGCCGCTCATTTCTACAAAAATCTGTGGGAGTTTTGCCTTTCACTTCCACGAGACAGGCTAAAACCCAAATTAAACATCTCTGGGTTTGAAAGCAAAGCCACCAGGCATGTGGTTATCTCCCAGTTACCCACATCCTGCTGTACTGTTTTGCTCATGTGCATTATAAATAGGGACTTCATTAATGGAGCAAGAGTTCGCCACAGTCCAGCCATTCTGAAACAAAGAACCTTTTAAAGAGGAAGTATGTTCATTTTACTTGTGATCTAGTCTACATGATATCCTAGCTTTGTAAGAGAAGGACAATAATCCCCCACAGATGCAAGGCATCATCTGTCAGGCTTCTAAAAGAAGTTAGCAAAAATGGGTGAATGGTCTTCTGATTAATTGCTACAATTTTGAGAACTGAAAATATAGCACACCTGCCTTTCCCCTAAGAAATACCCCATTTGAAGTACCACCATGCACTTTTTTGTAATCTAGAGCAGGCATGGAGAACTTCTGGTCCACAAGGTTCTTTTCCAGGCCCAGCCTCTACTCCTAGGCAACAGGTATTATCTCCTATCATCAACTGATTGGAGATACGAGGTAAGTACTTTCCTTTGCCCACCACCCAATGGGCCCCATATTTCAGCAAGCCAATTCTGTGACCAGCTGCTATTGGTTTGCTTCCTCTTCTTCATCCTTGCTACTACTTGCTGGTCTGAGAAGCAGGAAGCCAGTGAGCAAGAAAGCTGCAGCATCCACTACTCCTTGTTCTCACCACCACTGGTGAACATGCAGGTTGCAATGGTGAAGAGGAAGAACAATGAAGGCAGCTCCTAACAGTGTGCTCCTACTGGGGTGTGCCAAACCATGCTGTGTGCATGGCTCTCTCCTTCAAGATAGCTCCTACCGGGGGCTCGGGTGGAAGAGCCAAAGAGGCTGCCTATCCTGAACATCTGCTGCCTGGGCTTCAGAGTGGGGAAGTCCAGCGTGTGGGGAGGGGAAAGGAAGAGGCTGTAGCTCTGCATTAACACCAAATCTGGTGGGTGACCAGCCTCCTTTCCTCCACAGCACTAAATTTAGATGGCTGAAAGTATCAGTCATCTACCATCACTGTGCCAGAGATCCCCACGACTGCTCTTCACTCCTACTTATAAGGATTCTCAAAAGTGTCTGAAATTGGAGGCTTAAATGCATTTTCCACAGGGCAATAGCACTGTGCCTTTAGCCAAGGTGGTTTGCTTCCAGGCTGCTAACATGTTTGAACATACAATGTGCAAACAGTTTATGCGTACATCTACTTATCCGAAAGATGGATATGTTCCGCCCAATAGGACCTAGACATAACTTAGGAAATATTCAGAAACCATTTTTACAGTGCATTTTTAGACAAGGATTCAGCGGATGAAATACTTCAATGCCTTGAAATAACAACAACAAACCTGCCACAGCAGCAGCAGCCACTGCCAATACTTGGGATGTACAGGCCTCATTTATCTCCATTATCTTCAGCTCAAATCACCAGGTGGTTTTCCCATTGGATAGCTTCAGTTATGTATCAAACCTCTGCAATTTGGCATTGCACCTCACAGCTGAATATGTCTACTGCACATGAATGGCTGCCAAGATGGCATCAACACAATGAGATGCATTTTCATAGGACAATGTTGATAGAGTTCTTATTGCCACTCAGGACAAGCTTTTTCATACTTCTTTTTCAGCTAATTAATTCACAGTGGATCCACGGCAAATTTTGAATTGCTGACAGTGCAAAAATGCCTTGAATAGTGAAATCACCCGTTCTATTCTATTTTGTATTCCAAAATGAGGTGAGCAGATCAAAAGGAAACTGTATGGAAGACCACATGATGCTTGATTTTGGAGAATCTTGTGAAATCACGTCCTTATTTTGGTAAGAAAATGTTGCTAAGAGACCATGTGAAACTCCATTCCTCAGTATTTTCAGCAATGCAGTCACTGTGGGCAAGTTATTGTATTCAATAATTTCTTCCTTAATTTGCAATATAGAGAAATTTGAACTTGGACAACCAGAACTCTAAATACTAACATTCTAAATAACTAGTAATACTAGGGCAAGCAACCTAATTTCATTCCTTTTGGTAGGAAATTTGTGGGTATTTTACCTGACCTTAATTGGGGAGCTGGGGTTTTGAAAATGCCTTGGAAACCAAAATGGAAAACGATAAGGCAATAACCTTATAAAATAAGGAAATCCACCCATAACAAAAACTGAAAACTCATTGTAACCATGTTTCATAATAACTTCCACTGTTCATTTGTTCATTCGTTCATTCTTTCTTTCTTTTAATTATGTCAGATAAATATCCATTTCGGGAAGTCAAACCCACTCAAAACTACTAAATACCAGGCTTTGATTTTCCCTTCCAAACCACTCTGCATTAAAACATTTGCTTCCAGTCTGGCTTTAACTATGCTGCTCAAAGAATGCCTCATCTGTAATTTGAAAAGTTGTTAAGCAGAAATACCCGGCAATTAATGGTCAGTGGCAGTATTTGACATAGTTCAATTTATACCGCTTTTCTGTGTTTCTATTCTTTCCAAAGAAAGAACCTACATTTTCACCAGAGAAATCCTTTAATGGCATTTGGACTCTGTTCTTGATTCATATGCTAGTTCTCACATTACATAGTTGCTGCTTCTGTGCAATTCACATTGAGGACCCATTTCAACATTCTTTTTAGGAATGTGTAAACCAGTTCAGCATGGCTCCTTCTGAAATTACCAAAGACTTGAGAAGTCTGTGGTCAAACGATGGTTCCTTTTGCTGCCAGCATTGGCCCTCCTGGAAACAAACCATTATATTACATAAAAAGAACAGTCCTGCAGGTCAGACCAGTCTACTCCAACATTCTGTTCCCACAGTGGCCAACCAGATGCTGATTTTCAGCCCACAAGAGAACCTGAAGGCAATATAATCTCCCCCCACCCCTGCCCATGTGTTCCCTTTTAACTACAGCTCAGTGGTATTCTGTCTCTGATACTGGAGTAACATACAGTATAAACCATGGGTCCTCAAACTACAGCCCGCAGGATGGATCTGGCCGTGCCGCTGTTTGCCGTGTGCGTGCATGCTTGCTGGGTGCGTGCACGCCTCCGGCGCGTGCGAGGCGGTATCGGGCATGCGCGGTGGTGGCTCACTCGCTCGCTCAGAGATCTCCCAGCGAGTCCAAAACCATCTCCAAGTGAGCAAGCCACCACCTGACTCCTGGACACACGCGCTCGCCACTGCCTCGCAGGATGGGCGGGGAGGTGGTGGCTTGCTCGGTCAGAGATGGTTTTGGACTCGCTGGGAGATCTCTGAGTGAACGAGCGAACGAGCGAGCCACCACCGCGCATGCCCGATGCCGCCTTGCACGCGCCAGACAGCACCTCACCAGCCCGCGACAGTCACCGCAGCCTTTCAACTGGCCCCCTATTCAAAAAGTTTGAGGACCCCTGATATAAACAACATGACTAGTAACTTGATAGCCAGCTAAATCCATGGATTTAGCTAACCTTGCTATAAATCCATTCCAGTTGATGGCCTCACTATACATTTGTAGTAGCAAACCTTACAGTTTGATTATGCACTGTGTGAAGTGCTTCTTCTCATTTGTCCTATACCTCCAATTATTCAGCTTCATTGGTTGAAGCCAAATTCTAGTATTGTGAGAGAGGGCCCACTCCCTATATGTATTACCTACACCATGCAACATTTTACATACCTCAATCATATCCCCCATTATCTTCTTTTTTTCTTCCCTATAAAGCTCTAAACATTATAGAGGAGCTGCTCCAACCCTTGATTATTTTTCTTCCCTTTTCTGCATTGCAACCAGCTCTTCAATGTCATATAAAGAAGAAATCCTGCCAGATTAATCCGAACTCATTTTTTGATTGCGTAATCTCCCTGGTGGACTGTGGGAATACTGTGGACATAATCTATCTTGACTTCAGCAAAGCTTTTGGCAAAGTGCCCCACAGTATTATGATTAGCAAACTAGCTAAAAGTGGGCTAGATGAAACAACTAACAGGTGGATCCACAGTCTGCTGCAGAATTGGACTCAGAGAGTGCTCATCATGGCACCTTCTCAAATTGGAGTAACTTGCTGGGTGCTGAGGGTTCAGTCCTCATCAACATTTGTATTAATGATTTGTATGAGGATGTGCAGGGAATGATTGTCAGATTTGCACAAAACTGGGTGGGCTAGCTAATAACCTGGAAGACAGAAAAACAATTCAAGGTGATCTTGATAAACTGGAAAGCTGGGCACAGAATAGCAGAATGAAATACAATAGGCACAGATGCCAAATTCTGCACTTAGGAAAAAGAAACCAAATGCACCAGTACAAGATAGGGGAATACCTAGTTTAACAATTCTGCAAGTGAGAAGGATTTTGGAATTGCTATAAATCACATGGTAAATGACAAATGCTATTTTGGGCTGCATTAATGGAAATATCACTTCCAAAACATGGGAAGCACTACTTCTATACTCAGTGCTGGTCAGACTTCTTCTGGAGTACTGTGTGCAATTCTGGGCACCACAGTTTAAGAAAGATGCATTCAAGCTGAAAAGGATTCAAAGGAAGGCAACAAGGATGATCCAGGGTCTGGAAACAAATTCCATTGAAGAGAGATTGAGAGAACTAGGCATGATGAACATCAAGAAGAAAAGACTGGGGGGTGATATGATAGCACCTACAAGTACTTGAAAGGCTGTCACAAAGAGGAAGGACAGAATCTCTTCTTGATCATCCCAGAATGCAGAACATGGAGTAATGGATTCAAGTTACAGAAGACCAGATTCAGCTAGATATCAGGAAAAAATTCTGGCTGTTGGAGCAGTATGAGAATGGAACCAATTATCTAGAGAAGTTTTGGGCACTCCCACACTAGAGGCATTCTAGATGCAACTGGATAATCATCTGAGAGGGATGGTGTGACTTGGAGTCCTGCACTGAACAGGGAGTTGGACCTAATGGCCCTCTGGCCCCTTCCAACTCTACTATTCTATGACTCTTTGTTAGTAGTAGTTGTTTTAGCAGAACTTGAAGAACCCTTTTTGGTCAGTCAGTGCCAGCTGAAACCCACTAGCAGACAAATGAAGTTAGGAATTTTTTTTTTGCCCCAGTGTGCATCAATCTATACTTATAGAATCATGGAGTCACAGAATAGTAAAGTGGGAAGAGGTCAATACGGCCACTGAGCCCAACCCCCTGCTTAGTGCTGAACTCCATTTGCAGCAGCATTACACTGCTGACTCACATTCAGCTTGTCATCTTTAACAATATTGAAATCAGTACAGACGGTCCCCAGGTCAGGAATGAGTTCCATTCCTGAGAACACCTTTAAGTTGAATTCATATGTAAATCAGATCATAAATCATACAGGACCCCACCCCCATGAAAGTAGAAAAAGCACCAATATCTCTACCCCCACACCCCTAAACCTTAACTCTTAATACTATGGACCATACTGGATTGCTTCTCCCTCTCAGACCTTGGGCTGATCCAGCAGGGCTCCTCTTCTTCATTGATTACATTCTTATGCTTTTATCTCCACCCTTTCTGTAATTCACCAGTGCCTCCTCTTTGCACCAAGAAAATGCCCGAGAGATTTCTTCCTCTGGATAGGCAGGTATGTTTCGGTGCCCTCCTTCTCTCCCCTTTCATTTCCTCTCTCTTTACGGTGATGATGTTTTTCCACAGTAGGTCACAAAACTCCAAAAGTTCCCACATTCATTACTATGAACTGTTTGTCTTTAACTCAATTTTTAAAATTAATAGACTTTATGGCAGCTTGTTCATAAGTATGGATATTTGTAACCTGGGGACTGCCCATTTCTCCCATTTTATAGCTAAGCCTTTAGTTTCATTTTTCTTGGTGAAGAAATTGGCATGTGTCCCTGTTAAATTTCATTGTGGTGTTTTCAGCCCAATGTTCCAGTCTATCAATATCACATTAAATTTTGTTTCTGTTTTCTAGACTATTAGTTATCCCACCCAATTTTGCAAATCATTTGCAAATCTGATGAGCATTCTCTGCATCTTTTCATGCAAATCATTACTAAAAATGCTTAAGAGCACTGGGCCTAGGACTGAACCCTATGGTACTCCACTCATTACCTCTCACCAGTTAGAGATGGCAACAGAACTGAACTGTTTTAGTTCAGTTCTGTAGTCAAATGTGAATCCACCTGATCCTTGTTTGATCAAGCCCACTTGTAGCTAATTTATTAATCAGGACATCCTGGGACATTTTGTCAAAAATTTTATTTAAGTCAAAAAATATATCTACAACATTTCCACACTCCAAGAGGGAAGTTACCTGATTAAAAAATAAAATCAGATTAGTCTGGCAAGATATGTCCTCTACAAAACCATCTTGGTTTCTAGTAATCACTCCATTGATTTCAAGGTGTTTGCAGACAGACTGCTCCAGAAATTATGATCTTTTCCACAATTTTCCTGGGGATTGATATCTCACTGACTGGTCTGTAGTTCCATTTTTTTTCTTTCCTGAAGATAGGTAGCCCTCCTTCACTAATCTGGCACTTCACCCATTCTCCATAGTTTATCAAAGATAATAACCTATATTTTTGAGAGTTTACATTGAAATGGATTCACCCATTTTTCCAGCTTGAACAGATCCTTTTGGCATTCTTTGCTGTGCCTTTTTGTCTTAACCATTCTAAATAATTTAGCATGATCAATCCTACCTCAGTGTTTATCTCTGAGTCTGGATCAGTTCTAAACAAGTTAAAGAGTACTAGTCCTGATACAGAAGTTTCCACTGTTGACAGCCCTCCATTTATCCCTACTCTGTTTCCTGTACTTTAACTAGTTCCTGATCCATAAGTAGACCTCTCCTCTTGTTTCATGACTGCTAGGGATGCTCAGGTGTTTTTGTTGAGGAACTTTGTAAAAAACCCTTTTGAAACTCGAAGTAAACAATGACTAGCAGATCACCCCTTTCCACATGCTTGTTGATATTCCCAGCAAAGTTGGAAGGGTAAGTGAAATAAGATTGACCGTTAAAGAAGCTGTGTTGACTTCCACATCCTTCTACAGGGTTGATAATAGCACATGGTACCTTCCTCCCAAATGAGCTTGGACACTGAATATTACCAAGAGAGGGTGGGAGATGTGCTCCTACACGTTGTATGCCACTAAAAGTGACATTGGAAAAGATCCTAATATGAGGAAACTCATGTCTTCTGAAGGGCACATTATGCTGCTTCAGACATTAGAGAACAAAGAAGGCATTTACTCAGCTGTAAGCCATTATCTCCTGATTCACCTGCTACATCAGTACACAATTATCATGAGTGAAGAAAATTGCTGAAAGAAAAATATAAATCAGGCCCTAGAGCTAGGATACTATGTTAAACCAATGATTTGACTTAGAGTGTTTTTAGCTCCTGGATTTAATCATTATGCTTCCTTCTCCCTTAGATTTTAAAACCATTATTTTGCCTTTTTTCTTTTGAGTAAAGTGACTACATTATTGTGGAAAGACTTCACTTAGTATACAGTAATTATTTTAAAATACATGGAAGAAAAGCTAGCTGTATAAGGCAGGATGGCCAGCTTTGGTGTTATTACTGGAAACCACTCTAGTTTTGCAGACAGCAGTCTGGGGACTGGAAGTACATTTTGTAACATAGAATACACCCACACACATATACACACCCAGCATCAAGCCCTATAGTTCAGTTATTTGTTTACTAAAACATTCCTATGTCTCCCATCTTTCAGCTCCATAATGGAGATCCTAGTGGCAGACTGTCTTTCATTAAAATGAATGTTCTTCCAAAGGTACTATTTTATTAATTAAAACACTTAATTCAAGTTATTTGAAGCTCAGTAATTCAGACTTACAGAATGACAGGATCTTTGCAATAAATTCAGATGATAGCATAAATTTCCTAAAATACCATTACTGACTTAAATCCACCTATGAAGAAATGGAGTTGTTAATTTGCTCTTCTTTTCTAAATGGTTTAAACCATGAAGATTAGTTAACATATGGGAATGGATCCATATTACTGGATGCATATAAATATGGTCAAAAATGTGAGCAAAATGGATGTACCCACATCTGAATCATGCAGTTATTCCTACATTTTTGCTTTGTTCATATTAGGGATATTAGGAGTCATTTCTAAATGGAAAAAGATAAACTTTAATAAAGTACTGAAATCTTTTGTGGTAGGGAATTCTGTGATTACTTTTGCTCAAGCAAGTTAAGGACCCAAGAACAGCTGAAGCTATATTAGTTTTTCAAAATTAGGCATACTGTATCTGTGCTTTTTCACAAATATAATCCTCTTATGGAATTATCAACCATCAAGGAGTGCTATTTAACTACTTCTAGTAGGGATCTATCTAATACATAAGGCCAGTCCATAGCTACAGACCTACAGAAAAGATTTATATTTAATGTTTGCAAGTTGGGAAAAGACATAAGTGATTATTACCATGTGTTATTATAATTGTAATAATTTTTATAATAATAATTTTTACCACCCAGTAGCCAAAGCTCTCTGGGAAATTCACATCAGTTTCTCATAAGTACAATAATAAAATGCATACAGTATAAATACAGGTACAATAAAATACAGTAAAACCTTGGATTGCAAGTAACTTGGTCTGCAAGTGTTTTGCAAGATGAGCAAAAGGTTTTTCTAAATTTTAACTTGATAAACAAGCAATGTCTTGCAGTATGAGTATTATGCGCACTTTGCCTGTCAAGCGTCATGTCACAACTGAGCACCGGTTCTTCTCTCTCACACTGTGGGTGTGTGTACAACATCGTCTCCCTCCCCGAGCGCACCCGCAATCATGCCCGCCTCCCCCTGAGCACACCCATGATCGTGCCCATCTTCTCCCCCACCCCCCCGAGTGCACCTGCTTCAAATTTTTGTGATTAAAAAAAAAAGTTACAGAATGGATTAACCTTATTTACATTGGACCTTATGGGGAAATTCACTTTGATATACAAGTGCTATGGATTACAAGCATGTTTCCGGAATGAATTATGCTCACAATCCAAGGTTTTATTGTTCTGTGTAAAATTGCATATGCAAAGTTAAAATAGTTTAACAACCTAAACAATTTCAAGAAAAACTAAACTTGATTAAAACAACAGAAACAGCCCTGGAAGTAGAAGACATTTTTAACCTGATACCTAAAAGATGACAAAGTTGGTGCTAAACAGGCTTCACTAGGAAGATCATTGCCTGGTTCCATCATGTAGATGTGAAATAGCATGGAGGATAGAGTAACTTCTGAGGAACCAAGTGCTGAAGAAGTCATGAGACCAACGATATTCTTGACTTGTGTTAAGAGCTCCACTTTTTGTCTGAATTTTAATAGCCTATAAAGTTCTGTAACATCAGGCTGAGACTGCATAGCCTCATTAGGCCACCTAGATGTGTTATTCGATTTTTTTCCTGGCTTTAAAGGTCAGAGCCAAACCCTCTCTAAATGGACTGGAGGGATTCAGCTGAATGTTGGAAACTTTTGACCAGATAGAGGGTGCCGGCTTGGACTTTGTCTCATAAACCTTAGGGGTTTATCATAGTATCTCCTGGTCCCAAAGTTGGATACAAGGAGTGATTGCCCTGGGGATGTTTTAAAATCCCTTTTTTCTACATCTTGCATATTGTCAGTATCTTCTATTCCATTGCCTGCTCATTGATGGAGATGGATTTTCTGCAATTGCATTCACATGTATTTGCATATTCATACTTGTGCAAATCCAACTTTCTTAGGTTTTTAGAAATTCAAATTTATTTGGTCCATTTTGGATCTCTCAACCTACTTGGTTGGTCTGGTGTTCAATCTGAGCAACTTTCTGTCCCTGCCTACACTCCTGGAAGTTAATGTACCTCCGCTTGCTTGCTTGCTTGCTTGCTTCCTGAGTTGTTTTGCCAGGTCTGGAATTGGATCGATGTTAATACAGGGAAGAATTAGATCATGAAGAATCTAAAAGACTTCCTTTAAACACTTACATCAATGTTAACTAACACCATATGAGGTCAAGAGATTAGATAGATGTCCACGTTATCATAATGTGGGCACAAAATTTTGGATACAGTATTGAGCTACAGAAATGGCAAAAGCTGTGGGAAAGAAATATTAAAGTAACATTAGCAACCTCATATAAAGAAAATCTATATAAAATGTTTTATAGATGGTATCTGTCACCAAATAGATTAGCTAAGATGTTTCCAATATGTCAAATGGATGTTGGAAATGCAAACATAAACCAGGTACTTTTTATCATATGTGGTGGACGTGTTATAAGGCAAACAAATACTGGGCTAAAGTACATAAATGGCTTGAGGGAATGTTACAAAAACCTTTAATATTTAAACCTGAAGTTTTCTTATTAGGCATTGTACCTGATGATGTTGATAACAGATTATAATATAATCTGCTTTATTGTAATGGCTGCCAAGAGAGCATAATGCTATCAGGGAACTTTTATGCAAAATAAATAAATAAAATACCAATGGATCTATGGTATTTTATCTATGGTATTCTGAATTATGTGAAAGAGTGAGTAGATATCTCTGGTGCAAAGATTTGTATTAATATGCTGACTACAGATCAAATTTCTATTGTATCACATTCAGTAAAAGTATTGCCCCTCCAATGTTCAGCTGGTTGATGATTAAAATGATTCACTATATTTGAGCAAAAGAGAATCAAATGTTTGAGAATAGATTTATTGAACAATGAAATGTGGTTATTACATTTTGAATGAAAAATTCTAGGATAACATTTGCCCATATCTGTTATTGCTATTAGTCTGAACTTATGGGATACAATGTATATATTTGTAGAATGAGTTATAATTTACCTTTGGCTATGCTGTATTTCTTTGTATATGTCATAATTTTAATTTAATAAAAATATACATTAAAATTAAACAGCAAACCAAGATAAAAATAAAGAAGAGCAGTGAACAGCCATCATCAGAACTGGAGTAAAATCATGAAAACGTATCTTTCAAAGTGATGTCTAAATAAGGAAGCACTTACATATGTATATGGATTGAATGGGGAAAGCTAGATTTCCCACAGCCATTTCATGGCCACAAGGCCACTAATGGGAAGGCTCTGTCCCTCATTCAAAGTCCAGGCTCCAGCTTTTGCAAGTGGGTTACTGGCCAAGATACCTTCCTCCCTGGAGGGCACACCTCCTCTTGGTTTTTCTCACTGTCCAGGATTTATTCCAAGTGTTCAAGGATCTGATGTGGCCCCACACGAATGTGTGAGCACCTCCCAAAAAATGTCTTAACACAAAACAATAACAAGATGAAAGTTCATATTCCCAACTGCACAAAATTTAGTTTCCACTGAACAATCTTACTGCACAAAATATGTCCAGCTGCACATTAGAATAAATATCACTGGTCCTCTTCCTCTGGACCTTACCTATGACATAAATATGGAATATATTTATTTCTTAACAACTTGAAAACCTATTTCCCCTCCCATGGTAAAAAAGTATTACTATACTTTGACTGAAATTTAGTAACATCATCAAAGGATCAAATGAAGTTTCAAGACTTGTCTCTTCCACCATTGAATAGGCTGACAGTCACCCCCTTTGCAGAGGCTGGTGTTATCAATACTACCTTTATTATTTACATTCTAATAGCAAAAGAAGCTCTGTTCATCTGCATTTCTCATTATGAACATCTAAAATAAAATTTGATGTAGTTCAGAGACTCGTTTGTAAGTCTAGGATGTACTTATTGTTCAGTGGGAGTGGGAAAGATTTGGTGCCTGCTGCATTTTCTTGATGCATTTTCCTTGTGATCTTTAATATAGAGACATAGGTGCAGCTGCTCTAGCATGTTCCAAAATTTAAAAGCCAAGAATCTGTAGAAATTTTCATAGCAATGCTACAGACTATTAATCACTGTTTTTAATTTGGAGTCAGATTTCAGGATGCATTTCCCATTTCATGGAAATGATCCTCCCCTTCCTGGTTATGCCAAATCTTGCAGACTGTTGCTGTCTCTGTGTGAAAGTCTGTGTTTATTAGCCCTTCTTAAGAGGGCTAAGTGTTTAAGTGTTTCTTAGCCCTTATTAAGAGAATGAAAGAGCCCTTACATCATTCAACCTCATTTTAAGGAAAAGATGCAAGTAACAGCATATCAACATGCTGGATATCTGTCCTTTCTGAAAATTTAACATCAGTGAATCAAGATTAGATGATAAAGAAACAATCTATTCTGTTGATTATTTATCTAAATTAGAGGATAATTTAACTTAATTTTAGTCACATGTGCCCTGTAGCTATGGAGCTAGATGAAAAGGTCCTTCTCTTCATTTTAAAGTTACTCAGGATGAAATTCTGCTACTATTTTGTCTGTCTTCTACTGGATTTCATGAGGGATAGTTTACCTTGTAGCCAATAATGATCTAATAATAAATAAAAATGCATATGACTTACCTGTCCTTTGCTATTCTTCTGCATTCCTCTTATGAACATTTGCAAAGGCCCCCTAAAGAGGAAATTGAAGACTACAGGAATCAATCATGAGGGACAGCCCCATTAGAAAGGGTATAATTTTAAGAAGCTTGAAATGATTGCAAGAACAGACAAAACAGATGTTACAAGACCTAAAGCAATACAATATGCTGACAAGATTGGTGCATTAATGAAAGCAAGGACTATAAAGAGGATATTGGTTCCTTCATCTGCCTCACTGGAGGGGGAGATGTTATTAGCTTATGTTGCCAGCATGAAAACAAAAACTGAGCTGAATTAGACTTGCTTGAGAAGCCAGTGATAACCTGAGTGTTCTTTGAGTGTTCTTACTGCATATTAGCAATACTGCTGCTTTATATACATATATGCAATCCTTATTCAATGTTATGTGCATCTTAACAAACAGGCTAACTTTTCAATGGAAACAGCTGAAAATGGACAAGTGATGTGAATCCATATTTATGAATTAATAGCACTTTCCTTACTTGTGCTCTTCTCAGCATCTGATCAGGATAGGTTTCCTTGCCCACATAGGACTCCAGCTAGAGACAACCTATCCTTTAAAGAAGCCATATATTATAATTCTGGGCTCCAGCTTAGAGAAAGTAGTAGATCCCCTTGATCAGAGTACAACCATTTTGTATTAATCTGATTCTTAGATTTAATGTCTATTTGTGCCTTCTTTTCTGATCAAATGAATTTTAGCTCTGCTCCTTTTGGTCAGCAAATGAGTTAGGGAAGGAGTTTTAGTTCTGGTCATGTTTTCATGGCATCTTGTATGACCAGACACATGATAAATAAGAATACTGTCCTATTTTCCTTCATTTTCTCTCTGATTGGTGCCAACTGTAGACAAGAGTTAAGGCACATCTCCATTGTTTATTCATTTTATGATGTTAATGTTCTCTTTCAGCTCATTTAGTTTATTTGATGTGGTCTAGTGGAGGGTTGAGTAACTTTTTGCTCTTGCTCAAGGCTTTCTACAGATATCAAAAGCAGGAAATAGATTACAGAAGTTAGATTTTTTAAAAAATCACCCATTCATGAGACGTCTGTGGTTAATGGCAGATAAACAGTTCTTGAGGTTCAAATACCATGGCAGGCTCCTCCCTCAAGTCTTCTCACATTCTAACTTTAAAATGTATTCTGCATAACTTCTTAGGTAGGATATATAACTCTACATAAAACAAGTCATATAAACAACATGTGTACAGTTATTATACAGCAAGTAAGATGAAACAATTACAGCTTCACACAGTATAATAAGCTATTTTCCCATGTAAGAGCCAACAAACTATCATGAGCCCTGAAATATGTGCTTATTTGTACAGGGGAACTAAAAGTTGCAATGGGTTTGGAACCAGTTTTATGCTGCATAGGTTGCACTCACAGAAATGGACTTTCCCATAGCCTCCTTCCCTAAGCAGCCCCCTGAAAATGCTATGCAAAGTCAGGAAATCCCACTGAATGGGGAAGACATGTTGTCATGGGGAGGAGGGTTTCCTAATAACAAGTAGAGGAACCTTCTCTGAGTGGAGCTATTTCTCTTTTTGCAATTGCTGGATCCAACCCAGTGTGACTCATTAAATACATAGCATACTGCTTAGTCTCTTTTTCTTTTATATTTGCAAGTAAGCATGTGAAGCCCTGATTGCAACTGTATCAATTGCTACTTTTCCTAAATGTTCCTCCTCTCAGGATCTAGACTGCTCTGGGGCTTCATCAGAAGCAGAATCTCAGTATTCACAGGATCAGTCCCAGGCCCTGCTAGAGCTCTCAGCTTCCTGATGAGTGCCAACTGGTAGCCCTGGGGGATGAGTACATAGACCCAGCTCTTCCTTCCAGAACTTGCCTCAGCAAGTAACACAGGTCTTCCTGTGTGCTGCTGTGCCTGCACTTTCCCTGACCTGTATCCTGCCTCACTGTCTCACCTCAGCAGCACAGGTTTTCCTGCTAGTTGTGGTGTGAGTCAGCACCAGTGCCTTGCCTGATCATGTTCCTGTCCTGCTGTATTGCCTCAGCAAGTAAGCTGGTTCATCCTGATAGCTGTGGCTGAGCTCCTGCAACTTGCCAGACCCTTGCCATGATCTTGCCTTCCTATGTATCCTGCCAGATTATCCTGCCTCAAAGTACCTGCACCTCTGGTTCTAGATGCTTGGCTTATTCATGACCATGTCCTTGTATTGCCTGATAAGTTCTGCTGGTTCTTGACCTAGGGCTGCTCTATGAGCGCAACTTGGACTTGCTACTGAACCTTGCTTTGGACTTTGGACTCTGTTTTGCCTCAAGTTCTGCCGTCATGGTCCTTGTGCCTCTATCTTGTCTCCTGCCGCATATATCCCAGCCCCTGACACTTCTTCCTGTCCCAATGAGATGGAAAAGAAATGGAAAATGCCTGTATTGATACCCATCTTTGTGTAGTGACTGACTCCTGATTCTGGAAAGTTTTGGCACGTTTGATATGATGCCCCAGAAGAGGCTGACTGAAGAAGCAACACAGAGAGTCCTAGTTCATACTTTTCCTTATGGTATTAATTGCCTTTGGATTGACCACTCCTTCATCTGAGGGAAGCTTTGCTGAAGCTATGCTCCCAAACAATACCTTGTTCTTTATTGATTGCAATTCTAAACAAAATGTGAATATGTTGCCCAGGGAGAATGCAGGAAGTTGCACAATTACTAATCATTATTATGCTGCTACCAGGACAGAGAAATCCCGTGACCCCTGGACAGTGTCTGAAAAACCCTCTTTGAGGTTTGAGACAGTTCTCTGACCTGAGAACTGGGAATGGGAGCTGTGACCCTGCTCCCCTCTCCTTTCCAGCTGGCATTGCATGGCTTCTAAGGTCAGGAAAGGGGCCTCAGAGAGGGAGAGAGTTTTGGGGTAGGTAGGGGGTAAACTGAAGAAAAATGGGATACTAATTCCCCTGGTTGCATCCCGAGCCTCCTTGCCCCCCTCTCTGAAATGTTCCAGCTAGATGGACTAGAAAGCATAACTAGGAAAAACTGAATTTTGAGAGGATGGGGAACCAATACCATTCCCTCTGCTATATAAAAGGATAACCAGAACAGTGACAGGATTGCACCCTTAACTACTTTTCTAGATTTAGATGGTTTGATTCCTGTTTAAACAGAAAAAAAATGCCTGTGCAACATTTTGCCTTATAATTTTTGACATCAAATATCCTGACAATTTCCGCTTCTACTGGTGGTAATCTGATATAACTGTTACACAGAGGCATTGGGACCAGGGCTGCAAAACTTGAAGCAATCCTGTGCTCCTAGGCTGCATCCAGGCCTAGAATTTTCTAGGAAGACTCAAGCAAGACACTGGGCAAACCTACAGCTTTGGAGGGTTTTTTAAAAATGGAGCAGCTCCTTACAGCTGCTCCTTACCACAGTGGAGACCTCTACAATGTTGCTTGCTTGCTTTTTAGGAAAGTAAAAGAATTGTGTTCCACTTGCTCATATGCACATTGGCATAAGTGTGCACATATCCCACCATCACTAGTTAAAAATCTGGTCCACAAGTCTGCAGAATCCATATGACCCAGAAGAAGCAGGTCAGCTGCAAGATCTGCAGGATGCATCCACAGAAATCTGAACTAATTTGAATCCATTGCAGATTCCTCCCTCAACCCTACTTAGCAAAGATAGCACAGGATCCAAGTGATTAGAAACCTTCCCAGTCCCTACCCACACTCCCAAGCCCAGAAATATTTAGACACCATCAAGAGTATGTCTAAAGGAACAGTCCAATGAGGATGCTCAGAAGCCTAGAAACTGGTTGCTGGATGGCATATATACATTTAATGAATACATAAATAAATATGCAGGGTAGGAATGCACAGAGGCCCTACAAGATAGATACCCAACCTATGTCAGCTGTCTAGCTGAGGTGCTAGGGAAGGGAAGGGAAGGGAAGGGAAGGGAAGGGAAGGGAAGGCCACTGGTCTTATTTCCTCCCTTCCCCTCAGAACAGCCTCTGTACCCTTTCTCTGAGCTTTGTCTTATGATCTTGGAGATGTAGCTGGTGTGAGTGGGGACAGGGGGCATTAGAGTATGACTCTCCAGCTTTGAGGTCAGAGCTCTTTTCCAGTTTCAGAGCTGGGAACTTAAAGAAACCCATGAGCACATCGAAGTGTTTTCAAGGCTTTCCATTTTTACACATAAATGTCTCTTCATTTTTATTTAAAAACTCACTTCTACTTCGTAATACAGTCTTATCATTATTTCTGTTGTACACTGTGATGGCCTATAGTTATAAAGAAGCAAACAAACTTGATGCTGGCTTGATAATCACCCCAATCCTACAAGTACAATCTGTCCGTGGATACCTTGCTTGATCCAACCACCTGTTTGGAAAGGAGTGGGTGACAAAAATGAGACAGATTATTGGTTCTCTCACAGCTGACAGAGCCAGCCATCCATTTGGTGTGTGCATATTAATCCTTGCACATTAGAGTTTCACACATAGCCCTGCTGCATATGGGCATATTTGGAGGAGGGCCAATATTCAAGAAGACATTTAAGATTCTGGTGTCAGCCAAAAATGTCTGTATTTTTGCAATCATGTTTTTGTATTTTACTTTATTTTATATTATTTCCATTTCTTCCCCCTCCCCACTCCCCAGTTGCCGCATGAATGACCTGCACAAATAAGGCAGGGAACTGAGCGTGAGACAAAACACTGAAAAATATAAGTGGCTACACATGAAGTGCCATGAAATTCCAAAGTAAACAAACAAAAAGAGAGCGAGAGATCCTTTCCTCATCCTTCTCGATTATCATCATAATAGGGCACCAACTATATACATTAAAATAATTTCAGCAGAATTTTTTTTAAATAGCTGGTGTCTGTTCTCTCATCACACTTTAAAGCAGCAGTAATCTGAACAGAGTCCTAAAATAAAACATTATGGAAAATGCACTGAATTTATAGACTCCAGTAACTATTGCAGAGAGCATTTAGGATGAAAATGATTCTCTCACCTCACCATATTCGTCCACCTCATTTTCTGAGATACTTTTTAAAACTTCCCATATTATTCCAATGCAGAGGAAAGTATTTAACAAATGGGATAACATATTTACCAGCTCTGTTCCAGCTATATGACTTACTAATTATCTCCCTGATTAAATGTCTTAATCTTACAGCTTGATCCTCCTCCCTTGCCTTATTTGAACCTTCTAGATTAGATAATCCATCCTGAAAAGTACACACAATGAAATTACAAAGCAGATAGGAGAAAGAATGGGAATATACCAGTGCAGAGTGTGAAGAAAGTCTTGAGATAATTTGACCAACATATCACTCTTTCAAATTACAGGTCTATATCACTGCCAGCTACTGGATATAGTCCTGGAAGGGCAAATTGAGACACCACATTTCAATCCTAGAGAACAATCTAATTCTAAAGTGGCCTGATCTAAGAAAAAGTGTCTCTTCAGATTACCAAGCTAAAATAAGTTGTCTTGCATGCTTTTGCATGATAACTGCATGTTTTATGCTGGAAGCTAATTTTAATGTGTTGGAAGTTAGAAATGGCAGACTCTGGTTAGAAGTGTGTGTGGGGGGAATCAGATCATATTCTGTTGAGAGAAAATGTGGCATTCTTAACAGAAGCTGGCAGTCTCTTCTGATCCCTAGGAATTGCCATATGCCCACGTAATACCTGAAAACCCAACCCATCTTCTGAAATGTCCCTGAGACCATCAAGCAAGATAGACAACAATATTACTATTCAGATCATCCCTTGCTCTGGTCAACTTATTCAGAAGCATTCAATATTTAAGGAGAAGTGACTGATTACCGGAACTGCCAAATGTTTCCATAGTGCCAATTTATTTGTTGTTGCTTAACCAAAGTGGGGCAGATGCATGGGCAGTGTCATTATATAATTTAATTGCTAGGTGGCACTGGACTTACTTGTATCTGAATGGAGCTAGGAGTCGCATGTTTCTCTGTTCTCTCTTGTTTAGGAGAGACAATAAAGTACTTGTTGAACTTCCTGCCTTCTGTTTTTTCTAAGTCTCCTATGACACCCTCTTCATCCTCTGTGTATCATGAGCTTGTAAAAAATGAAACATGAGCTGCATATAAAACCAGATTAAGATGCAAAGACACATTTCTTCAGAATTCTGCTTTTCTATCTGTCATGTGAAGCAGAATCAGTCTTCCTTTTATAGATATTCAGTAAAAAATATCAGGCTGGGGATCACCAGCTGTACTGTGATGGAAGAATTTAACTTGTCTTTACTTACTCATTACTCTGTTGAGAATGAGTAAAATGCCCCAGTTTAGTCAGTTGTCAATGATTAAAGTCGTAAACTTTAGCACTTACTGATAATAGCTCTCAGGACTACACAGGTTGTTACAAATTTCCTATGAACTTTAATAGAAAATATTTGAATTAGCAATTGCAAAATGAAAGGCCAATACTTTAAGACTGCAAAATTAGAAGAAAGTTTTCTTCAGAAAAATGCAGTGTTATGCTAGATGTCTGCTCTCTTTACCACATTGGGGTTGAGGAAGTTTCTCTTTGATCAATGAACCTGGGAATTTTGTGTCTCCCAGCAGAAAGCGACTTGGTTCCCTTAGATAAATTAATTAATTTACTTTGCAAGTTTTTTTGCAATACACCTGTTCTGTGCACCATATAATTTGTAACTTGATTTATGAGGGCTCAATGGATAGATAGTCTTGCAGCATGATGCAAGAGTTAAGAATGCTTAGTACTTCTGGATCTAGAATGGTTCTTTAGACCAGAAAAGAGGGACACACTTCCAGAGATGTCAGTGGAGGAAAATTAATGAGAAGCAAGAATCAACAAGAGAGCCAGTGTGGAATAGTGTTGAAGAGTGTGGACTGGGACTCAGGCAGTCTGGCTTCTAGTCGCTGCTCAGCCATGGAGCCAACTGGGTGACTTTTGCCAGTCACAAAGTCTAACCTAGCCTAACCTCTCTCATTGGGTTGTTCTTGTGGGAATAAGATTGAGAACTGAAGGAAAATGAAGTAAGCTTTTTGGAGTTATTTAAAAGAAAAAGGGTGGGATAATCTAATAAATAAATAACAAGGTTAAAATGTCTGCTGCTAGATACACTGAGGAGGAGGAGGTAGGTTTTTATGGTGTGTGTTTAAAAATAATATTCAGTTAAGCCTGACTTCTTCCTATTTTTCACATTTCTTTTGAGAGATATACAAATACCAGCTATTTAAGCATTGAGTTTGGATTGCGCTTGCACCCATATTTCAAGCAGGTTCTATTCCTTTTCATGTTTTATAGTACCACTTGCACACTTCACCAATTTAATTTTTGCTCAGACCCCACTTAAAATATTTTTTAAAAAGTTGGTGGTTTTGAGGGAAGCTGTACAGAAACCCAAAAGCTCCAATTCAAGTCCCTGAAACTCTTGGTGGGACTAGAGGAAATCAGCGACTTCAGATGGGATTATAAAGCCAGGCCCTTACGGTGATGAGCTGTTGTCTATCTTTATTGCCAGCTCTCCTATTAGACAGAGTGAGACACTCACTTTAGGTGGCAGATGCTGGAAGCAGCAGCAAGGTATTGGAGAACTGTATGCTGCAGATCCAGTTGTTGGGTCTGCTAAGCCCATCTATTGCCTTCAGGTACACTGAGAAACTTTATCCTATCCCCAGTAGTGATCTAACTTTGGTAGTTTCAGCTACCAGAACTGTTGGCTTCTGTACATGGAATGGGAGAGGGGGCCATTTTGTTTTTTATCTCGGGCAGCATAATTTCTTTAGCTAGCCTTGCATAAGCATCCAGACCTCATATAACGGCATGTAATTGGAAATGATTTGACAACTCTGACACTTGCCAGTTCTGAGGAAAAGCAAGAAGATTTGTGTTTGAAGAAGTTCCTCTTTGGTCTAAGCTGCAGAATGTATTAGTTTATATCTTCATAACTAAACAGGGATAGATAAGAGTTCTTTTGATTGTTTATAAATAATTTTAACATACTTTTGGTAGAGAAGCAGATGACTTCCAGTTGTCACTAGGCACCTTCCTCTTCTCCCATGACTTTTAATTGTCAATTCTGTTAATTGTCCTTGGCTAGCACTTCATGTTGAACCAGCTTTCAGCTGTACTAAGAAAACAATGAAGAGAAAAAGTCACCATATTAAACTGTTTCCCCCCTCTACCTTTAAAGAAAATGGTTTACATGTTGTGTAGGAAATTCATCTTGATGCCAAGAGGTCACACCAGGAATCGACTTGTCCCCAAAAGTCTATTGCATAAGACTTTCAATTGCACAGGACTGGGATGAGTAAATGACTGCCAGATGTGAGAGCAAACCTTGTTCTTTCTCTTTTGAGGTCTGGGCGCAAATTCTCATATGCAGTTTGTTAGCAACCTCAGTCATTAGCATATATATAGCTGCTACTTTAGAGCTATTCCACCAAAAACATTTTATATGGCATCATGCAAAAAGAATGATACAAAAAACTCTGCGATTACTGCTAATTTTATTGCTCCAAATTCTGCTGCTGGCTTTATGTTTTCTACAGGCCAAGCTTCAAGTTGTGGGAGAGACACATGATTGGTTTTTGAGAGGTTTAAAAAACAACAACAACCAAAAACCTGCCTTAGAAGGCTGCAGATTTTATCACAACAGCTATTAGGAAGAAAAATAGGGTGATACTATATTTTCCCCTGCAGGTGGGAATCTGCTGGCAGGGCTGATTGTACAAAACGAAAAGGCCCCTTTTCTTCAACACCACTGCTGCAATCAGCTTCCCAATGTCTCCTGCCCCCAAGGCTGCATTTCATTAAAAATAAGCTATTGGGCAACCAATCAAAACATATCATCAATCCATGTTCCCCGAAATAGCTGTTGACCTTGGCTGTTTTTGCCTTACACATGCTTCAGCTTTCTCCTAAGATCACCACCATAAGTCCTTCTACTGTTACAATCTGAGCCACACATGATTTCTACATGATTCCAGCAGATGCTACCCTCATGTCAAACTTGGCCCTGAGATGCAATATTGGAATAGATGTATCCTTGGCATGAAATGGTATAAAGCAGATCTCCATGTCTGTATGAGATTTAAGGCCAAAAGAAATGAGACCCATGAGTTTTGCCATTGTTCTTCAGTGCAGTTCTGCGACTGACCATGCTGGATTGCATTTTGTTGCTTAGCATATCAGGTTGATTGCTAGAATCTGATTGTCATGGTGATGAGAGAGGTGGGATGTGATCAAGGCATAATGTTTTGAATGATAATAATGTTCTTATTAGATCCTTTTCAATTGTGTTAAATGTATCAGGAAAAGTGTTGGCAATTAAAGGCACTTTAGCAAACTTGATATGATTCAGAGAAGAATGTGTGGATATATTCATAGGTATACCAGGAATCTTTCATCCCCTCTCACCCCAAACCCCAACTGCTTCTATTTTTTTTAACACTAGCTGTTATAATATTAACAAACGCTATGGTTTTTGTGCTCATTTCATAACACAACTAATTAGCTGGTTGCTCCTATCTTTTCCCCTTTCTCACACAGGCACCTTGCACAGCTGAGAGGCAGGTCCCCCGACTCACTGTGCAGAGCAGATCACTTCACTCTTTGCCTCTCTGGTGGACTCAGATGAACCTTGGAAGCACAGTTCTTTCATTCAACCACTTATAGCACAGTATAAATCAGACTAGTGCTCTCTTGGAGATGTGGGAGAAGCATCTGCTCAAGTGAAGAGCTGAATCCAAACTGAGGGTGGATTACGACTCTACCCTCAGGGTGGCTTAATGCTGCTTGTGGGCTGCAGCGGACACTTCTTGAGTGGTCTGCTCACTTCATCTGTCATCTCCTGAACTCCTCCTGCATTCCTTCCCACTCCAGCTTTGAAAAATCTCTCTCACTTTTCAAGCTGGACTGGTTCTCATGCTCTCTAGGTAACCTAGAAACTGCCAAATCTTCTGCTCCCTTGCTCTTCCATCTCTTCTTCAGAACTGATTAATCCATCTGGGCAAGTTCCTTCTCTACACTCCCCATTCTGGATGCCTTCTCCACTAGCCCAGATTACAGCAGCCAGTCCACAAACAAGGAAGAACCTAGAGATCCCCTGCTGAGTGTGAATGGCTACTCAGGAAAGTGAGATAGGGAATGAATGAGACAGAGTTGAACATGAGTTGCTTGGGAGCAGCCAGTGGCCCTCAAGCCTGACAGTGCAGAGCCGTGAGACAGGCCTTCAAGCACAACTTCTTCTGTTTGGATTTCTGCATGCAGCCATGAAAATTGTTTGTTTGCTTCTTTATTTATTACATTCCTGAATATATTTGCATTAGATCTATTCCAGGTCTTAATTTCCTGGAATACTACCATTCCAGCCACTGTCGCTTACACATCATGCATGAAAGCTGACAGTGAAAAACACTGACAGAAAGAAATTTATGCTTTCAAACCATGGTGCTAGAGGAGAGCTTTGCAAAAACTCTGGACATTCAGAAAAATGAACACGTGGTACTAGATGAAATCAAGCCAGAACTTGCCCTGGATGTAAAAATGATGAAACTGAGGCTGCTGTATTTTCAGCACATCTTGAAAAGGAAAAACTCAATGGAGGTCACAATCATGCTGGAAGATTGAAGGCAGAAGAGAAGAACCAACTATGAGATAGATCAGTTCCGTTAAGGAAACTACAGCAAGGCTGTCTAGAACAGGACATTCTGTAGGACACTCATTCTAGGGTTGCCATAAGTCAGAGGCAAACTGACAATATGTAACAACAAGAAAAACCATAGCAGAGTTCAGGAAAGGCCATGCAAGTAGGCAAGCAAGATTATACGTGTGTTTTCTCACAGCTTTCAAACAGCAAGATCTATCAATTTCTTGTGGATTTGCAAAACAAATTAAAAGATAAAGAGATTGAGCTTGCCATTGGCCTATCCGGCACTACAGAACCCTTACCAGGAATCCTACAGATCAGACACCGGCTTCCCTTCTCCTGATGCCACTGGGAGCGGCTCATCAAGGAGGGAAAGTGGCACATACGCAACACAACATCCCAGGATCTTCCTTGCCTAGGAATCAGATGACACACAAGGACTCCAGAGATGCTGCCCTCCGTCATTCAGGGACATCTTGCCACAACAGGGAGCCACCAAGATATCATTTTCTCCTGCCAGTCAACTGACTTCTCCCTGCCAAATTGCAGCCTCCCTGTCTGACTCAGGTTACTTGGTTGCCTGACATAGCTGCTTGATCTCAATGCAGCCACAGATAATATAACTGAATTAATGAACATTTTAATTATTCATTTGCTCATTGGTTTGGAGACTCTTAGGATCACAGGAGGAATCATACCAGATTGGTTTTCTATCCAGCCCAGAGTTGCCTATTCTGACTAGGAGTGGTTCTCTGGACCCTGAGGTAGAGGCCTGTCTCCTAAGCTGCTTTCTTATCCTTTTTAAATTGGAGACACCAAGGCACCTTCTACATGCTAAACATGCATGCTACTTCTGAAAGCCATTTTGCTTGTCTGCTATCTTATGCAGCTCTTTCTATTAGCTATGCTGGCTATGGAATTGTAGGCCAACCCTGAACTATTGTTTGTCTCCTGTAGATATAACATAAAATAACCCTGCCATTGTCTGCACCTCACTTCATTTTTACTATCTGTGGTAAAAGAGAACTTCTATGGGAAAGAGGGTCAACGGGAGAGAAATAGAAAAGCTGGACTTTATCCTCACCACTGCTTTCTACTACCCATTTCAGGATAAATGGATCATCATGGTTCTATTTACATATTGGAATAGCACTTTTTTCATTCTAAAAGGCATAAAGATGAAAATAGTAGTCTTAATGCTCCTGCTATCAGAGTATCATGTCCATTGCTTTTAATTCAAATTTTGGAAATCATCTCTGAATCGGGTCAACATAGCAGCTTGTACTGATTTCAATGTAACCTGGTCTTTTAAAGGATGTGCTAAAAATAGGCTTCTGTGAGTAAGAACATCCATATTCAGGCCATAATTTACTGCTAAATAAGAGGATTGTGCATGAGGTGTGGGGGTGGTTGCATGATGAATCATTCTCTTTGGGGTCAAGTAACAGTTGGTTTCAACTGTCGTTTCAAGGAGGGGTTCATTATATTGTCAAAAGGCTATCAGCACTGGAGGCGGTTCCTTTTCTGGCAGTGGGTTAAAGGCCAAACAACCTCCCCAACTATTTCCTAAAACTCCCCTAAGCACATAACCCAAAGCAAATGATTGGTGGTGGGGGGGCTGCTTTACATTATCTGACACAGTTGAGGCTGTACCTAGATTGGTCTGTTGCTAATTTTGGAAATGGGCCACTGGGTGGTAGATCATTTTTCTGTCTCCTCTGCCATTTCCACCACCATTTTCAGACCACACAAGTCATGCAGGAGGAGCAGTTGCTAGGAGGGAAGTAGGGAGAAGCTGGAGTGCAAGCCAACATTTTCTGTCTCTTCACTGCAGTTTCCAAGGCACTCTCTCACCTTGAGTGAAGCAACCTGCTGGGTCAGAAGTGATACACAATTTGCACACTGCGGATGTTCTGGGCTGGTGCTAATAAGTTGTTTCAACCCAATCTGGCTGAGGCACAGAGTGGACTACGCATTTCAGAGCCCTTAGCATGAACACAGAAGGCTCTAAGGCAGGGGTCTCAAACTCGCGGCCCGCGGGCCAATTGCCGGGACGGACGGGGCATGGGCAAGGGGCCCTGTGGCCTGCAAAGCGCCGGTGGCGCCCGGGCCGGCTGTGGGATGAGCGGCCCACCACCACCACGGTGGTGATACTTGATGCGGCCCAGCCTCACCCAGACTCTACTTCCAGCAGCCCCCAGGTAAGTTGAGTTTGAGACCCCTGCTCTAAGGTATGCTCCAACCCCTTCCCAGCCATTTCTGCTTCTCTTTTCTGCACTCCTGCTGCGGCTTATGGATGTAGAGGGTGCAATGAACATTCAAGGAAGTTGTTATGAATGTTTGAGGGGAGGCAGTAGAGATAGATAGCAGCCTGCAAAGGCTTCCATGTTGCTCATCACCAAACTTTATTTTAGCTTGTTATTATGTATTCTCTTGAATCAATCTGGTTTAAAAAGGCATGGTCTTATTTGTATCAAAGGTCACATTTTAAAAGATAGTATTCTAAAAATCAGAGTCTGGATTTCTCACTTTTTAGTTAGTACCTCTTATTATTACCTAAATGTCCATTATAACGCTAACCTGGCATTGAGATCTTTTCCTTGTTTTTTATTTGTCAATACATGAGGCAAAAGGTGAAACTTTTTGTTCCTATGCACCTGCTCCTGATGTTGAGAGAGGGTCACTTTTGTCACAGACTTGGTCTAATTATATTGCTTGTATATTATACACATATACACACCCTATGTCATGCCCCTACACATACCAACAAAAATGAGACAAGGAATGGCAATGTGTCAATGCACACTGCAGTGCCTTCCATTTCCAACTAAGCCAATCTTGTCAGGAGTATACCATGGTTGCTGGTATCAAAAACTGCTGAGATATCCAGGGTTACACTCCCCCTGTCTCTCTCCCACCATAGGTCACCAAACAGGACAAGCAAGGTTGCTTCCATGTCAAAAACCAGGTCTGAACACCAGTGAAATAGATCCAGATAATCTATCACATCCCAAACTGTGTACGGTTGATTGGCATTCACCCTTTCTAGAAGCTTACCCAAGAAAGGGAAGTTTGCTACCTAGAGTTATTGAGGTCTTATGAATCATGGGAGGACTTCTTCAGAAGTGGTACCACTGCCATCTCATTCAGGAGGCATAGGACCACTTCCTCTCACAAGAGGCATTAATCACCTCCCTGACCCTGTCAGGAGGGCCAAGGATCCAGTATAGAGGTCATTGCACAGCCAAGAACCTTGTCCACATCCTTGAACTGTACCAACTGAAACTCATCCAATAAAATCAGACCAGGCTGAGCTCTAGATATCTCCACAGTTCAATTATTTTAACTCTGGAGTTCAAGTCCCAGTGGATGCAAGAGACTTTTTCCTGGAAGTGCCCAGCAAGCAAATTACTGGGGACCTGAGATGGTTCCAAGGTTTCCCTGGGGCCAGAATGCAACAAGCCCTGGACAACCTTGAAAAGCTCTTCCATGCAGCAAAGGGAACATTGAAGCAATGAGATATTGCTTCCTTGCTGCCTTCACTGTTTCAAAATATATCTGACTGTAGGCACATACCAGATGTCTGTTGAATTCACAGGGAGTTTACCTTCATCTGCACTCAAGCTGCCTCCTGAGTTGTTTCACTGGTCTCAGCTCTGGGGTGTTCCATGGAGCCACAGAGCTGTATAACAGAGAGTGCACGTAGAAGCAACATGTCAACTGCATGACCAGGGCTTCAATAGGAGTGCCAGTCATGTCAGCCAGAAAATCCCCCAAAGCCCCTTGGAAACCACTTGGACCCATTAGTTTCCAGGGACTGACTATCTTAATAGGTCCCCTGCACAGGGTAACAGCCTCTGTCAATCTCAGCAGGTGGTGATCTGACCATGACAAAGAGACCCAGTTGAAGTCCCCCATACTCAAAGCCCCCTCCCCATACCTGGCTGAGAAGACCAGACCTAAAGTATGCCCCTCTACCCCAACATCACATCTGAGACTGCCATGATTAGCTCAGGTAGGGAGACTGATGGGTTGCAGGGTGGGTGGTACACCAGCAGAATCCCCAATCTGACCCACTCTTCCAACACAAGGTGAAAACATTCCAGACTAGTTGTTGGATGGACAGAGTACATGGAGAGACTGAATTCTTACAGACCACAGCAACCCCCGTTCCCTGACCATCAAGTCTATTCTGATGCTAAACCAAGTATCCCGGTGGGCACAACTGGGGGACACCAACTCCATTCTGTTCACCTGCTCAAGTCCTCATCCACTATTAAGTTGTGGGTGAGGAAAATTTTATTTTGCACAGATCTGGCATTTAAAAGCTCTTGTTCCTGGATGCTGTAGCTCAGAACTAGAACTTTGCTCTTTTGACTGTTTTATCTGAGCAGCCTTCCACCTTTTTGTAAGCAGCCAACTTGATATTATTACACCGATTCCATTAACAACGGCAAAGGCCTTTTCCTTCTGGCCTGCAACTGCTACATCTGGCTGTTGAACCAAGCAATGCCCAGCATCTGAGCTTAAAGTAAAGAACTTATGAAAAAATACAAATCTGAATACCCACCTTATTTCTACTGTTCTCACAAGCTAAATTCTAGGTGAGCAAGATCATGCATACAAATATTTAAACAATAGTTTCAGAGGTTGGAAGTCAAAATAAGATCTTAAGCCAAGAGAATAAAGAAAGATTTCCTGCTCAGATGCTTTGAAAAATAGATCTATTGGACATGAAGCATAACAGAAGTAATATCCTTTTAATTACAGCTAAGACTTTGTTGAGGAGGAATGGTTCATCACCTGCTTTACAAACAGAAGGTCCCAGGTTGAATTTCTGACATCTCCAGGTAGGGCTGAAAAAATTCCTGTCTGAAACCCCGAGGAGCTGCTGCAAACCTGTGTGGACAATACTGGACTAAATGGAGCCATGGGCTGATTCACTGTAGGGTAACCTCCTGTGTTATTTGTTAATCCTCTTAAAAAGCAAGAGAAATACAAAAGAAGCCTTTGCTGCATAAAAGGCAGGATAGCAGAACAATACTGATTATTACTAAGTCTGTCATAGACATTAAAAGTTTTCTAAATTGTACTGCCTTGTATAACTTTTCCTGGATCAGTGGAACTGCACCAAAATCATGTTCACACTCCTTGTGCATGTACATTTTGAACTGAACTCGCTTACTGCTCTCAAATTCTCACACTGGTTCCTCCCCCTTTTCTTTCCGCTTCTCATTTCCTGCAGCTGTAGCTTTTATTTAGACTCTTTGACTGGTGTTTTCCTCCACTCTCCCCACACTGCTAAGTAATCTTATCTCTCAGAGGTTGCTACTTTAAAACAATGTTTCATGGAGCAGTTGAACAGCAGAATGCATCTTTGCCCAAAGGTCATACTGAAGCTCAGTTCTGCTCAGAGAACTAGGTGCAAATCTCTTTCAGAAATGCACCTATGCTGAATTTCCTTTGAACAGGAAAAAAAATTAAGCATCACAAATTTAGGATTAAACCAAAATACTTGACACTGCAAGAATCTCCACTGTGTTGAACTGAGACAAAAATCTTAGATGGATAACTATTAACTTCAGTTTTGCTCAGTTTTTTAATGTTAAATTTATTTATTTCCAAACTTTATTTTTTTCCATTCTTGAGTTTGGTTCATCCTAGATTCTGAAAATGTTGATTTTGTTGAGTGTGCATGAACATTCATAAGCATTTTTGGGCAGAATCCAGTGCAGCCCATTTACTAGTGGCCAACCCCACCAACGGTTAATTGTTCCTGGGGCAATCTGAAATGATTGGGAATACATATTTCTGGAAGTGCATTTCCACTTGTTTCAGGGCTTTCCCTCCAAAATGACAAATGAACATTTTGCAAGGGGTAGCAGCAACTTGCAGACTGAAATTGGCAGGGCTGGCCCCACCAAGACCAGAATTAGCGTCCAGCCCTGCTAGTGGATGGGCAGCATTGGATTGTGCCCATTCCATACATTCATTCTAATACATACAATTTTGTATGCATTTGTGCTTGATAAACATGCTTAACAAGTAATTTTCCAACATTGCATCTGCATAATTCAGTCTGCATGGTGGTATATTAGGTGAGTTCACCCTAAAATGCAAACAGAGCAAATTTCTCCTGCACCCAACTCCTTGCAGGGTTTGGCAGGCCTATCAATATGGTATGCCCTAAGAAGCTAGTGTCTGGTATGGAAGGGTGGTGCTTCTGCTGAAGCCCTAGTCACTATGGGGAATACAAAGCTATCTCAGACAGGTGACACAATTGCTAGTAAGCACACTCTCTTACTGAATAAGTGCCACTTGGCTCCACGGTTTACAAGGCAGCTGGTGAAATAAGCCCTTAGGAAGGCAAGTTGAGTTCAGGTGCTGCAAAACTCAGAGCGAATGCATTCATATACAGGTGGAGAGAGAGAAAGCTTAATAAAACTGTCCCCTTTCTCATCCTTTTTGCTGCCACCTTCTCTTCCATAGTCCTTGGAGTCTGGCATTCCTGGGAGCAGCAGTAGCAGCTGGTGGCTGCCATTTTTTTCCCTTTAGCAGGCTGTGAGAACTGGAAGCAATGCCTATCCTGTGATTAGCTTCACTGTTATGCTACATCATAATATAGTATTGTCATGAAGCCAGTCTGACTATGAATGCCACTTCCTGTCCTCACTCTGCAGTCCGCTGAGAAGAAATAAAATGGTGGGAAGGGGTGGGGCCTGTTTATACATGGATAAAAAACATACTAGCAAACCACTGAAACATGTACTTCAAAAATAATTCAGGATGCTATTATCATCTCTAATTGTCACATCTTCTAAAACTCATTCAGTCCTCTGCCAATTTTCAGGGCTTACAGCTTTAAGATGGCAGGGCAGGGCAGTCCCAGTTAACCAAATACTAACTAAATATACAGCCCTCCAGGATATGGCCACAATAACAGATTACTTAAAATGGTTCTCAGCTATTCACTGCCCAATATCATGCTTCTAACAAAATGCGGAAGTCTAAAATATCTCTGTAATTATGGTAAACATAGACAACAATCACTGAAATTGTAGAGTACTACTCGCTCTCCCTAACCTACGGGCTGTATATAGAAAGCTAAATGAAATAGTTCTTCCTCTCATGTGTAATTAGATATGTACTACATTCCAGGTGTTGGTAGATTATAGGGAGTTTTCTTTTGCTGGGGGCCAAATTCATTTCCTTTTTCAGTTGACACTGTTTGCTGCATTCAGAAGAGTTTCTACTGCTCAGAACTCATTTACAGGACAGCTAATCCAAATGATTTCAATGAAACTGATTTCACCACAATGTATATAGGACAATAATGAAAGCTCTTATGGAGAAGCATTGTAGGGAAATGCATTGAATGTTTCAGAGATCTTGTGCTGATTATTCTCTTATTGTAAGTTTTAAATGGATGTTTGTGAGATTGCACCAAGCCAGAATGTCTGTCAGTTGAAGCAGAGACATTGCTTTAGTTAGAAATACTCAATTTATCTCCTGATGTAGGCAAATGATCAATCTGCAGCTTCTGGTTCTCCTTGGTAGTTGAGGGTGGGGAGTGGTTGCTGAGGAAGGGTCTGTGGAACAATGACAGAAAATATCCCTAGACTGTAGCCAGTGATTGCTTGGCTGTTTCATCTTATAACCTATGGTACCAAAAGAGAAGCAACTAATGTCCTATTAAGTTATTCATAATTCCAGTCTCATGCTTTGCATTTGGTGTCTAAAAGTTTATTTCCTCTCTAACCAACACCCATCTTTCTTTGCTCTGATCTAGAAATTCAGCCTTCCTGTTTATTTCTTAATAAACTTTGCCTGCTTTGAATTCTTATTGGTTAAATGGACATATTCCTGGCTGGTGAACCCACATTTGCCCGCTTATAGGCAGTCATCCTACTTTGCCAAAGGTCATGGATGAGTTTCATAAAACATTTAGATTAAGGAATCTACATCTCTCACAGCAACTGTGGTGAACATGAAACAGCCATCATTATTCTGCTGATGCAAGGAAGACTACTTTGCTTTAGTTTAAACAAAACCAGATTGCACCCTGCATTTTCAGCATTCAGTCATCAGGCACTTTATAAATTTTGCAAATTCTTGTTCCTCTGCATGGTTCACAAAGATTTACTGGTCTTCCTATTAAATCAAATTCTTGTCCCTCTGTAAATTCATTTAGATTTGGAAGGATACAAGACCCCAGCGTGGAACTCGGTTATAGCAGATAGCCTCAGGATATTGTTTTTGAAAGCAAGATCAGCAGAGGTGTACTCAAACAAGACTAGAATAAGTACTGCATTTGTCTCCAGAAAACGTATTGCTCATTAGTTTGTGCAAACAGAGATTGCACATTGCACATCATATTCTTCCTCAAATAGTAGGAATATGTATATATCTCTATATCATTTCTATCTCATCTCTATCTGAATAAAAATATTGATGTTTTGGTCTGGATTTAATGACTGAGGAACAATTCTAACATGTCCTTTTTACCTCTTGATATTAATGTGAGTTTCACTTTTATTTCATCAGTATACAGTGGTACCTTGGTTCTCGAATGCCTCAGTTCACGACCAAATAGGTTCGTGAACAAAAATTTCAGAAAAAAATTGCTTAAGGTCACAAACTCTGCATTGGGTGATGACGATCGCAGCCATGTTCCTGCACGAATACCGCTTCCTTTCTTTCATCATGGAACTCAAGCTGCGGCATGTGGGGCTTTCATCAGGTAATCTCCCATCTGATCCCTGACCAGAACTGCACCTCCTTAGCTTCAGTAAGGTGGCAACATCATCTACCCTCACACTGTGTCCTTTTCAACAATACCCATAGATGTTGTTGTTTTAAAGTGACCTTGGAAATGTCACACAGATAAATGGACATGCCCTGCTAGGATATATCACTGGACACTGCAAGTTGGCCAAAGGTCATGGGCAATGTTTTGTGTTGACACAATAACTGTTGGAAATGAAAGAGGTGTTATTATTGGCATTATTATTATTATTATTATTATTATTATTACTGATTTCCAGGGCCAGGGTGGCACTGAGTCTTTGGATGAGGACAGTGAGGGCTGGGAAACAAGGTATGTGGATATAGAGTTGGTGGGCGAGGGAAAGCTTATCTCAAGGCTGCCAACTCCAGGTGTTCAGGCAGATCCAGAGAACTGGCAGCTTGGAAGTGCCAGGAAGGGACATGGGAGAACAACAGGAGCCTGGTCTGGTCCCTGACCCCATGATGTGGTGATGAGCGAGAAGGACTATCCAACTAGAGGGCCTGTATAGATCTTGGAGGCTTGCTCTTCTCCAGAGCACCACACTCAGAGGGGTGGAGCGCAGGGTCACTGAAAACTATTTCTTGGAAATAGTTTTTAGTTTGGGTTCAACAAACCACTCTGTATATGCTCAGAGACTCTTCTTCTGTTGAGTCTTAGTTTGCTGGCTATACACTGAAAATAAAGTGCTTTTTGCCAAAAAAACAAAACAAAAAATCCCCATCTGTTGTTTGAAATGAAGGAGGACGGAACCCAGTTCCTGACATAACTGCCAAATGCATCATATTGCAACTCTGGAAATCAACTAAAGCCCCAAACATTAATAACTGGATATAGGATCTACTGGTTCTGGCTGCCCAGAAAAGTATGTTCCATATTGCATTTTTAAAATGTTAACTTTACTACAGTGTCAGTAAAAAGAGGAAACTGCACACTTTGAATTAAGAGAGAAACTGCAAATAAGAATGCATTTGGACACATCTCTGGTGCAGCTGCACTTGGGATACTGAATATAATAGGAGTAGAGTTGGAAGGGGCCTATAAGCCCACTGAGGCCAAGCTCCTACTCCGCTCCTATATGTGGTCATCCATCCAGCTGCATGCTCACACCTTCCCAGCTTAGCAAAGGTGACTCAATATGCTAGTTCCAAGTATAGCTATATAGATCTATCTATCTATCCATCAAATTTGTATGCCGTCCAGTTATTCTACTATGCGGGACACTACTCATCCCATTAAAAAATTATAATGGGATGCATAGAATTAATAGATTAATAGATTAATAGAATTAATTAATTAATAGAATTCTATCTATTATTAATTCTAATAGAATTCTATCTAGAGATAGAATTAATGCAAAAAGGGATATCCAAAATCTTCAAATGGCTGGAACAGGAAATAGCATTGTTCTATGTTATGTACTTGAGGCAACACTAGCTCCCCTTTTTATTGTCTTCAGTGTTCAGGAAAAGTTTGCCACATACCTAACTTTTGGCCTAGGTTAACTGAACTTTCTTCTATGACCCCAAGATATATTTTCAGGTTGCCACCCATCCATGTCTATGTCTAATTCCCATCCTGGCCTGACTGTGCATCATATTGCACTGGGAGAGTTATCTAATCACAAGTGCTCACCACAATATCAAGCGTAGCACTGGGCATGACCCGAAGGGACATAGGGGCAGGGGCAAATTTGGTCCAAGGCACTCCATGTTCCTGGTCAGACTCCTAGCTGAAAATATTGCCAGTTTCAAGTATCTGTATTTAGTGTTGTTACTATGAGACAGGTTGGGAATATGAGTATCTACTGCCCAACAGTTTCCATTTTCAAGCTGACCAAAGTGATGTCTCACAGTAGTAGAAACTGTAAAATGCGAGCATATAAGTATAGACAGTCTCAAATACTCAGGCTGTCTTGCCCTGTGGGTGCTTTTAAGATAATTTTTTTTAAACCTTGTTTTCCCTGATTTTTTTAATTGAAAATGTATTATGGTATCTGCTGCTATGCAATATTTGAAACTGAAAATTCCAGAGCTGGTCATTGTAAGAGGTGGGGCATTGTAAGAAGTTCTCTGAAAACATTGCGACTTACTTTCTTGGACCTTACTTCCCTAAATATGCATAGCGTTACATTGCAAGAGCCTGTTTATGTGTTTGATTTTTAAGCTGAATGACCCTTGTGATGAAGCTAGAAGATTAATAAAAAAAACCCTGACAGCTTGATTTGGGACCTGTAAACTGTGGGTTGAAGGTATACGTTCTGTACAACTTCTTTGGAAAGCACATGGACTCTCAACCTGGCAGAAACAACTGAAAGATTCTTGCCATTTGACTGCAGGATATCGCACTGAATACAGTATCACCAGAATAAGATTAATATCAACTGGAGTTTGAACTCTGGACTTCACTCTGAAGCTAATGCTCTAGTTGAGCCACAAGTATTTCCTTATTCATGCTACAGACATGTTCGCACGTCACAATATGCCAGCCTACAAACAAGTTGTCATGCATTGATTGTTTACTTGCTAACTCACATTATTCCTAATGGCTGATCAGCCATTCTGTGACATATTGTGGCTTGTCTCCCCATCTTCCTGCCTGCTCCCACCACCTATCCCATGTGCCTTACCTATTCCAGCAGCCTAGTCTGCTAAGAGGCACGTTTGTAATCACTAGCAGAATATGGGTGAGCAGGGTGGGTGGGTTGTAGATTATTTTTTTCACATTCAAGGTGTATTTTTTTAATGTTGAGTGATATTTGCACTATGACCACTATGCTTTGGTTGAAATGTGCATTTGCACACAGCTGGAATGTGCATTGGCATGCAACAGAGGAGAAAAAAACAAAGCAAAGCAAAGCAAAGCAAGATTGCAATGTTTAATATTTGTGTTCCTCTGTTTTGTGGTTTCTCTTTGTCCTGGGCAAGTCAGTTTTTCTAAGTTTCCAAAGGATTCTTGGAACACTCTACGTCTAACTCACTGTTGCCCTGGATTAAGTAACCTATCTCAGAACACCTTAGGAACACCAATATATTGAATTTTTTTTAATGGACTGCCTTTAACAGTTTTCTTTTTGTTCTTCCTGATGTTTTTTGATGTGGCTAGAAGGCACAAATGCTGCTCCAGGCTAGCATGTGTGTAAGGTATGTTCAGATGGAGTTTTGAGCATGCTTTTTGTTATGTTCCTTGATGCTGTGGATGTGTGCTTCTATTTTTTTCCTGGGATTACTGGTTTGTTGTTGTTTAGCTGTTCTTTTAGGTGTTTTGTTTATTTTGTGTTCTTTTGATGACTTTGGACAGTATCCAAGGAGGCCTCTTCACTGCTTCCATTAAACTAATGGGAGTGATAGCATGTGTAACAGACCTTTTGCCCTTTTTAAAACAACCCCAAATCAAGTAGAAATATTCATTTTCAGATTGGGACAGATCGCAGAACTCCCTTCTGCAAATTTCACTGACCTGCACCATTCTGTAAATAGTGTTTCTGCTTATTTTGCATTGTATTCAGAAGCTCAAAAGCTGGTTGTGCAAGAGGTTCCTTGTTCTACAAGTGTGTCATACTTGGGTACAACAGAATACTAGCCACAGTTTTTGCATAATATTTTTATGATATTCTTTTGTTGGTTTTGCATTATTGCAAGCTGTTCTGAGGACGCTTGAAGGTAGGTCACAAATAATGCAAGGAGAGTGCCTAGTAATTAAATTCAAGAAGACTGCCCAGCCCTAAAACATCTTCAGGGAGCAATCTTTTGTTTGGTACTCCTAACAGTAAAGTATAGTGATAAACTTAGCAGTGTGTTCCTGGTTTTCTTTCCTTTCATGAAGACACATTTTGTAGATCCCTTGTAAGATTAAAATAAGCACTCAAATGAGCCTACATATGAAACTAATTAGATCAAAGACATGGTAAGGGTAAATAGAAAAGATCAAATGTTGGGACCATATGATGCCCATAAGGAAAAGTATTGCATTGTGTTGTTTAATTTAGTCAGTGTGGTATAATTAGTACAGTACTTTGCCTTTGTCAATCAAATGTAGAAGCTGTATTTTTAAATAAACTGGCCCTGCTGAGTTTAAGATGCTTATCCTTCCCATTTTTTTCCTGTTGGGAGAGCAACTTTTTGTATCCCAGTTTCAGTGGACTTACTCCACCTGCCTTATTAAAGGAAAGATCTGGCTAGCTGTTTCCACTTCTTCCATAACTTCTCTTACCTGGTGTGCAAAAGCCACACTCTCTTTCATAACAGCTTGCTAGAAGGTGTCTGTCTAGAGTAGTGGGGGCAGCAATGCAGGTGAACAGCGCAGGCCAAATCCGACCCCCTGACCTGTCCCAGAGAATGCACTGGCTCTTTTCAACTGCAAGGTTGGCCTCCAAGTTCTACCCACTGGAGGGCTACAGCCCTGAAGGAAATTCCCACTGTCATGCCTGGTTAGAAGACTCCTCCTTGGAGGAAGAGGTACCAGGAACCAGTCACCTCCAGCAGTGCTCAGGTTCTCAAGCCCTATGGGCTGAGGACAGCACCCATGAAGTACAAGGACTTTGCTATAGAGGTGTAGGCAGAGAAACCCCCAAGTCTCTGGGAGAAATGCTGACTGAAAATACAGGAACTCAGAAGAAGGCTTAGGCTGAACAGCAACCTTCTTGTGAGAAAGACCCATGGGAGACTTACTCACAAGGAGGAACTTTTCAGCAGTTGGGAGAAACAGCTCACAGCTGTGGCTTGGGTGAGCCTCTGACAGGCTCTGCATACAAACAGCAGTGCATGGCTCAGAGCCCTGCTGGAAACAAAACGGATTGGATTTTTTTTAAGTCAACTTCCCTTGTCTTCAGACTGCTTCCTGTTTTGAGTACTCTGAGAATGAACTCTGACTCTCCTCTCCTGCTGTGATGTCTATTTGCCTGCTGCCTGTGACCTGGATGGTTAAGACCCTGCCTTTTGCTCACCCCTGTTTGTACAAACCAATATGGAACTCTTGCCCACTTGAATCTGCTATTGCTAAGCTTAGGTACTAGAAACATAGCACCTTCTGTACCATCCATCACTTTTCTAGAACCCTTTTTAAAATAGATGTAACATGGATCATTCCTCCGTTCTCTGGTATACAAACTGATCTCAAAAAGATGTCATATTTGTATTACAGCAACAATTCCACATGAGTTCTGCAAGATTTCTCAGATGGGTATATCTGGATCCAGAGATGTGTTTGCTTCCCACTTGTCAAAAAGGTCTAGAACTTCAGATCAGTATTTCACTAAGATTCCCTTCCTGGAAATACTTTTCAGGCAGGGTATCAGCCCTACAACTTCTTCAGTAAAGCAGATGCAAGGACTTCATTTGTCTTCCCTAGAATCTCAGCTTTTGACACTCTTAACTCCACTGTCATACCACGGTCCAAATGTCTTCCTAGCTGTTTCTTTGCTTCTGTATTTAAATAATTGTTTACTGTTGGTCTTAGTGTTATAAATCATGTACTCCTCAAAGTCTTTTGCAGCCCTAAAAGTTCCCTGTTTTGTTAACCTCCCAGAGAGCATCAGCTATTGGGTGGTATAAAAATGAAATACATACTTACATGTAGCTGCTTCTTTAGCAGCCACAAACCTGTAACATCCTGTACTGGCATTAGAAATCAATTGAAGATGTTTTGGGCAATCAGGCTGAGGCATGTCAAACATAATCAGTACTTCAGTGCCCCACTTCCAGAATTCACATTTTCAGCTCTTCTTAGATCAAGATCTATTCATGTACTTTGGTTTCATTTCCTTTTCCTCTTTGAGGTTTCTTTCTTCTTGTTGTTCCGTTTTTTCTAACCACTCTTATTCTTTATTCCTCAAAGGCTTTCCTTCCTGGTAGTTTCCTCTTGACTCCTCAGTCCAAAGTCTAGCCCAGGGAGTAGTTAACACTTACATGATAAAACTAATTGCATCATTAGATGCTAATGCTGACTCTTTTTAGTGATGATTAGGGAGGAGAGGAAGTTCATATACTAGTCAACTTTTCTAGGTCATCAAAAAAGAAAATTATGCAGCTGCTACCTTGGTACTAGTTCTTTAACCTAGCAAGATTTATCCCTAACACATGGAAGCTGCCATGTGTTAGCAATAAATAAACCTACAGAGAAATAGTGGGGCTCAGGTATGGATCTAGTAGTGGACAGGGAAGAACATGGATGCAGCATTTTTCTTTCTTTTTTTTTCTCAACAGGCCCAATGGAAGGGAGCTCCAGGCTGGTGGGGGCCACATCAGGCTTCTTTCCAAAGAACAGAGTATAAAGAATATAAGCCGGCTTTGCTCCCAGAAAGCCCACATGATTCTGTTTCAGGGCTTTCCATCTGCTGCCACTAGTGGGAGAGTTGCCAGGGGCAGCTCTCCCAACCTACACCTGAACCTTACCCTCTGCAGGCAGGGATCCATGGAGGCCTACAACTGATACACCCTTTTTACTTCCAGCCATTAACAGTTGCACTTTTGTACACTATTGTAGTGTTGTCTGAACCCTGTTGTGACATTTTCAGATGTGCTTTTGGTTTTTGGAAAGCACTGAGAGAAAGCAACTCTATTCTATGGTTTCCACACTTCACCATGACTTTTCCAGTCATTTGAATGTGGAATCGTGGCTTCCACTCATTGTCCACAAAGGCCAGTGGAAAGACCAGTTGTTGCTGAAGGGGCCAGTCCTGCCTGCGTTCTCCACTATTCCAATCTGTCTAGTGGCAGTTGTACCAGCCCAGATCCAATTGGCTGCTTCACTCCCTCCTTCCTTTGGCTTCAGGACCCTGGACATGTGGGGTGGATGCAGGAGTGTCCCAGGTGGAGTCACAACATAGCCATCTCCTGGAACTTCTCCTTGCAGAGGAACTGGAAAGAAGTAGAACCCTTCCAGTTGATCTGGAAGAATTACACTTGAAAGTACCTTTGGTGGTCCCAGGCCTTCCAGCATGAATGCCAACCTACTTCCCACTGATGGCCCTGTTAGAGTGGCCTGTCAGGGCTTCCTGCCTGCTCTGTCCCTCCTCCCCCAGCAGCATTGTAGGAAACCCTCAGTGCCCCTAGCACCATGCTGCAAGCTAGCAATGGTGCAGAGAAGCTCAGGCAGATGTTTGTGCAGTTGGGGGAGTCAGTGCCAGGAGCTGTGAATGGCTGAAGCAGAGTGCCTGCATCCAGTGGTTGGATGCAGCTCAGTGTGGGGTGGGACACTGTGGCAGTGGGTTAGTACATGGGCATAACTTTAGGGCAACAGAGCGCATGCACCAACAGAAGAGACCACTAGCCTTTTCCTATGCATGGCATGCGTTCTTTTCTTACTGAGCCACCCTTTCCCTGCACTGAGTTCCTGTGTTGCTAGGAAATAAAGGCGTGCTTTACTACAGCTACTGTGAAGATGGGTGGAGAAGGGCTGGGGGCAGCGGCTGATTACGTTGGACAGAGGATGCCACCTCCAAGTGTGATGGTATAGAGGTGGGCAGAACCACGTCTGAGGGTGGCAGTGGCTGTGGACAGCACTGGCTGCAGCCGTGACACAGGAGTGGGCAGGAGAAGGCCCAGCCTGCCCACACCAATACCTTCCATGCGCATGACTGCAGCGCGGAGACAGCTTATCACCGCATGTGTGAGTTCTGTTCACAGGGAAGAGTGGCAAGATCTTCAGCCGGGGGTGGCAAGAGGAATGAGTGTGTGCAGTTACACGTAGACAGTGGCACAGTGAGGTCAACAAGGAGAGGGATATGTGTTACTTTAGTGAGTGAGCAATTGCTTTGCTGAGGTATGTACAAGTGGGGGGGAAGGTGGACTTGTGAGGATGAGGCAGGCAACAAGGGCTAGAGTGATGTGCCTTGAGATTGAATTTCAGCCGTGAAGGCTGATGGGATACATGCCACCAGTGGGAGGAATGAGGGAGGAGCCATGCAGCGTGCAGAAGCCACATGATCATCTGACAGCTTCACCCAGGTAAGCAACCAGCACTGTTTGCCATTACATGTGAACCTGGCCATTGCCTTCCTGTTTAAGTTGGCCATATAAGCAGATTGTAGTCTGTGCCTCTCCCAAGTTTTTTAGACTTTAAATGCCTTTCAAGACTGTCATGTTATTGTGGTATTTTGCAATTAGCCTCATGTTTTATTTTTACGTCTGCTTGCCATGTTTTGGAGGCCAGTCTGACCATGACTATACTAAAAACTAAAAAAGAAACAGGAATGCCACTGAGTCCACCCCACCAGGAAAAGTTTCAAAAGTAGACCAAGGAGAAGGAAATGTCCTTATTCTGTTGAAAAAAATATCAATACAAGAGTGTAGACAATTTGGCCTGTTGCCAAGTTCTATCAGAATCTGCTAAGAAGCTGTTGGTGCCATTTATGTTCAATTTAAACTTACAGATTCAAAAGAAAATGTGTCAGAAAACTGAGTGAGAGATCATGAGAATGAAAGGGCTGTGTCTCATGGTGTAATATTTGTACATGTTTCTCTTTAGAAACCCTTTTTCAGAGAGCTAATTTGCATGTTCCTTGGACTCGGGGAACAGCCTGCACAGGTCTGCTTAGCAGATTTGATGGATACATTTCTGTGTGAATTTTTGGCATTATCACCAGATTTTCAGTGTGTTATAGAAGGTGCATATCACATTACTGGTTCCACTCAGGCCAGTTTCCACAGGCTTCCAGCCAAAGAATATTTGTTCTGCATAGCCAGAAGAGGGAGGAAATTCAGAGTGGCCCTGCTAATGATAAAATCATGCGTTATTCAGATTACAGAAAGGAAATTTTGGATTGGAGAAAAATGTTTATGAAGGCCAGAACCTTGGCAAAGGAACTTGGATTGCAATATTATATTGGATGCCTGGCCATCTTCTGTGTCACCTATCAAGACTAATGAAAGATTTTCCCATCCTTTGAGGTGGCAGTTTAATTTCTTATGTGAATTCAGATCATAGCTGGGTGTCTTTCTTTGCTCCTGGTACCACTTTAGAAGTTGGAACTGATGTTGCCAGTTCTTTCTTGCCTGCTAACGTTTATGTTGTTAATAGATAAGTTCTGGGCATTTGGCCATACATTATATTGTATCTTTATTGTGGAATTTGAGTCTTCCCTGAAACTTTTTTTCCTTTTGACTTTTCTCTTTTGATATACAATTCAATATAATATATATAATTTTGCCAGGCATAGGTTCACAAGCAGATAAAATTACCTTTCAAAATACCCATTTGAGACATAACTTGATTTCTCTTTGACTTATGTTTGTACCTAATGATTAGGTACAGCCAGGCTGACAATGAATACAAAGAAGGCAAAATGTTTTTTGTGTTTGTTTTTTTTAAATAATCTTTAGTTTAGTTTTTTGTTTTTATTTTTTTATCATTTTCACCATATCTGGGGAGGTCTCATCTGGAGACCAAAGTTAATACTGTTTGGGTTATTTCATTTTTATTGTATTTATAAAGTTATTTCCAATTTTATTTAACTTTATAGGTTTGGGTTACAATAAATATTAGTTTGAATGGTTTTGAAATTTTTGAACTGAACTGTATCATATGGAGAACTGATGTATCATTTAATAATAGGTATTTTTGTAAAAATTGACATGGTTGTGTGCAAGAGGAGCAAGCAATACATTCCTTTTATATTCAGTGTGCTTTCATGGAACTGTCAAGGGCACTTTATAGGTTGAAAGAGCTAAATATTGATGAGAAGTCTTTTAAATGGTTTCAAGGAGTTTTGATTCTAATTGTCTTTTTCAGTTCAATAGGTGATCATTGATCCTAAGGGTAGCTTAATGATTAATGCATATAGACCTAATAAAGGCTCTGTTGCTATGTCTCATGAATCTTTTGTTGATATTACTTATGATTATCTGATCTTCAGTGGGAATTTAATGAGACCATAGTTGTTTGGTTTAATGAAATCTTTCATTACATAGTTGAGAATACTTATCTCAGAATCCAACACTTATGATTGTTTAACCTGAACAAATTGTCTAATTAGGTATCATAGGATATAGATAGCTAGGCATTGCTAAAGTTGAGCTTATTGGAGAAACTCAATACAATTAGGAAAAATATTGTATTTCCATTATCTATGTTATACCTGATATTCCTCTATCTATATCTAGATAAGATTTTCAAAAATATAATGGTGTTGTAAATGGGAGTGAGGAGCTCTCTATGCCACATGGTTGCAATTTTCCATCAAGAAGGTGGGTTTGACTTTCTGGATCTTGCTTTATATTATAGGACCTATTTGTTGATTTGTACTAAAAATGGTCTCTCACACTTAGTTTTTTAACCTTGGTCAGTTTTGAAATCTTCTTATCTGGATCCTCTTTCCAGAAAATATGTTTTTACCAAATTAGAGTGAATAGGGCTTCTCCCATATCTATGGCTTCTGGAGATATGTGGTAGATAGTGGGACATCAATTAAAATTTAAGCAATTTTCTAATGTTAAATTGAAAAATCAGGACGTAACAAGTGGTAAAATGATGCTTTTGTGGTGGACTGGGATAGATAATTTGATTTTTTTTAAACTTTGGATCAACTAATAGGAATTGATTATGTATTTCTTACATTTTCAGCCTTCACCTGCTAAAGCTCAATGGCAATACTTGCAACTGTAGCATCTGTTAGAATTTAGGTTTGCCCCAGCCCCTTTTACAGCTTCACAATCTCCTCCGCTATTGGAAACACTTATTCAGACAGATCAGTTATATTGACCCACAATATGTCTACTGGTGAATAATGCAGGAATAGGGCAGGAAATACAACCATCCTATTCAATGTAATTGTCACTTTATCTTCTATATCTGAAGCTTCTAAGGATCTCAAGTTACCTCTAGTCAACACAACTCCTGTGGCATGTTATTAGATGCCACAACCAGTAAGGTTGTGAATAAGTTGGCTAACAGCTGGAGATATGATACCACTAATGTTTCCTTTAATCTTCTGTTTTGACAATGTCCAATAGTTGCCTCCTTGGAGTAGTTAATTATCATAATGATACATTTTGTATTGGAATACTCTTTAATATTCACCAAGGTATATGTTCATCTAAATTATCTACCTGATTCCTGAAAGCTAATACAGGGTCACTATAAATAGACTTTCCATTCTGTTTTGACAGCTAGAAGACTAATGTTATGACCTCCTATAATGCAACAGATTGAAGGCCTACAGTACTTTCAACATTTGAGCAGATGACACACAGATTCCACCCTTGAATGGATACGTGCATGGATATTTGGTCTGCCTTTGAAATGTAAGTATAATTTAGATATTCAAATCACTCTTTCTTGCTTTCTCTCTCTGTGTGTATATATAGTATATATGGGCACACAAATACATACACACTCCCCACACACGTTTATAATGTGTTTTTGCTGAAACGTATAATAAAAATAAAAGCATGCATGCACTTTATATAATTTAGGAGTGATTTCATGCAACTTTGTTATTTTATAGTAAGGATGCAATCCATGGATTGTGTCATTGATATGCAACCCATAGAATATTCTATCATAGAATAGTAGAGTTGGAAGGGGCCATGAAGGCCATCGGGTCCGACCTCCTGCTGTGGCAGGACACCAAGTTGCACCATCCCACTCAGATGGCTGTCCAGTTTCTTTTTGAATGTCTCTAGTGTGGGAGAGTCCATGACTTCTCTAGGCAGCTGGTTCCACTGTTGTATTGCTCTGACAGTGAGGAAGCTTTTTCTGATGTCAACCCTGGATCTGGGTTGTCGCAGCTTGAATTGATTATTCCATTTCTTACACTATGGTATCATTGAGAAGAGATTTTGACCTTCCTCTTTGTGACAGCCTTTGAGGTACTTGTAGAGTGATACCATGTCCCCCCTCAGTCTTCTCTTCTCAAAGCTGAACATGCCCAGTTCTCTGATTCTGTCCTCAAAGGGCAGTGTTTCCAAACCCTGGGTCGTTTTTGTTGCCGTCCCCTGGACCCTTTCTAATTTACCTGCATCTTTTTTAAATCTTGGTGCCAAGAACTGAACACAGTATTTCAGATGAAGTCTGACTAGTGAGGAGTATAGAGGAACTACTACTACTCATGATTTGGAAGTAATACTTCTGTTAATGCATCCCAAAATAGCATTTGCTCTTTTGGCAGCTGCATTGCATTGTTGGCTAATGTTTAGCCTATTGTCCACAATTACTCCAAGATCTTTTTCTTTTTCAGTTCTGTTGAGCCACGTATTCCCCATCTTGTATTGATACATTTGATTTCTTTTTCTTTGTGAAGACTTGGCACTTGTCCTTATTGAATCTCATTCTGTTGCTTTCAGCCCAGTGTTCAAGTTTATCAAGATCTCCCTTGAATCTCCATTCTGTCTTCTGGGGTGTTTCTGGCTGCTATTTCACCCAGTTTTGTATCATCGGCTAATTTGATTATCTTTCCTTGTACTTCCTCATCGAAACCATTAATAAAGGTATTGAAGAGCACTGGGCCCAGGACTGAACCCTGTGGCACCCCACTAGTTGCCTCCACCCAATTTAAGAAGATGCCATTGATGAATACTCTTGGTCCAATTCAGCAGCCAATTTTGGATCTACCTATTAGTTTTTCCATCTAGTCCAGTTTTTGCTCATTTTTTTATCAGAATGTCGTGTGACACTGTGTCAAAAGCTTTGCTAAAATGTAAGTAGATTATGTCCACAGTATTCCCTTTGTACATTTGGGAGGTTACCCAGTCAAAAATTGAGATTAAATTAGATTGACAGGATTATTTTTGATAAATTCATGTTGCCTTCAATATACTGGTGTATAAGACGACCCTTGAAACTGAAAATAGCAAGTCAAAAAGTCTTATACACCAGATGAAAAAAAATGTGTTGTATTGTTGCTGGACCTGGCTGGCGGACAACCTATGAAGACCCTAGACTAGCAAGCCAATTAAAAGTCTACAGACAAGACTATGAGCGAAGTATAAGCTTTATTCCAGTGCACTTAAGAAAGCAGAGACAAAAGGGGGGTGTGCCCAAAGCAGTGTCTCATTATTTGTCCCCAAAACAGGCATTATATACCTATATAAGCAATCGGGTTACCTAATACGTATGTGATATGCTGCTGCTCTGCCAAGTTCAAAGGCTCCTTTCTTCGCCAAGGGTTGCACGTCTCCTGTGTCTATCCCTTATCACCCTGTTATTCATGCCAGCCCAGGCTGGTCTACTCCCTGTGATTAACAAAGCACTTTGCTACTTTCAGAGCAACTCTAACCAGTTCTAGCTGGTTCTTTAAATGTTAGTTCGAGGTCATTGTGCGATGTTGATTACATAAAGAGTATTGTTCTACTAATGTTCCCCTTTCTGGAACCGGAAGCTCATCATGGCTCCTGTTATGCCTCTGTGGTGTCAGTGTTAAACTATGGTGGCAGTTAGGACAAGGGAAAAATCTAGGCAATGCTGAGTTTTGGTAATACTCTCCTTTTACAAACAGGGATAGAAAATAAAGACAATGGTATTCACAGGCTCATTTTTATGAATAATTGTTTTTAAAAACTTCTTAATGGTACCAGGGGAGCTTGTCCTGTGTTGTGCAACAATGTTGAGGGCTTATACATGGCTGTACTCCCAGTCCCAAGTCTGGTCCCCACCCCACTGTTTCTGGGAGCTGTGGTGCACCATTCTGGGCCAACAGTGGCAGATGGGAAGGCGAACATTTTCCACATGGTTGTCTGTGCAGAGATGCAGCACTGCAAAAGTGAGAGGACCTCCTTGCTTTTGCCCATTTTCCCAGCTGACGCCAGCCAGCAAGCTCCCTTGTGGGCCGCCATTGGCCTTGAACTTTATAAAACCTTCTTGAATGAAATTGGAGAGGGAATGTGACTATTCGTTAGAATATGGCAACATGAAAACACAAGAGTCTAGAAGCTTCCAGCTGACAAATACCTGTATATATACTGGTGTGTAAGAGCCCCTTGAAACTGAAAAATGGTGAAGCAAAAATTGGGGAACCTCTTATATACCCAAGATATAACAAACACCAGTAAAACAGCCTAAAATATCAACCTCATCTTGAATGTGAGTTGTCTTCTATGCCAGTATATACAGAAGACCACAGACTTGGAGGCTTATGAACATCCAAAACAGAGAAGGGTGGAGGAAATCTCTCCTTCCCTGTACTTCCCACTCTGTATTAAGGAAGGAAGGAGGCTGGAGAGCCATCAGGTTATCTCATATCCTACAGGCCCCATTCCTTTCCATGCCTCCCAAAATAGAGCCTTTACTGCATCTCCAAAGTTTCCTGATCTCAGAGAGGCAACTAATGCATTTCTTTCCATGCTGGCTGTGAGTAGGGTAGGTGGACTAGAGCACAGATCCCCAGTTCCAAGTTAGGAGCTCTGTCTCCAGTCCTGAATCTGAATTATCTCATGCTCCCCCAGAAGCTGTCTAAGGATTATGGGATCAGTTTTTAAGGCTACAATGTTATACACAATAACCTAGGAGTAAGCCACTTTCACAGTGTTGTAAACATTTTTAAAAATCACAGAAGAAAAATGATTTGGTTTCTGAATCTCAACAGAAATCATTTATAGACATTCTTAATATGCTGCGGATGTTTGACAAGCTCTTACATAACCATCCAGTTATCCTTGATGCTAAAATCACCCTTGTTGATATACCTGACCTCTATTCACAGGCAAGGTTTCTCCCACTGTAAAAGTTTCCCTACTTTTCTACAGCCACTCAGAGAGATAATGTATCCCCAGAATAATGAAGTTAAATCATATGCTGCTGTGTCATAGGAAAGTTGGACATAGGAAAGTTGGACATAGAATCCATAACATAAGCTGAATGCTTCCTCCCATAAGCTGAATTACAAATAATATGGCAAATAACTCAGGCCATTTTAAATACAGTTTCCCATCCGCACAATTAACTAGCTTCACCTTAAGTAGGTTATCAGATTAAGTCAGAAAACTATGCTTACCAACAACTTCAATTGAAATGGCCTTGTGGTCAATTTCTAAAAGTGCATGGTGGAAATCCTGGGTTCTCACAGGCAGGAAAAATATATGGGCTGCTCTTAAAAAAACAAATGTGATTCTGTGGCTGCTACACCAGCACAAGGGGATACAGGATAGTGCACTGGCCCAACAATGTGGCCCCATATTGCTGTGCTGGCAACTACCCTCATTACCAACTATGTCATTGTAGCCATGTGCAAAGGCATTGCAGTCGCACAGGAAAGAGGTGGAAAGGACACATGGAGTGGGATGGCAGGAATAATGCCCTTCAGGTTGTTTTCACATGAGCATTGCAAAAGCATGCACAAATGTCACTTCCTGGCTTTGTGATCGTGCGTGCAGGCTGCCTTTTCCAAGCAAAAAGGCAAAAGCAAGAAGCACAACTCACTGTATGTTTCAGCACTTGTGGGAACTGAGCAAAGAATGGCAGGCTAAAGGTGCCAGGGGCCACCACAGAGCCAACTGCACCCATGTCACTCTGTTATTTCCTGCATGGTTTGCAAAACACAAGACTTTCAAAGAAAATCATGGTATAAAACCAGCAGTAGAAGGCAGTAAGCTCATGAAACAAAGTTTTTAAAAGCAATACTTTGAACCTGTTTGCAAAAACAAATAGATAAAAGCTGCTAAATGTGTACTGAAGGAAAAATGGCAGCTTGTATCAACAGATGGCCAAGGTTCTCCAGGACAGGAAGAATTGCTTAGGCAAACTTCCTTTGCAAAGGAATTCCAACCCAAGTGTTGACAATATTTATTTATTTATTTAAAACATTTGTATGCCACCCAATTGTGCCACAGCACCTTTGGGCGGCTCACAACCATAAGATAAACATACAATAAAAATACAGGAAAAACTGGTAACACATTAAAAATAAAATACAAGCAAAAATACAAAATAAAGGTCTTTTGGCATTAATTACGAAAATATTTTAGAGGATTTAATATTAAGTATTTAATACTTTAAATATTGGGCTGGATGGACCAATGGACTCAGTATAAGGTATTTTTATGTGCTACATCTCTGCCTGTATCTCCAGGTACACCTGATATTGGTTTAAAGTCCACGGCTGTTAGTAGGATGCAGTGCATCTTGCTTGGGTTAGTGTCAGACATAGCTTGGCCACAATTGTCCAAGCCCTAATAATATCAGTGCTTGACTACTGCAGTGTGTGAACATGGTGCAGCCTTTGAAGAAGTCTTGGAAGCTATGAGGGAATCAAACTATACTAAAAATGAGGATGTTAAGTTCCCATTTTATGTGGAGTCCATTTTCAGTGAAGCTGCTTAATGCACTGTAGTTCTTATCCACTGGTAAGTCAGTCAATAGAATTTTGTTGCACAGTTTACTACTAAATCTTGCTGCAAAGAGGAAATGGCTGGTTTAACTTCTCCCTGATTTTATTGTGTTTCAGACATTTAGACTGATTGAATGAGAAATCCTTTTTCTTTCCAATCCTGATAGAGGAAGCCCAGCTTTGGTGTACCTGCGACTTGAGTTTAGCTGTTACTAAAATGGAATCTTGAAGCATGTCCTTTGGGACTTATGGTCTTTTTTAGTAGGCAGGATGAGACATAGCTAAATAGATCATGGTCTCTGCTTCTTCGCATACACGTGTGTATACACATGTACGCATGCACGTGCACACACACAGTGCAGGAAACATCCGCACAAAGACTAATTCTTCCTTCCCACACCTACAAGGCATCAGCTGATTCTGCAACATCAAGCCCACTTCCTCTCATTCACAGATCTGAATATAGAAAGTTAAGGTGGGATGTGAGAAGGAACACACTGTATATGGCCCCTTGAGGGGGTTGTAGAATCATGCTTCTCCAAAATACCATAAGGAATCTGTAGATCAGTTGACAAAGCCTCATGCTGCATTTACAGAATATAAATTCAAGCAATGCCACTCATTGTGCTGGCTGAAAGCCAAACATAAATCCAAGGTATAATCTTTCATGGGTATTTTGAGGGGAAAAGCATGCATCCAACCATAGTGGGACCAAAATACATGTATTGAAATGATCAGAGAATTTTTTGAAGTACCTTTTTTGGAATTAAATCCCACTGACAACCTGGTGACTAATTTCCAAATAATGACTGCATTTAGAATTAGAAAGTTAGAGAATTTTTCTTTTCTTCTTCTTCTTCTTCTGATGGATGAAGGAAAGCAAGATAAATTGACTTTGCAGTACAAAGTAGGCCCTTATGGAAAGAAAATGTTGGTAGCAGCAATCACAATGTTTGCATGTAAATTAGCAACCAGTCTTTGAACACAGAAGTAATATGTATTTTTCGTGTGGCAGTCAACAATCGCTTTGACTGGTTGGATTCAGCCACATTGTGCTTGGTTGTAAACATATAATGCAAAAGACAAGACTTTGATCTCCCATTTGCAAGCAGACAGCTGTATCTTAAAACCTGATTGTGATTGTCACGGTATTCAAGGTGCTGCACTCCTCCTGAGATCTTAAAATTGTAGGGCTGCAGCTCACCAGCACAGCATCTATGACAGATAAGTCCATCATCAGAACCGTGGTCAACTGTATGTATAGCTGTGCACCTGCCAGGAGTCCATACTGCAGCAGGGCTCCAGAGATAAGAGGCTCTGCCCTGCACCCCCTCTTCACCACTGTAATATGTTTGGCCCATAAAATGGTGAGAGGTGGGGAAAAAGGAGCAGCAGTTGCCACTGCCTACTTGCTCTCTAACTGTCAGGTAAACAAATGGTAGTATTGATGTGAAAAGCGGATGAGGTGCAATAACAATTGGTGACAATGGTGCTGATTCACTCATGGGTGTTTTGTCCAAGGGCCTTCAAAAACCTGCAGTCAGAACTGCTCACCATGCCCCAAGAGACCATAGCTTTCTCCCTGAAGGTATTTTCTAAATAAGAACAATTTAGCATTTATAAGGTAGAGAAAGTAAATGTGAAATGTACTTAAATCATGTGTTGATTCTGTATGATATTCTTGCTAAAGGAACATTTTTGACTGGTAAAAAAACAAGGAAAAATATTAATATGACATCCTGCTTTTCTTTCTTTTTGTTTAGCTAACCAGCAAAGATGAATTTCTCAAGTCCTCTGAGTTGGCTTCAGGAACAGAAAGAAAGCTTGCTTGGAGGTGTTCCTAAAGCCAAGTTGGATGACTTTCACACACAAAGGATAATGACAATGTTTTTTATTGGTAGCCATGAGGGGATTTTTTATTTTTTTATTTTTTTACATTCCAGCTTACCTTCCACTGAAAGAAAGCTCTCTGACTTTCTTTCAATGAGAGTAAGACTGCTGACCTTTGATACCTATTTCACAAAGCCAAGCAATATGATACTTATGCAGGCTGTCTGAAAGCTAGAGTTATGCCTCCACAAGAGAGATTTATTCAGAGGATGAGATGGACTTTCTGAGCTGAACACTTCAGAAAAGCAGTTTCTGGAAGTGTAGAGGGTGATCAGGAGGACTGTACACCCTTGGGAGTGATGTAAGTAGGACCTCTCCTTAGGATGCTTAGGATCCCTATAGGATCTCCTTAGGATGCCCATTTCTGATTTAGAGACAGCAGCTACACCACTGCCTGGTTCTAGAGAACAAAGGCATCTGGGAGTGCTACTTGGAGAATCCCTCACTATTGCCTCTGCTTGCTAGGGCTGATGGGAGTTACAGTCCAACATCTGGAGGCAAACTCATTTTCTATCTCTGCTCTAAGGGCTAAAGTGTTAAGGTTCTCAGTTCTGGACAGTTATTTACTGGAAGATGCCTGTTCTCCAATTTCCAGGCTTTGATTATGCCTGTCTCTTTAAGGTTCTACAGTATCATCTCCATTATGAAACAGTGTCATGTTCCCAGGTTCTGTCCAGCCTCATACTCAGAGGAAGAGATGGACAAAGAAAGGAAACTGAGTCAAGCTTTTTTAAAAAAAATTGCTTTATTTTATTCACTTTTTTGTTCATTCATTTTATGTAACTAACAAGTTATCCAATTTTTGCATAGTGCTTTTACTTATTGACATGAAACATTTCCTTCTAAATACAGGAAGATATAAAGAAGAGACTGGAAAATCTAAAGGATAGGAATTGCAGACAAAACAGGGAAGGATTTACTGTCTGTATTGTACTGGAGAATTGGAAAAAAAGTTTAATAAATTGTTAATAATGGGACGATCTCACTCCCACTTTAGGACCTTCCAGGTTCAAAGCAATTGATTTTCCATTCTCTTCAGAGTCAGAAACTATATCCCTACATGTCATAGGTGCCTACTAGAGATGGCCAAATTTGTCAGCTTCATTTTGTCCTGCGTTCCATTTTTAAAGGCCTATCCTGGCTATAAGGAGCTTTGTGAAATTCACACCCATCTGTAGTAGCCAAATTCAATAGGTAAAGCTATTTCCAGCATGGAAAGGACCAAGATGCACATGCCTGTCATATTTATTTTATTATTTATTACATTTTATAGCAACAATAGCTAAAACTCTCTGTCAAAGATGAGGAACTGATTAGGAAAAGGAAACAACAGTCCTAATCTATATCACAAACACAGCTGAAGACCCAGAGATTCCCACCCAGTATGTTAAGAACTGAACATATAAAGCCCTGGACTGGGATGAATGAATCTGTCCATTCTAGTTTCTCCCACATTTCCTTATTTTTAAATATCCAATTCATCTTATTCTAGATATGGAAGACATTGTGAATTTTGTCAAAGCATTAGCAAAACCAGGTCTGCATTGGCTACTCATAAGCCTCCAAGTTGGGAGCTTAAGGGCACAATCCACAGGACTGTACCCAAAGTGAGCAAGGTTGCCGTTCTATGCCATCCTATTTGATGGCTTAGGATGTGGGTGGATCCACACATCACACCAAGTAATCATTGCAATTTACCATGATCCTCTGTCTCTTCTCACACTGTACCATGCTAGTCCTTACAGATGATCAAGGTTCTGTTCATGCTTTCATCCTGTTTATTTCATATATCTCACTCCTGGCTAGTATTTCATGTTCTTTTGTGCACAAAATCACACCCCAAGAACCCTTGCCCCTTTGCCACAAAAACGTGTCTGCTGACTGAATAACTTGGCTGTGCTTTCCTTCTTTCTCTTCTAAATGCAAAGTGCAACTAACCCTATCTCCACCCAACATAGCCAATCAATATTACTTGTTTGTCTTCTCCCTGCATTTTTTGCCCCCCATCCTTCTCTTGTCATAAGAACATAAGAGGATAAGACAAGACCAGTGGTCCATCCCGTCCAGCACTCTGCTCACCTAGTAGCAAGCCAGCTGCCCACAGGATGCCTGAAACAGGATGAGTACAAAACCTCCACGTGCCCAAGCTCCTCAGCAACTGCTGCATGCCAGCATGCTGCCTAACCTGCATCAAAGAATACACTTTTTCCCTCACTTTTGCCATCACCACAAAGAATTGCTTCCCCCACTATTCCCATGGATACACACAAGCCATGGCTGGAACCTTTGCTATGAGAAGCAGCTTAACTTCCTCTCCACACACCTCTCCACCAGAATCCATTTACTGCCTACTTTCTCAAATATTGCGGGCAAACTCCCCCTCACTATCTGCCCACTGGCCTGTCGCTGCAAGTGGCAGCTTGACTTCCTCATCCCCCACCACCAGTCCCCAGCCTGACAGAAATGATGTTCCTTGTCTTGGTTCTTTCTCCTGCCTCTCTTTTCATCTGATCCGGAGTACCAGTGAAGATAGCGTTCCAATTGGTGCAAATCCTAACAAAAACATGGCAACCAATGTGGAAAACAAAACAGTGGCTCACAGATCAATGGCCCACAGGCAATGTTCAATACACATTCCAGTCCCAAGAAAGAAGATGCAAAAGAATTTCAGATCAGTCAGTGCTTAATAGGCTAGAGCAAAGCTTCTGACTTTGCTGATCACGAGAAGCTATGGACGTTTCTAAAAGAAATGACTGAGCTACAGCATTTGATTACCCTGATGTGTAACCTGGACAAGAAGCTACTGTGAAGACAGAACATGGAGAAACAAAATGGTTTCCCAAAGACAAAGGCATCAGAAATTTACGGCTATATTTGTTCAACTGGTACACAGAATATATCATAAAGAAAACTGAATTAGGATTAGAGGAAGGCATGAAAGTTGGTGGAAGATGTATCAATAATTTAAGATATGCAGAAGAGATTATATTACTGGCAGAAAGCTACAATGAATTGAAACAACTGTTGCAAGTGAACAAAAAAAGTGCAAAAGCACAAGTACAGCTGAACATAAAGAAAACAAAAATCATGACTACAGAAGAATTACACAATTTTTAATGTCAACAATGTAGAAACTGAAATTGACCATGGTTTGCAAAATCTTTCACAATCCTCAAATCAATTCAAATGGAAACTACTGCCAACAAATCAGAAGAACACTGAGACTTGTAAAGGCAGCAATGAAGAAACTAGAAAAGATAATTCAGTGCAAGGATATTTCCCTGGAAACCAAGACCAAGATAATCTATTGTATTCTCATTCTATGCACTATGAATAGGTGTGCATCTAGACAGTGAAGAAAACTGTCAGGAACTGAAAACTGAGTTTGAAACATGGTGCTGGAAGAGAGCTTTGCAGATAACCCTGGACCAACAGAAAGATGACTAAGTGGGTTCTAGATCAACTCAAGCCAGAACTTTCCCTAAAGTAAAACTGAAACTCAAACTGTCATATTTTGGGTACATCATGAGAATGAAAGACTGACTGGTGAAAGCACACATGCTGGGGGAAGTCAAAGGCAGAAAAAGAAGAGGAGGACCAAATATGAGACCAATCAATTTTATAAAGTCATAGCCTTGCGTTTATATGAACTAAGCAGACTGTAAAGTACAGAACATTTTGAAGGGCATTCATTTATAGGGTTGGCTTAAACCAGAGATGACCTGGCAGCACTTAGCAACAAAAACCGTAAGATTAATGGCAAAAGTGGTTTTAGGATCTGTGGAAATGCATGGGAATAGATCTGCATGCCTGCCTAGCATCAGAGGCTCATCAATTGTACGCCAGAGGTCAAAACTGACCCACATTTTTAGGGCCTATAAAAGCAGTGTTTTCTGGATGTAAGTGCTGAGGGCTGTGCAGACATATGCCTACTTGGCAATGGCATGCAGTATTTTTCTAGGTGTTAGAACTGAGGATAGTTTTCCTGCCAACAGGATTCATATGACATAGTCCTTAAAAATACATGCCTGTTTCTGAAACAAGCCGAGGCACTGACCAGATCTGCACATTCACTGATACTGTCAATGTTCACCACACAAACCACAAGCTCAGTAAAAAGCATCAAGAATGTGTGACATTTTTGGACTGAACTACACATTTTCTGCAGCCTGTTTCAGGGAATTAGAACTCCCTACTTCTGGGTAAGTGCAGCAGCTTTAATCTGTATTGAGAGCACTGCGCCCCATGAATGTAGGCAGTTGATTTTTTTCACCCTACCCAGATTCGGCAGTGGGATGAGTGCTGCAAAATTCTACCCACACCCCATTCTCTTTCTTTCTCTTTTCTTTCTTGCAAGAATATAAGACAGCCCATGCTAAATCAGGCCAATGGTCCATCTAGTCCAGTGATGGTGACCCTTTTAGAGACCGAGTGCCCAAACTGCAACCCAAAATCCACTTATTTATCACAAAGTGCCAACACTGGAATGAAACCTGAATAATGAGGTTTTCGTTTAGAAAAAACAACTAAATATGATGCTGCAGATTCAAATATGCCAGGGGGACAGCACAACATTAAAAGAATCAGTCTCTTCATTAGAACATCTCTTTGCTAAATCGTAGATATTAAATTTCAATTTTTCATAAGAAAACTCAAAGCTAAAATCTTGTGTTAATAAAAGCAAATGTATTAAAACTCACAGCCAGTCCAAGCAAAACTCTCTCTCTCTCTCTCTCTCTCTCTCCCCCCCCCCCCGCCCCTCCTTGGCAGTGCACTGACCGGCCATGCAAAAGCTCAGACAAAAGCTCGGACAAGTTGCGGCTAATGAGTTGTGGCTTGTGATGTCATCACCTGGTGCTGCTACTCCTTTCCAAGCATGTGCATGGCCCCTGTGTGCGCTGTTATCTGATGCTCGGCTGCTAGGGCGATGCTGGGGGGACTTGGATCACGTGCCAACAGAGAGGACTCTGCATGCCTGCTGCGGCACACATGCCATAGGTTTGCCACCACTGATCTCGTCCATCACTCTGTACACACAGTGGCAGAGCAGCTGCCTGCAGGATCACTTGAACAAGATAGGTACAAGACAGCTGCCCGCCATAGCTCCTCAGCAACTGGTGTATGCAGGAACGCTGCCTCTAGTAAAGGAGGCAGCACATAGCCAGCCAGGCTAGTAGCCACTGATAGCCTCCTTCCTCATGAATCTGCCCAATACCTTTTTAAAGCCATCCCGCTTGACAGCCATCACCACTTTCCTTGGCAGCAAATTCCATAGTTTAACTATAGATTATGTCAAGAAGTACCTTTTTTATCTGTCCTAAATCTCCCACCAGTCAACTATGTGGGATGACCCTGGGTCTGCGTGTTATAGGAGAGGGAGAAAAATATCTTCCTCACCACTTTCTCCATACCATGCATTATTTTAGACACACCTCTTACTTGCCTTTTTTTCGAAGCTAAGCAGTCCTAGAGGAGTTGGTCTAGATCCTTGACTAATTTGAATCAAGAGTTGTCCTTCTCTGTACCTTTTCCAATTCAATAAGGTCCTTTTTCAGATACATAAGGAGACCAGAACTGTAACCAATATTCTAAATGTGGTCACAAATATAAGATTTGTATAAGGGATATATAATCTTGGCAGTTCTATTTCATCAAGCTGTCCACCACTGCCACCCCAAAAACCCTTTCCTGCTCACTCACTCGCTCTCTCTCATCCTTCCCCTTTCTTTTATTTCTCCAAAAGAAAGAAAAAGGCAAGGTAGAAAGGTGTACTCTTCTGGAACGCCACAGTCCTTATCCAAATCAGGCCCATGCACATTTATTTGGAAGTAAAGAGGCTAGTGAGAATGTTCAGTTGATTCTTATGTCATATACAAACATCTTTCTAGCCTAGTATTCCAGCCATTGCTAAAGGAAGGGACCAGTGCTATGCACACCAACATGGAAGTCATGTTCCTTTGACAAAAGGACAAGACTTACTTTCCATTAAGCATGAATGGGCTCAAGCTGCATGGATAGATCTATCAGTTATTTTGTGTACAGATAGTTTCTGAATATTCCCATCTTACCCAGACTATTGTCCCTAGTTACCACTCAGCAATAAGAGGCATTGATAATCTTCTGATGTGCCTCTTGTTGTCTGGACAAACAATGAGAAAAAAATTGCTTTCATATCTCATGTTCACAAGTGCACCCTGTACATATTATAGATTCTTCTAAGTATGAGCACTTACCCTTTTGAAAAACATATACACTACACCATGCCACATATCTGTCACTCTGTACCTAATCATTGGCAAACGAGAGCTCAGAACCCTGAGTGAGAAAATGCATGTATACAGAAAAGTAGTACTAGACACTATCACACACCAGACCAAAACGTTAGGCAGTGAAGGAGGTTTGGTACAGACATGTTCTAAAACAAAATCACAGTCTTTCTCAGCTCTCTCTGCTAGTATTTCCATCCAGCTTATTTAAACTTAAATCAATTAATTTGCTTTGTTTGATTCCTTGTCGTTCCCCTTTTCGCCTTTAGAGCTGAAATTTGGAAAGCCTACCTGTGGGCTGCTAAAGACATTGCCAAAGATGCCACTGGAATACAGATAATTACTAAGTTTATGTAAGGTGGGTAGAGGCTGGCATGCACTAAGCACTTAGCATTATGCAGCAAACCCTGAGAAGTGCTCCAAATCCATCAGTCATCGTGGAAAAATTAGAAGCTTTGCTGGAATCTTGCCTTTCCAAAGAGATCATTTATACTTAATGGACTCCATAATTCTGCATTAAGCAAAAAGGATTTCGGTGAGCGGATTTGTTTTGCATGTTTTTGGTAGCTTAGAACAAGTCAAAACAGCTAGTTGTTTCATAGAAATACAGCATTAATCAGGATGCTGAAGCATTACTCATTATCAACAATTACAAGACAGCCACTTTAATCAATTTGCCAGTATTCCACAAAGTGTGAAGTTCCAGAAACACTCCACATTATAAAGTGGCAACTATTAATATCCTTACACTTTTCAGTGCTATATTTATCACTTAGTTTAAAACTTGATACCCCACCTTACAAAGAAAGCTCTCAAGACTTTTTGCTTTAGTCCCAACAAAAATAAGAACAGAGTACATTATATTTCATACAGTGCTATCCATTCACAAATGGCTGAAGAAGTATGGGGAAATGAGTGCAGTATCTTTCAAAACTTCCATCAGAAAGTGTATAGCAGAAGCAGACAACTTCTTGCACACTCAAAGTTTTGATCTAAAGCTCCCATTAGCCTTAAACTGCATACTCAGTGGCAAGGGATGATAGGAATTGTAGGCTAAAACATAAAAAGCCCCACATTGCCTGCCTGGCCTATGGAGACCTTTCACTAGATAGGCAAACTTTTTGCAGCATGGGCAAATCTGACAATTTGGGAAACTGACCTGAGCACAACCATAAAATGGCTGCCATGGAAGGTGTGGCAAGACAACTTACTCAAAAGACAGTGCAAAGCAGAGTTGTGATGTGCACCTTAACACAGTAAACAACATTGTCACCTCCAGCTGTTTTTGTGGGAGGGGGTTCGACACTTTGAGTGGCAGCAAAGCTATTCAGGGGACCTGCAGGTTCCAAGATGCATATTCCTGCACTAGATCTGGAGTGGACATTTACCATCATTAATACATAGCCTAGTAGGAACAGTTGATGCAAGAAAATCTGCAGCTCACTGACTGTAAAATGTTATTTAAATAACATGAAGCTATTTCAACTTTATCTGGGATTGCTTATTTAAATATTCTCTTAATCACACACACACACACACACACACACACACACAGAGAGAGAGAGAGAGAGAGAGAGAGAGAGAGAGAGAGAGAGAGAGAGAGAGAGAGAAGCAAGCCTTGGATCCTTTTTCACACGCTCACTGTGGCTAAAACAACCAGCACATTTTCTGGCATAGACAAATATAGCCACTTTAAAGCATTTCTGAACACTGAGCCACGGGTCTTCCTGTGTTTCAGACTCTGGTTCATGAAACAGTCCTGCCTTGTGATTATGTGTCACAGAGTTGTAAGTCTGCACTTCCTGTGAGGTAGGACACCTTGGTCTGTATTACTCAGAAGCACTATGATGATCACTCATGTATTTTTAATATCCCCTAGCCTATGCATATCAGAAAACAGGCTTATGACTCTTACATGCAGAGGTGGATAATGCCCCCTTTCAGAAACTCTGTCAGCAACCTAGTTTGTGTGACTCTACCAAGGCATACAGCAAAGCCAACCCCCAAACTATGGGAGGCAGGAATCAAACCAGCTCCAGTTCAATATTGATTAACAAACCAAGCAGAGTGCAGTTCAGAAATACATTGATAAATAAACCAAGCAAAGGGGAGTTCAATTGCTTTTAAAATAAAAGCATTAGCAAACTCAGAACAGCTTTCAGGTGGTGAAGAAAGGATGCTATCCATGCTAGCATTCCAAGGCTTACCTTTGTCTTCACAAAGGCAATTTTCTTTTGAGACAAAGGTACTCCTTGGGTGCAGAGGGGCAGCTCCCAGAGAGGGACATTCAGACTGATTGATCACTGTCTGGGATAACCTGACCATGAATTTGTCATGTAGGTTGGCTATAAGGTTGCCTCTGTAAGTCCTTTGTTCAGATGCATTTCTAAAAATGAAGCAAGGGAGGCTGTCTGGTTCCTCACAAGATGATGAAACACTGAGGTTCTGAGGATATTTGTATGCAGACTTTATGGTAGAGTTAGAGAACATGTGGCTCTCCAGATGTTGTTGGATTACAGCTCACTTGATCCATCACCATTGGCTGGTGAGATTTGGTGTTCAATTTCATGTGCACTCAATATTTTGGTTCCATGTTGACAATCCACAACCGTATCTTCAAGCCCAACTGTGCATGGATGGAGGAAAGCCATGAGCACAGAACTATGTACCAGTGCAGTGTCTTAATTCTAGGGATGACTGAGAAATTTGCAGCAGATTCAACTGAGATTGGATTTCCTTGAATCTAGCTTTTGGATTCTGCAGCACATTCACTTTCTTCAAGTCATACACTCTTCTATGGGAATGCAACCCCATCCAAAACAAATTGGGCCTTTAAGACCTGATCGTTATTTATTGGACTGGGGTACCTAGGATCTGTCTGGATTAAGTGTCCATTTGACCTTCATCCATACACAGTGAATTGCTTGTACCCAGAGCATTTCTTCTTCTCCAATCAAGTAACAGAAAAAACCAGGAATTACAATACTTTCTCCCTGTTTCAACCATATTGAGAAAGGGTGAGTGTAAGCTCTAATCAGTGCTAGCTCCAGGAGTCTGAGAGTCAAGCAAGTCAGTTTCCATGGGATTTGTCCCTCAATGAGTGCACCTTCTCACCACCACTGGCACCAACCATTATAGCCCCTCATCCTCTTTCTCGTCACTGCTGCTACTTGGTTGCCTGACAGGCAGAGAGCAAGCAGGCAGTGGCATCTACTGCTTGCCTTTTGCACCCATTGATGTTTTCTGGGACAGAGTGAGAAGCAGGGGAAGAAGCAGGTTGCAATGGTGAAAAGAAGGGATATCTCCAGGGGCTCCTGGAGGAGCATGGGCTCTTGGAAGGTGCCCAGCCATGCCTATTTAGTCTGAGGTCGTCTTGGTCTTTGTTACTCATGCTGCCTCATCATTTCTCCCCCTTTTCCTTCCCTGCTGCTTCTCATCTTCCTTTCTTACAACAAAACTAGCCAGTGACTTAATTTGATACACCACTGTAGAGAACAGAGCTTTTCATAGCTTGAAAACACGTAAAACCAGTAAGAGTGAATAGTTAGTAATGGGAAAGCCTTTTAAGCCCCTTAGTAATGTAACTATTCTAGTGTTAATACCTCTCTATGGATTCTACTAGTTTGTAATTACAGTATTTCTACACTGGCTATGTAAATGTATACTTGCCCACTAAATTTAACAGCCAGATATAAGGCATAATTGAGTCTAGTGTATGAGATTTTTTTAAAGGCTTTCTGCAGACATTCAAGAGATGGACGACTGAGCAATGGAAGAATTCCACCAAAAACATAGTACCTTTCCAACCACATGTTCTGTGTTATACTTGTCTAAATTTCCTATTTAGAGCGAATAACTGGAAACACTCAGTCAGTATCCCAAATCACAACAGCTGTAGTATGTTTTTTGACTGACCCACATTTCTGAAATAAGAATAGGCTATTTGAATGAATCACCATAGTGTTAAGTTAGCACTGAAAAGGGGAATTCTCTGAAACCTACCGAAAGCTCACCCAATGACAAGTGTTTTTTTACCAGGGGGAAAATGACATTTTGACGCAAGTAGTTGTTGCACCCTAGTTGAGTTGAATATATACCAAGTTGCTATGTGTTAAATCAGTTGGGGGGGGGGGTGCAGATGCAAACTCCGCAGCCTGATCTCCACCACTCCTTTTTTCTACTCAATAGTATGTCCAGTGCATTTCAATCGCACTTACTCTCTACAGTATTGTAGCCTTGGAGACAAGATGGACTTGAGAAACCTCTATGCTAATTCTAAAGTGAAGGAATTGAGACTGAGCATCTGAGACTCAAATTTCTATTATAATTATGATCGTGTGGATACCACCTGATAGTTGAAGCTCTCTATGTGGTCCACAGCAGGCCTACAGATTTAAACAGGTTAATCAGCTGTTAAAGCTTCAGTTGATTGAACTGGATTAAACTGGTGAGGATGCGCCTTTAGGGAAAATGTACATGTTTTTAAAAATCTCAAGGTAAGAGGGGGGGTTTTTTTTGGAAGTTTTCCCCAATTCTAAAAGGTTGAAGGTCCTCTCCCTTGTCTTAATTATTGGCTGCTAAGAGCTTTATGCTAAAATATGCTGATTTGGGGGATATTTTGGCTCTGCTCCTATTGCTTTCAGTTCCACCTAGTCCAGAATGCAACTTCTCAACAGCTTTCTAAAACCTCAGCCCTCAAGCTGAAATAGGTTCAACCCCTGCAGTAGCATATAAACTGTAGTTGAATATATAGGAAACCCCTAGTCCTTGCTGCTGTGTGGTCCACAGAGTCCCAGATGCCCCATCCATTTCCACTGCCTCCCAGCTGCTCAGCAGGAAGCCATGCCTGGGATCAGGATGACTGGAAAGAGCCTCACCAATCATCCCACACCATGATTTCAGGGAGAAAAGGTTTAAACATCCACATACCTGCACGCAAATATGTTATGGTGGAGAGAACAGGCAGTGTATGCATACACATACATATGCTTCTGTGTAGCTCCAATCTACCTCCTGTTATTGCACAAGGCCCTTGGGACTAAAAGGATGTCTATCCCTACTGGGACATGTACAGATCTTGATAAAAACCTTACATGAACGGAAGAAGTTCTGTGATTTATAGTAACTTATCTCTCACAACACTCTTCAGCCAGATCAGGCACAGGAAACCTCTAGTCCACTGGTCTTGGGAATGGGCAGTACACCTCTCTATGCCAGTTGCTGGTGAGTTTGGGCAGGAAAAAACTGTTGTAGTCAACCTGCTTGAAGGATTCTGTAGGCAGCTGGCTTGCCACTCTGTGGGGGGAATGCCGGACCGGACGGACCATTGCTGATTTGTCATGGCTTTTCTTGTTCTTACGGGATTACCCATCTTGTTCTTATGGGATTACCCACTTACTCAGGTTCAGTCCATAGATTTTTTTTCTAGCACAGTACTGTGTCATAGAACACCCTCTTCCCAAAAGCTGTTCAGAGATCTTACAAATACAGTTGTGCAATACAAAACAAGTTGTTTTTCTATTGCATAAAATACAAAATTCCAGAACACAATCCCTTGACTTTTGAATATCCAGATTAACTTTTTGAAAAGGTAGATAGCTTCTTATACACAAAACTGTAGATACAATTCAGTCAAGTATGTCTGCTGATAACAAGATTCAGAATTCTCTCAGAGCATCATAACATATTGCTGTTCATATACATATTTTCAGTTCACTGCCAAATTTGCTTCACAAATTCATTCTCTTACAACAGCTCTGAACAACCACTGATTTCTTTTTGTGACTAACATTTATCAGCCCAGTGCATAGATCGCATCTGCAATAGACCTAAAACATACCTTGTCTTTCCCCTTCGCCTTTCTTTTCTTTAAAAAAAGGAATGCCTCAAAAGTTGTGCCGTCATCACATTGGCTATGGGCCTAAAGCAAGCCGTGTGACTCAGTGACAGTTGCAATCCATACACTAGAAGAGGACAAAGAACTGATACATTTGAAATTTGCAGCTATGGATGCAACTGGTGATGTTTGTTTACTTATTTTGCTAATTTAATTGGATGAAGAGCTTCTCTTTAAACTGTGCTTTAAAAATTAGCTCTTTCATTAGGAATTCAGAGGAAATAAAGGTGCACTTCCAGGTACAATTGCACTTGTCTTTGTGTACTATGAAGTTGCAATGCATTTCAGTTATATTAAGTTCTTCTTGGGGCTAGCAATGTTGTTGCTGTATTTGATTATGGCTTTATTCAGTAAAGCAAGAGGATAAGAAAAAGCTGATTATTAATGAGCAGCTAAATCCACATAATAATTCTGATGGCATGTGTTCTAATGATAGATGATGCCTAAGGTTGGTAAAAAGAATTGTGCTAATTATACTATTCATATAAATTCTGTTATCTTATATAGTATCCTACTCTTCAGCCTGCAAGACCCCCAGAGCATCTTACTGAAGATCAGTAATAACAATGTGTCATTAAAATAGTACACCACTAGAAAAGGAGGTGTTGATGAGAGTTCACTTTTTCTTCCTTTATGAGACAGATATTTTAAGCCTTGCAAAACTTTTTCAAAAATAATGAATTAAAGGAGATGAGTGCTTCCTACAGTAACTGTACCAGTGGAGGAGAAGCATCCAACCTGCCAGGTCATCAATGAAAGGCCTCCTCCTTGGGGAAAAAACCGCAGGACCAGGCCATCAGCAATGCCCAACCGGGTTCTGTCAGGAGGAACATGGGCCTCAAGACATGACTACAGTGAGGGCATCATCTGCGCAAGACAAGGAATCTGCCTCAAACATGGAGTAGGAGAAACTCCACAGGCTGTAGGAGAAATACCGTCTGAATGGACAGGAACGCAGACAGAGTACTAGGCTGAGCCAATGACCTTGTGAGAAAAGGTAAGCTTGTACAGAGGGCTTGTTCACAAGGAGGATCTCTTCTGCTGAGGACTGCGTAGGTTTGACTTTGGCAGGCTCTGCATAAGAACAACAGTGTAAGGTTCAGATAATTGTTAGAGAAATGTTTACTAGACCTTCCTGGATCCAATACTCCTTGCCTTTGGACCACTTTCTGACCAAGTTCAACTGGACTGGCTCTGGCTCTCCTTTTGCTTCTTGCTTGCCTGCTGTGTAGCTGCGCAACCTCAATGCCTGTGACCTGGGCTGCTGAAATCTTGCCCCACCCCATTCCTGTTTGTGCCTTGGAACTCTTGGAGACTTGAACCTGCAGCTGCTGGATTCAAACTCTGGAGATGTGACTACACTGAATTATCAAGCAGCATAAGAAAATGTTGCCAATTTTTTACCAAGTCCCATTCCTGTGCCTTTATCAGTAAATTATCTACATGCCTTAGCATGGAGGTTACAAACTTGGGTTTCTCCAAAGGTTGTTGAACAACTCCTACCAGCCCTAGCCATCATGGGCAGTGCTTAAGAATAATGTCCAACCCTAACCCTGCCTTGCTCATTATGTGCCTTTAAGTTGTTCCCAATTTATTATGGCCTTGTGTCACAAAATGTCCAGTCTTTGACAGTTGTGCTCAACTCTTGTAAACTCAAGGCTCCGGTTTTCTTTATAAACTCAGTCCATCGCATGTTTGGTCTTCTTTTGTCTTGAACTTTTGGTACATCCCATCTTGACGTTGCAGAAGCTTTGTTTGCAACATCTAATTTTTATAGGTAGCTGTTAAAGGCACAGAAGCAAGCATTTGTTCAGATCAGTTGGCAATCCCAGAAGGGAAGAGCTGGTACCACTGATTCTACATTCGTAATACTTACTGTCCATTCTGATTCTGCTAGTTCACTTGGATGGCAGCCCACATGGATCGCAGGTGTCAGGCCTGCTGGTTCAACAAGTATCAAACCTTTCATTCTGGGACTATTCTTAATAGTCAGATGAGATGAGCCTCTACTCAGAAATCAGTCAGTTTTGAGGTAGCAACCTCACCATGCCCCAGCCCATTCCACACTGGAATGCAAACAGACTAGCGGTTGAATGTTAAATAGTGATGGTAAAACATCCTCTAGAACACCAGAAGGTGGGAGAGCAGGGAAGAATAGACATGACGATGATGATTGACAGTAATAGTTAAGAGCTAAGGCTTTTTATTATTTATTATTTTTATTTATTCAATTTATATCCTGCCTTTTTCCCACAAAGGGCTCAAGGCAGCTTACATCATTCTCCTCCTCCATCTTATCCCCACAACAACAACCCTGTGAGGTAGGTTGGGCCGAGAGTCTGTGACTGGCCCGAAGTCACCCAGTTGGCTCCATGGCTGAGCGGGGACTAGAACCCAGATCGTCTGAGTCCCAATCCCATGCTCTTAACCACCACACCACACTGGCTGCTTTTTATGCTGACTGAAGGCCAATCTAAGTGTTCCTTTGCCTCTGCACACGCCTGCAAGCATGCACCAGGTTGTCATCAAATCATCTCAGCAGAGCAGGCGTCCACTCTCTCCCATCCTTTCTGGAACGGGCAGTGTCAAAGAACTCACTGGGAAGACCTGTGTGAGGGGAACAAGAAATGCAGGATGAAAAATGTGGTAAGCTTGAATCCTCATTTCCCGTAGTTCCATGGTTTCAGTCCAAATCAAGACTATGTATGCTTACAGGAGAGTAAGTAGTACTTTGGCTATTTGGGACATATACATAATGGTCTTAATCCTAACAGAACTCTATCTTGTGCTGTTCTATTCTTTAATGGTATTTTAATTTGATTTTAAATTCCCTGAAATCAACTGATACAAGACCATAGGTACACTTAAAAGGAATAAATGAAACATGGAAACATTTGTCTCAAGTAACTGTTTCTATATTATTACAATTTTGAAAAGGAAAAAATTAAAATTAAAATGTCTTCATAAATAAGGCAGATGGTATGGCCTTTGCCCCACGCCCCTGTTGAAAAAACCCTGCCTGTAAAACTTTTGTATGAATAGGGAAAGAGACCCACTAGCTGTCCTCCTTGACCAACTCTAACCAGCTCCTTTGCAGGCCATCATTGCTCTCCAGATCAGAGAGGTAACATGGCCATTAAATTGAACTTGGTAATATGACATGGCTATTAAAAAGCAGAGACATCTACTTTCTCTCATCTACTCTCTCTCTACTAAAAAGTAGAGACATCACCCTTCTGACAAAAGTGCGTATAGTCAAGGCTATGGTTTTCCCAGTTGCAATGTATGGCTGTGAAAGTTGGACCAAGGAAGGGCTGAGCACCAAAGAATTGAAGCCTTTGAATTGTGGTGCTGGAGAACACTCCTGCGAGTCCCTTGGACTGCAAGGCGATCAAACCAGTCAGTCCTAGAGGAGATCAACCCTGACTGCTCTTTAGAAGGCCAGATACTGAAGATGAAACTCAAATACTTTGGCCACCTAATGAGAAGGAAGGAATCCCTGGAGAAGAGCCTAATGCTGGGAACAGTAGATGGCAAAAGAAGAAGGGGATGGCAGAGAATGAGGTGGCTAGATGGAGTCAAGCAGTCAGCGTGAGGTTAAGTGGACTCCAGGGGATGGTGGAGGACAGGAAGGCCTGGAGGAATGTTGTCCATGGGGTCGCAAGGGGTCAGACACGACTTCGCGAATAGCAACAATATGACATCATTAGAGTATAGAAGCTTCTGGCTGACAAATACTCATATTTACTGGCATAACCCCTTGAAACTTAAAAGAGAGAAAAAATGGGAGTTATCTTATATGTCTGACATGTGACAAACAACAGAAAAACAAACCAAAATATCAACCTCATCTTACATGCAAGCCACCTTATATTATGCATTAGTATATATAGCATTTCCCTTAAAGAAATCTGCAAACCACTTTCTTCAGCTGTACTGATGTACACAGCCTCTCTCAATCGTTTTGATCTAAATAAGTCTTATGTGAAATAAAAGCACAAAGTAATTTTCAGATTTGGAAAACCTAAACATCTTTAAAATTTCAGTGGAAGTTTAATACAATGATCATGAGGAAGTACTTCTGAAATCCAGTGATTCAGTGTGGTCCTAGGCACATTTACTGTGAAGTTCCACTGAGCTTACTAGGATGTACTCTCTTATGTGACCCCATGTAAGACCAAGCCCCACTGAACTCAGTGTGATTTACATTTGAGTAGACATGCTCACTTCCTGTTGGAAAATGCATTCAACTCCTACAATCCCTGGGACTGGCACTTCGAAGGAAAGCGAATGCTTGCCCATTGGTCAGAGGACTACTGGATGGTCTTTGTAAGTGTAAATGGGGGAGGAGGGCTATATTGTTGCAGCTGTTGTAAGCCATCATTGACCTTGCTTGACTCAAATGCAGGAATAATTTTCTCATAGTAAACAAACAAAATGAAAAACTTATTTCAGGTTTCCTTAACATAGTGCCTTCCAGGTGTGATGGACTATGGGAACTGTAGTCCAACACATCTGGAGGGCACCAACGCGAGCAAGACTCACCTGGATGGATACACTGTGGCAGACAACCATTCATACTATCCTGAGTTACTTAGAAGGTTGGAATTATTATTGTTATTAGCATGTAAAATCCACTTCATTTTTCCAAGTGCTATTCAGGTTCTGAAAGAAGACAATTCCTGCCTGCAGGCGACAATCTTACAGACACAATACAAAATAAAAGTGGAGGGTAAAGGAAAGCAAACACCGGAGTTCCTTTTCTGCCCATGGAATGGGACTAACTTGGTCTGTTCAATGAGGTGTTGTTTCTGAAAGAGAAGTAGTTGCTCTTTCTGTATCAAATGTATGGGTCCAGGTTGGTCTTCCCTTCCCCTTATGTTCTCCCTGAAAGGTAGGGGCTGCAGACTTTCAAAGGCTTAGTTCCAAAGGGGCCAAAATTGTCTAACCTTCTGCTCTCCAACCTCAGGCAATTGGTTGTGAAGGCCAAAGGAAGAGTCCTGCAGATGTTCCTTCTCTGGTTGTGTCAGACATGAGATGTCCCAGAAGACTCTGGGATAGTGCTGTGGTACAAACACTTTACTTGTTTGCTGTACAAAGAAGCCAGCTTTTCACAGAGAAATATTTAATTGACGAGGGGAGTCTCTTTCCTAAGGGGAATGTAGATATTAAACCCCGCCATGCTTCACATCTTAGCTGCCTCCACTCATGTGCTAATTCTGAAGAGTGGGGTCAAAGTATAACAATTTCGTTAGTGCCTCCAGAACAGATGTTTCTGATCTATCAGTCCTTTGGCTTGCCAGGTTAAAGAGGTTTTAATGGATCACTCTATTGAGATAGTGAGATATTAATCCATGGAACTTCTCTCTAGAGCAGTTTTAATTTTTACTATTATTTTGCTTAATTTCTTCAAAGCTTCCCTATTACTATTGCAATAAAAGAAGGGTACATAAATGGCCATAAAATAAATAATACAATTCAACTTTCAAATAATATTTGTTAGAATCATTTGTGATAAAATTAGTACAGTCAGTTCTCCTCTCTCTCTCTCTCTCTCTCTCTCTCTCTCTCTCTCTCTCTGTGTGTGTGTGTGTGTGTGTACACATCCGTTTGTAATCTGTTTTAGAGATTTGTTGGAAACACTCTAGTTTAAGTACACAAATCTCTAACAGAGAGAGCATTTTCTCCATCTGACATTTATACATGGAATCCTGTTTAGAAATTAACAAGATCAGATATTATTGAACTACTAATATAAGCAGCTCAATGCAACTAAATCCATATTAGCAGAATCCAGGCAATGACCGCTCTGTTCTCCCAGCCAAGAGATTCTGGCCATAAAAATGAGACGTCATAGCAAGGATTCAAGTCTACACAGTTTGGCTGCTTAAATCTCATCAAGGTCATTGCGAGTTGAACAGCCAAGCTATATGCAGAACCACAGCTATTATTTGGCATAGTTTTCTGAAAAGTAGGCTGCCACAAATTTTTATCAGGCAAAATAGATCAACTTCAAGGGAGAGATGTTATCCCATCAAGGGTGAAGCATTCCACCTGCTCCCCACCTCAAAGACCTTAAAAGCAAGGCTGGAACTACATTTTGGGAGTGACTGCTTCAGGGAAGAGATGCCTAATTTTGCTGCAGTTGCTCAGATTAGAAATGTCACACTGTTGTATTTATGAATTTTAGTATACTGTATACATTGTTGTTAACTGCCCAAAGAGCTTTGGCTAGTGAGCAGTGTAGAAATGGAATGAATTAATGATCTAAGCAGCACTATTTGGATACAAAATGTATCTTTAAAACTATCCATTAATTCTGTGCTAAGATTTAAAATTGTAATTGCATACTGGTAAGAAATCATTGCAAGTTTTACTTCTTCTCAAACTTATTTCTTCCCTTTTTATAAAATGCTTACTGCAACTAAAAAAGTTTTAAATGACTCATAAAAGGCAAAATACAGATGATAGAAACCTAGGAAAACTGGCTTATTAAGACCCTGCCCTGAATTAAAAGTTTCCTGCAAAGCAACTTCTGAGCACAAAGCGGGCTTGTAGTTTCAAGATCTTGGGACACGAGGCCCCATGAGTGAGTGCCTTCCGAAAGGGCCTGTCCACCACAGTTCTTCTAATTTCAAGGCTGAGCTTCCTTTGCAGATTCAATTTGTCTCATACAGCTTCCCCATCCTGGGTCTCAAACTTTAGTACCAAGATTAAGTTAATCCTAGGAAAAGACACCTTCTTGCTCAGACCATGGGGCTTATGGTGGAAAATTGTTTCAGTCAATATGGAAGTGCCTACCATATTGCTGTACCAAAGGAGACTTGAAATGGGGTTTGCAGAGTGATAGCTTAGCATTAATCAATGGTTTCATTGGCAGGAGCTAGTGTCAGGTATTTTCCCAAGAGCTGAAAATCTCTGACTTTAGGAATGCAATACCCGTTAAGAGCATGGAGAGGTAATATACCGTTCAACTAAAGAAAGGCACTAGAGACATGCTTTGGGAAAAGATAGAAAAGGAAGTGGAGAAAAAAATTGGGAAAATCCAGCATAAATTTGAGGAGAAAGAACTGAAGGAACAAATGGCTGCATTGGCTGAAGCATCCTGGGGAAGCAGAAATTGTCTTTGGAGTTGGGAAGTGATGTGAAACTAGTGCCTGTGTCATCAGCTGTCCTGACCTCCTGGCACAGACATTGTTACTGACACTGTTCTAAGAATGGATATGGAGAGCAGGTGGTTGAAGGAAGTTGCTCTTTACCAAGGCTATGACTGCCAGAAACATCAGTGACACTGTCTGAGGAGGAAGGCATGCTATCAAGCCTCTTGTCAGGATTCTACTGCTATCCAGTAAGCCATCTGAGCGAAGAACTACAGGGCAGTAACCCTGTCTGGACATTGTCTGACTCATTCTCAAATCTGGCACACGTGTATGTGTGCGTGTATAAGAGACAGATGTTTCCAGGGAGGAATGGCTCCCTAAACAGTCAGAACGTATGTGGACAGTAAGATAAGGAAGTTTGTTCTTTGCTTGGGGGTAAGAGACCTACTTGTGAAATCCCTTGCCTGAGACTGTAAACAAATTTATTGAAACAAGCTTGTAAACCACCTTTTTACTTCACATGACCACCAGGGGTTAAACAAGCCAACAGTGTATCGTTCAAGCTGAGCGTCATATGCTACTTATCCACCTGAGTGTGGCTCATCATGTCATCCAGCCTGGAATTGCATAGTGTTGGAGGAGAAAGCTATTTTCCAGTAAGACAGTAATAACCCATGGTGATTGTGTGACCCAGGTCTGCCAACCACACCACAATGAGAACTTTACATATGTAAATTAGTGTTACTGAGCCTCTTTCAGGCTGAGGGCCTACTACACTTTCAAAGTAGTTTCGAGGGTTATACAGGGTAGACAGGGCAAAATACCAAAACCACCAGAATATTTTAGACTAAAGTACTTATTGCAAGTAACTAAGCCTTAGGAGAGGCATTTCAGCCTTTTAGAATTGTCAGGGAAAATCACACAAACTCAGAAAACTACCAAATGACTGGCAAAAATGAAGCAGGAAGAGTTTGAGCATCCAAGGAGGTGCATAAGAGTAAATTCATATTTACATTAATTTAAATTAATTAGCAGTAACTTTTGGCTCTGCTACATTAAAAGGAAACTAATAAAATTGTATTGGTGTTCTTGTGGGTGCTTTACACACATTCCCCAGTGTGGAAATAGCACCCTTCTCTTTATGCACGCTGCTTACCCAGTGGGCAAAGTAGTTCACTGGTGGTTGGACTGCAGTGGCACCTTTCCTCACCTGCCTGGCCTTTGCACTTTGCCAACAAAACTGGTTTGTCTAGAGTCCTGGAAATTGAGCCTTCCCCTGCTGGTGATGTCCAGATGTTTGGAATTACAACCTCCAGAATTCCTGCCCGTTGGTCATGCCGGAAAGGATTCATCAGAGCTGAAATCTATAACATATGGAGGGCATCTGGGGAACCTATGGGAAAGACTCCAATAAACTGATACTGCCCGTCTTCCCACTGCACCACAGCAATTTGCTTTGCACAAGGAAATAGGCTGCAAGGTGTACTGGCTGTCTCCCTGGCTAACTGAAAAGTTGTCTTCAGGCAGTGGTCCCCAACGACACCTTTTTTAAATGTTACTATGTTGGAAATACAAGAAGAGATTCAGCTCTTCTAAGGCACATCCCTTCCTAAATTGGATGGCTGGTGCAGATGACTAGCTCAGTCCACCCACCATGGAGCTTCATGGGAATAGATTACTCTGCAACTGAGTTCAGTTCCAAAAAGTTTTGCTACCCCTTCCCAAGCTTTTGGTTCACATTCAGTTCTTCCCACACTTACAAAGCAGCAATTCCACTTGAAACTGCAGAGAGCCTTAGTTCTGATTAAAGATGATTAGCATTATACTGCACTTTCATCTCCCTAATATAAGAAAGTGTCAACAAGAAGCAGGATGAAAACATCACACCTGAAAAATTCACTTATGCTCACTACCTGTTGGGAGCAGCAAACAAAGCTAAAGAACATGCAGAAGCACCTTTGAAAGTGGTGCTTCAAAAGCTGACATCATTTTTATACTATCGTGGTTGGTTCAACTAATTAAAGCCATGACTGGGCTGCTGCTCTGATGAAGGACGCTTAACTGAAGGTGTGTCTGGATTGTATCCTATGCTACAATACTGCTAACAGAATAACGTTGCTTTGCCATAAACTATCAAAATACCCATAGCACTTGCTGGTGCAGAGAGCTTTCTGGGAAAACTCATCGAGGCATCAACTGCTATTAGTGCGAACCAGGTATAAGTTTCATGGCACTGGAAGTGCTATGCGGGAAACTATCCTCAGGGTTCATCACGGAGGAAAGACTCCAGCTGCCCTCCTTCCACAAAGCCCTATAATAAACGGAACTTGCAGCAGCAATCGCATCCTTCTCAAGAGCCCCACGTGGGAAAGGGGAAGCAGAAAATGCAGCTGAATGGAACGAATCGACGAATACGACTGCCGGCGGCAAGAAAATGAACGCACGCTTGGACTGCAGGGGATGCGATACTGTATCTAAAAGGACGCGATTCGTAATTGCAATGTGCCTGACCTGCTCCCACTAAAAGCGAAACAAGGGCAAACGACAGCCCGAACAGTGCTACCGATCTACCCAGACGGGGCTCGCTCTTTGGAGGTCGGCTGCGATCCTGCAGCTGCAATCACGGGCACAGCAGTGGCGCTGCTCTGTCCGTGGGGCTCCCTCTAGACTAGAGAAACCAGCCCGCCGCCCCGGCATTCCACGAGGCCAGGATGCCCGCGCCCGCGCGCGCGTGGGCAGCCAATGTGCCATCCTCGTGCCCCGCGGCTGCCAGCGACTCCCGCTGCAGAGACAACCGCGAGAGAGAAACAGAAGCGCCTCGGCGGCAGCGAGCGAGTGCATGCGCCGTGCAGCCTTCCAGCTCCAGCATTCCTGGCCCACCAGCCACCTTTGCCTCGAAACACGTACGACCCATCCCGCCCTCGCAAGCAGGCTCCGTAGCCCTCCCGCCTAACCCTCTCCCCACCCCCGCCCCGCGCGTCTTTCCGTGCGCACACTCCGAGAGAAGCGTGTGCGTGTAGGCCTGTGAAAAGGTCCACGTATCCCTCCGCGGTCGCCGTGCGCGTGAGAGACGCTCGCTGCGCTTCCAAAAAGGGTGCGGGGGAGGAGAAACATTAAGGCGAGAGGGGAACTGCTCTAAGGAAACTCGTTTACATGGCGCGAGCTAAAGTGCTGGGTAGAAATCAGCGGACTAGGAAAGGAGGAGAGAAAAATACACGGATTATTTCCCTTCCTTCCCCTTTGGCTCTCTTCCTTCAGGGTAGTTAAGCCAGTCGAAGCGAGAATCCCCGGCCTCTGGAGGAGAGTCCGTGCGCATCGTCGCAGGCAAACAATCCAGGACTGGCCTGGCCGCTCTCGCAAAACTTGCTCCAACTCCGGCTCTTAATTGTTCGTTTGGAGGGCTGCCTGGGACCAATTCCGAAGGCGGCCCCGAGCCCCACGCCAGCCAGAGCGCGAAGGGGGAAGAGGAGACGGGGCTGCTGGGTTGGCTCGCTCGGGAAGCTGCTGTTGCCATAACCAAGGCGGGTTTACTGTGCAAACTTAAGAGGACAATTCCCGAGGCGGTTTTTGTTTATTAGTTTTTTTAAGGCGGGGTCAGGAGGGAAGGAAAAGCTGCTGAAGGACAGCCATCCAGCAGCCCCTTTACAGAAGGGGGCACGAGAGCTTCTGCACTAGGGTGGGCGGCTCGCCCCTGCCCCGAGCGGACGGGAGAGGCAAGGAGCTTCGGCTCCGTGTTCTTCCGAGGCACTTTTAAGTGGCTCCGGGGTCTGTTCGCGAGGAAGAAGGGCGGGCGGCAGTGCGCACAGCGCGGTTCGCCGCCACCATTTCTGTAGGAAAGTTCGGTGCCAGCCCCGAGCGTTTCGAGGCTCCATGGGATGAGGCTTCCCAACGGGCAATTGGACGAGGGCTGCGGTCTCCTCTCCTTCCCTCGCCTCTCAGATTGAGCGGCGGAAGGGGCTTGAAATCAACGCTTCCGCCAGTTTTCCCGCAAGGAGCGGGGAGGGGGGGACACTACTGAACTTGCTCTCCTTCTGGGGAAGGCGAGAGAAACGACCCCTTTTCCTAGTTGCCTTGGCTTTTTCGAGCACCACCAGCCGGGACGCATCTTCCCTCCGCCGTGTAACTCCTGGCTGCTTTAAAACTCCCCCCTTCTCCTTTTTACCTTCCCTCCTCCCTCTTCCTCGCCTGCCTGGGGCTGAATTAGTTCCCCTCTTAGTCCTGCCTCTGCTTGTTCCTGGTCTAGGCTGTGCCGCCTCTTTCTCTCCCCACCCCCCTTTCTTTCTTTTTTTCGCGCTCCCTTTTTCGGATCGGTGGACGCTACTGGTGTCTGGAGGAATTTCTCTTGCTGTTCTTTCCTTCCTGCCCTGAGGCTGGCAGCAAAGGGGAGGGGGGAGGAGGCAAAAGCCAGTGTGAGTTGCTGCTGCAGCAGCGGGAGATGTGGATTCTTGGTTGCAGCTGCAGCACAAGGACACGGTCAGGCAACCGGGCTGCAGCTGAGAGACTCGGCTAGTCGGAGGCAGCAGCCACTCCGCTCCAAGTGAGAGAAGACGAAAGGACCTGGGATTGCCGCTGCCAGACAGGAATAAATCCAACTCTTGGACAAACACGATCCTCTCGTTTCCTTGCTGAGGGAAGAGGGGCGGGGGGTTGGCAGGCTGCCGCTTTTTGGGCACCCCAAGGATTGAGGCCATTCTGGCGGACGGGTGCGAAGTGGAGGCCGGTCTGGGGTTTAACAATGGTGAGGTTTCTGGTGAGCTCCTGCTGCGCCCTGGCTGCGTCGGTGCTGCGCCATCCCCGCATCGGATCACGGTGAGGAAAAAATGAGCGAAGAGACGGCGAATTCTAACAACGAGTAAGTTCGCTTTCATCTCCGCTTGGTGCGACTGGCCGGGGCTTGGGGGAGAGAAATGGGTCCTTTTGGCTGGGTCGCCTCCATTTATCGACGCTCTTCGGGTTTCTCGCATAGCTGGATCCTACTCCCGTGTTTTGAATACGTCTGTGTGCTTCTGCATACGTAAATACCCCAAAGCAGTTCTTCCTTGCGATTAAGGCGTCCTTTATGGTTTTGAAAAGGCACGACAGACCCAGGATGTATGTGCGTGTGTTTAAGCGCAGCTCTGGGCTGGAGACTGAACCCCCATCCCCCACCCCGGATTTGCAGTGGCCTGTATGCTACGTTATGAAAAAGCCCATTTTCCTTTGCTTGTTTCATATGGCAAGTAGTGCGTGGGACCCCCATCCTGTAGGAAACTGCTCCTAAATTTTAATTGGATGAGTCAGCCAGTGCAAATACAGTGTTAAACCTTCCCCCAAAGTGTATTTTTTAATGAGGTGTTAGGACTTTTTCCTCCTTAAGTGGAACGACGAGAAGATTTTAATATATTTAATGTGCTTGTCTTGGATGAAATCCACTGGAGACTTACGTTTGTTCATCTACAGGGATATAGTCTTCAAAGTAACTGTAAAAAAATGGAGTCTCGAATCATATGTGTGTGCGTGTGTGTTGAAACATGCTAATCCTGTCAATTGTCCTGAACTTTCCCATTTATTCCAAGGAATGAAAAACGATGACAATTCCCTGTGACTCCTGTATCCTGCCCTGTCAGTGGTTATTCTTTTCTGCAGAATGAGTTGTGAATTAGTCATTTTATTTGATTGAACATAGTTCGAAGTAGTTATGGTTCTGTTATAGTGCAAAAGCATTCTTCGGGGAGAAAGCAGCAGTTGTTATTTTTTCAATGTCTGTAGCAGTTAACTTGAATTGTAAAAACAATTCCTGGCTTTGAATGGGGAATAAGACACTTGTCACTTGCATGCATTCCTCCAAATAAAATCTTAATTCCGTAAGAAGAATCCGTAAACAAACAAGCTTCTGCTGCTTCTTTTTTAGTGAATGGATTTTTTTTTATGAATGGCTAGAATGATATAAAATTGCAGGGACAAATCCTGAATAGCAGCAGGCAAAGTACGAAACACAGCGCTGAGCTAGTTGATAAGGTGAAGTGCTGCAGTACCCGTGGAACTGAGAAGGAAGGAGCCGCCATATTTTCTTTTTTGTGAATCGTTCTAATTTGCATACCACAGTCTTCATTCATAAAAAAATAATAAACCTACGCCACTTTCGACATTTGGTCTGGTCTGCCTTGCAGGAAATGAAATTTTTGCATGATAATAGAAAGAGTGTATTAGATTCAATGTTTAGAATTTTCCGAGTTTTTATGTCGAAAAATGCTGTTCTCTGCTTGTTGACACTGTTATGTGGGAAATATCGGCTGGGGAAGTGCTGGGAGCACGTGATCCATTCCATTCATAAAATACCTGGCTGGCCATTCACAGTGCAGTACACTGTCTACATGGAGCAACTTACAGATTAGACCCAGTCTATTAAGAATGACACATACTTGCATCAGGGTAGCATCTTGCTGTTTGATGTACAACAAATAATGTGCTTTTAAACGAAAGATAAAGAATGCATTTGAGGAAAACAGTAGGGTTACTATTTTTTTTCTTCTTTGTTATAGAATCTTCCAGTAGCTAGTTTCAGTTTTGTAGTATGTCACCTCTGAGAGTAGCAGCAGTTATAAAACAATGAAGGATTATATGAAAGCAGCTTAAGACATAAACATTATTAATACTGAAAAAGGAGCAAAATACTTTGTCTGGTTGCTTGAGCAGTTTTGCACCCCTTTGCTGGTATCAGAACTGTGTTCAGTTTCCTCCTTTAACTGAGGATACATTAATATAGTGAATCCACTGGTGTATTTTAAAGGAAAGGAGCTGCTTAATTTCCATTAACCATTTTTAAATTGAATAATATAAAATTATTGAAATACATATTCATAGTTAATCACAAAAGCAGAATGAATGTGCTAATTTCCTTTGTTAATATATGGATATCTGTGTCGATTTGCCACCAGATGACAAATATTTGAGCCGATACCAGGGGATGGTGATTTTTAGAGGAGGTGGAATGTTAAAGGAATTAGAAATGCATGTTTTCTGTACAATCTTTGATCATTGGGATGGTAAAACATTGACAAAATGCCTGATGTTAGATCCAAATGTATACTGGAGCAACTGTGCAGGCTGAAGTGGATTTCTCTGACCCCTTTTTTCTCTCAGCAGTCCCTGCAGCTCCTGAAAGTGCTGCCCAGAGAGTCAGGAGACCCTGCTGAATGTAGTAAGCTGTGTTCTGAGGGAGACAGGGGACCACCTCCCATCAAGATTATGCAGTGTGAGCTTCGGCACATAGAGGCCTTACCATGGAGGGCAGATCTTGGATCCAACCCATGACTAGGACATAAAAGATGTTCCTGTCGTTAATAATAGTTTTATCAATAATTTGTTCATTTTCTAGTATACTCAGAACTTGTAGGGTTATTGTAACAAAAGAAAATGCTAGAACATCTGTTTCCATTCCTGCAGATTCTTTCCCTTTTATGTGTCATATTCTGAGTTTCTTTATAATGAAGAAATCATCCATGCAGCAAACAAAGATTTATTTTTGGATTTATTTTTATGCTGATTTTTATGAGCTTGATCTATCAGAAAATACAGTACATAGCTGCTGTACCTGCTATCGCCATCCATGCTTAAATGATACTCTTGGACTGAAATGTGGCAACAAATCATTCCAGATAAGACCAGTTCACACAGTTGCTTTGAAACGCTCCTTATATTCTAGCGAATTATAAAATGTAATGCCCTAACTGTACAAAACTTGTCATTGAGTGCTAGGTCTCAGTATTACATGTCTGCAAGCATAAGCAAAAGGCAACGTAATTCATCTGGCTTACACTTAAAAATAATATTATTCCAGTTAGTATATCATTCTGCTTGGAGAAGCTGCAAGTGGGTTAGAATCCCCCCCTTATATAGCTCGATTTTCACACCTTTTTACTTTTTTTAGTTCAACAGAAAACTAATGGATGATCACTACATTAATTAAAATTGAATAATATATTTCCATATGATACTACAAAACAGTTTTTGGATACTTTTAACATTAATAGCTTTGTGTTTTGCTGTGTTCTTGTTCATTTTTATACATTTTTATTCTATTCAAAAAGTGGTAGTAATTCTTCAGGCCTTCTCAAGGGAAAGGCACTATATACTATGAGATTGCAGATCCAAGCCACGTTTGATGAATTGACTAGGTGATCCATCTACCTGCAATTCGTGTGTGAGAAAATAACCACACTAGCTGGGAAGTAGGAGGGCACTTTAAATTTAGAGTCTTAGCTTCAACTTTGCTGCATTTTTCCAAGGTCAAAGCTGGAACACGGAATTTCCTCTGGTCATCTAGCAGCCATAGGTTTGCGTGCTAAAACAGTTTTAAAAATGCACTTTTGTTTCCAGTTATGCTAAAAATAATTTTAATTTAGACAGTTTTCATAAGAACTTACTTTATACCAAAGCATTATATCCTTAGGTGACTGCAACTGTAGCAAGTTATCTCCACACTCCTTGAAGATTAATTAAAAACTGGTTTGCCTTCAGGTTTGGATTCTGGATTGTTACAGAAGCAAGCTTTTGCTGCTAGTGAACAGATGGGTCTTACCTTAATTTTTTATGTGGGTTTTCTCATTGGCACTGCAAGAAGAAACCAGCTAGAAAGGTTGCCTCTATTACGCAGAGTCCAAGATCCTGTGTTTGAATAGTTGTGGTGGCAGAAGTGGGCAAAAAAGCACACAAGCTTGAGGCTCAGAGGGTAAATCAAGCAAATAAGTGGCTTGATATGAGGACTACTTTCTGGATCATGTATTTATTTGAACTGGGACTAATTCAGCTTTGCAAAATGCATTCCCATGTCAACTGTCCAATATTTTTTCTTGACACTATGCTCTTATTATAACAGTAATAAAATATGCTTAACGTGTATCTTTGATGCAATAAATTTTGTGATTTCACAAAATTGGAATTGAAAATATAATTTATATGCACCGTAGCTCAATCAGTTCTGTCCCTTTATTGAACAAAAGAAATACTTGTATTTGGTTTTTCATGTATAAAATCGACCCTCCTAAAACACTGGTTCTCATTTCAACATGCATGAGAGTATATATTACATTCCTAATTTCATTGCCATCCAGTTGAACTTTTTCGAGTAGTACAAGGCTCATTGTCAACTGCACCAGCAAAGGTGTGCTTAAAGAAATTTGGTACGCACTTTGAGGACAACATTGTCTTCATAGTGATCTGAATGCCAATGTTGAGACGGTTTTGTTTTTTGTTTTTTTGGAAATATCCAGGGCACCATCTTTCTTCATGAGATTTTTTTTGCAGTGATGCAGTTGACCACATGCCCATCATAATTCACTAGCTCTAGCTTCAGAGGCTTGATTGAGTGGGTTTAAGGAGCAGTGAATGCATCTTTACATGAGGCAGTGGCCCTTAAAGAAACAACTGTGCAACCACTCCTGAGAAAGCCCTCCTTCAACCCAGACATTTATGACCAGTATTGTCTAGTTACAGATATTCCCTTTCAGGTGTTTGAAAGGGTAATAGTAGCAGCATCAGGAAAAAATGCAGCAACTCTTGAAAGATACAGAGTATCTGGACCCATGTCAGTTTGGGTTCAGGTCTGATTTTGGGATAGAATCAGCTTTGGTCATTCTCATGGATGACTTTTATGAAGAAAGGGAGGGGGAAGTACAGTGCTGTCATTCCTCTTCATCTCATAGTGTTTTTAATAGCAGCAGCCATAGTATTCTGGAATAACTTCATGAGGTTGGAGCACTATATTGCCGAACTGGGTGGGTCTGTGCTAAAGTTTGTGCATTGAGGATTGTGCCTTGGCAATTGTGTTGTATTGTCCCACAGGGTGCAATCCTGCTTTTTAATATCTATATAAAACCAACAAATATGCTCATTAGGGGATTTTGAGCATCGTGTTATTGTTATGTAGGTGACACTCAGCTCTGTTTCTCTGTCGTGTGAGTTTGGTATGGATGTGCAGGACCCAGACCAGTGCTTGGATACAGTGGTAGGCTGGATGATGCTCCACTAACTGAAATTGAATTCTGATAAGATGGGAGGCTCTGTAGATGGGCAGCTCACAGGTCCAGGAGTTAACTTGTCCTAGATGGGGCTGCAGGAACAGTCTGTGGATGCTCTTGGATTCGTCTCTGTCACTTAAAGCCCAAGTGGCCTGTGTGGCCAGGGGCTGTTACCAGTTCAGGCATGTATGGTTGCTACAGGCATTCCTGGAAAAGCACAGGCACAGTAATCCATGCTAACCCCAGGACTGGACTATTGTATTGCACTTCATATTGGGCTACCTTTAAGTTTGATTTCTTAGTGAAGCATCTTATCCATGCATGTTTGATTCCTGTGCATAAAGCTCTGTGCTGGCTGCTATTGAGTCATGTGCAGGGTGTTAATTGATGATTTATTAAGCTGTAAAAAGCCCAGGTATCAAAAACCAAAGGAGGAGCAACAGGACTGCACTCAGGTTATCTGAGGGACCATCCTCTGTATTGGCTGCCCTGGTCATGACATTCTGAGCAGGAGAACTTGGTGACTAATACTGTGACCTGTTGAAGATTATTTGATTGTGGTGGGGAAGAAGGCCTTCTCAGTTGTGATTTCTATCATGTGGAATGATCTTCCTATTGAAATCAGCCAGGACTGCTAATATGGAGTGTTTCTGCTGTCAACTGTAAACTCACTTGTTTCTTTGGGTATTTTGCTGACAGTAAATACTGTTAACTGCGCCTAGTTATTTTAATTGAGTTTTTATTGTTTACATCATTGCTTTTTTTTCAGTCATTGGTTTTATTCTATTTTATCATGATTTTATAGTATAAACTGCTTTGGGATTTATTTTTAAGAAGGGAAAGTGGCATAGCATTTTTGATACGCATAATTATGTCAGTTACCTTTAATTCCATTTACATAAATGGTATGAGAAATAAAAAGGTATGCACACTGACCTTTTATATGCATTGCATACAGTAGAAAAATGCATTTCTCGATGGTTGAGTGTAATACAGTTATGAGCTACAACAGGTATAAATATATTTTAAAGTTTATTGGGATTGTTTTAAGTGTGTCATTTGGAGCTTTTTTCTGTGTAAAGGAGTGTGCATTAACAGCATCTCAAGCATGTATGATTGCTACTGTTTTTAGTGCAACTAATGCTGGATGAAGAGTACAATGGTTTATCAAAAGAGCTTTACCCAGTGAATTGCAAATGCAAAATGGAAAACAGAGACACAATTCATTAGGAGAAGATGAGCAGGGAAATGGTATCTAAAGGAAAAGGATATGAAAAGTGAAGAGTGGGAAGGGATGAAAAAAATTAGCATTGAGATGACTGAAAAAGCTAAGGCAAAGAAAATGGTCTTGAAGGCAAGACCATCTCTTAAATTGATAGAAAGGAATTCAGGATGTAAATTGCTGTATCCAAAAAGAGTAGAAGCAGTATAAGTGGTTATAAACATTGGCTTAAATCAATTGAAAGTCAGTGAGGCTGAAGTGTACGTAATTGGTACTGGATTGTTGCTACTGTAAGTGGACATTTAGGGTGGATATAAGAAATGCTTAAATTCCAAATATCAGCAGGCTGAATCATTGAAACCATCATCCAGAATTCTGTAATTGTATGCACTATGTAGAAATGACCAGATGCCCTTGTACTGCTTGTTCCAAGTGATGGGCATGTCCAACATGGGAAGAATCTTGGCCACATTTGATACTAGTACAATGAAACTCACCCTTTTTCTAAAAAAAACCCTATAGTAGCTGTAATCCAACACATCAGGAGGGCACCAGGTCAGAGAAGTCCCCTTTTATACTTCCCTTTTTGCATGCTTTCTCAGCTTTCATTTTTTTGGCAGGTCTAATATTTTCGAATTGTTTCAACAGGTCACCCATCAAATCAATGTGTAGAATTAATTATGTGAATGTTTATAATCTACTTTCAGGTAGCCTCATGGGAGTATACTTTGGGCCATACCAATTTAAAGATAAACCAACATATCACATTTTGAGAAAACTGTGCCATGATGAATAGCATCAGTAGGGTTTAAATTAAAGGTACAGTCCTGGACATGTGCATAAGCCACATCAAGTAAAGTGGGGGTTACTTCTGAGTGCTACAAGCCATCAATTTCATTGGATGTGTTTAGTATAGAGATAAACCTGCTCAGTCTAGCCACATGTTAGGTTAAAAAGGGTTATGGAAGCCATATAGGTTGCTTTGACCACCTTAGAACAAGGATAGGATATAAGATGATGCATTTTTTCTTTCATGTTGCCATAAAAATTGTATATTGGACGTTGAGTATTTATGAATATTAAAAGCATTTTAATATTTTGGAAAATAGTTTGAACAAACCAAAGCACTAAACTCGGCATAATGTGAGCACACATACACACTTGTAACTGGAATTTCCCTTCCCCAGCTACTTTCCCCCATGTAGATCACTCAATCTGCCATTGAGGGATCCTCCGAAGCAGATTTGTGGGGGAGGTCTATGTGGTGCTGCAGTGAGGAGGTGCGTGTTTGGAAGCCCAGTGGAGGAGGGCGGAATTCTGTCTGCCACCAGTGTCTGTTCTCCTAGTGGAAAGACAGCATTGGGTACAGCTCAAAAGTGTTGCAAAGATTGTAGCCCATGACATTTCATACCTTGGTGCATTAGCCATGTTACTTAGTTGATACTATATCTAGCTCAGGCATTTACTAGTAGGATTACTTGTACAAACTTTCTCATTTTGGGCTTTGCTCTGTTTATAGGACTGAAAAAGGGATACTTGAGGAAGGTATTTCTTTCTGCTTTGGTTTAGATGAAGGTTTGTCTATACTACAAATTACTAGTTTTGGTGAATATGATGCTTTTAGGACTTAATGATCTATAAATATGCTTTGCGATGCATTTCCTCTCAACTTCTTTATCTTGATCCTGCTTGTTTTTTAGAAATGAGATATACATTTCTTTAGAAAGAAACAGCTCAATCACTAAGTCAGAGTTAATATCTAAACTGTATTGTTTAGAGCAGCTTAATTTTGTAAATCTGTAATTTGCAGATTAAAATAACATATTAGTTGTAGTTTTCTACATTTAAAAGATATCTGAAGTAAAAATATAGAATAGAAATCAGGAAGATAATAGGATTGGTAGTTTCAGGTGCCTTAACATTGTTGACTTTAGCATTTACACTTGAAAAACTGATAAGAGAATCAGTTGTCACAATTTATTGGCCTTCTAATACTTTTCTAGTTGTGTAGGCAGCATTCTGGAAATCTGTGTGCTAAAAATAAATTTGCCATTGGAAAGCAAATTTAACAGTTTAGTATGCACTTCCTAGGAAGAGCAGGAGGCTTTTATACTCACACGTCCTGCTAACCACAGATTGTGAGCAGGCTTTGGTTCAATGCAAAACCTTAGACTGAAGCCAGCCCTTCTTTTTATAGCCCACTGTAAGGGAGGGAGGGCTACAACAGTGTTGCCATGACTTGCTGCAGTTGTTTCTGAATTCTGTGTGTTCATCTACCCCAAATGTATTTGCAAAGTAGCAGAAGTTAATGTATTATACCTCATGATTTGGAAATCTTATTGACATCCTGTAGATTTCCAGCACTGATCATTTTAAGTATATGTAGTTTTGCTTGTAAACTTGCCTTGTGAGATATTTAAGTGCTGAAAATTGTTTTAAAAATACATTAATAGTTTAAGTAAATAATTGTGTTTTGCTTTGGGTTTTTGTTTGCTAGACTGGAGGATTCACCCACCAAGAGCATAAGGTCTTATTTTTGTGAAGTACTGATCTAGTTTGAATTTGTTCATGTTACGTAACTGCATATATTACATAATATAATATCTTATACTATGGTCTTCTTTTTCAACTCTCTGCTGCACATCTTAAGATGTTCTCTGAACTTATATGCCCTCAGATATTATTGTATGCAGTTTAGAAACTTTGTTGTTGATTTTTCCAGTGGCACCATGTTATAGATTTTTACAGCTCCTATTGAATCTTCTGTCTGTGAGACTTGCAATTATACTAAAATATACAGTGGAGCTTTTTTTCTTTAGGAAAGTTAAGCACATTGAAGATGGTCTGATTTCAGTAGGAGAGATTTAATCACATGCTTAATGCTTAGTGGCTCAGTTTCATTCACTAAGTGTGCAATCCTGTGCATGTTTAGAGAGCAAAAAGTTCTTCAACTCCCATTATTCCCCAGCCAGACAAGCTGGGTGCAGTAAGGGGGGAGTTGTAGGGCTTTCTTCTGTCCAAATGTGCCATTTCATACTAAATTCATTGAAACATGAATATGCTTAATCTTGGCAGGAGTATGTGCCTGTTGGTGAGGTTGTGTTCAGAGACATTCTTGGCTTGTTGGGCTGGGGAAGCTAAAATACTGAGGTCAACAATGCATCTTATGTAAAGCACAGTTATGTTCAGTAGGAAATTAGAGGAGCTTGAAGTACTTAGTACTTTAATTGGAAGTAACACTGCTTGATCATAAAATACAATAAAATCTAATTTTTAAAAGAGGCTGCTACCAAATAAAACATTAAGAATTTTGTGAATTGTCAGTGTGCATCAAAAGAAAAAAATGTTAGCAACAAGCAAGTTGCCTTTTGTGTTGTTCTAAATGTACACAAAGGTTATATATGCAGATTATAAATGCTTTCAGTAACTGAGAGTAATAGTAACACAAATTTAACAGCTGATTTTCCCTTTGCCACTCTGTATTTGCTGCTCAAATGCAATAAAGCATGCTACATATTACATAACATATGTTTAAAGTAATGAAGAGAAATAGTCATTCTGCAGCAATCCCCTACTTTAGTTGTTTGCTAACTGAGAAATCTTACATTCCAGCAATATCAATTAACATGTAAGAGGTCTGCAGAAATTCTGTAAATCATATTCAATCTAAAACACTTTTTCCTGGTTTGTAGTTTTCATGGGCAACTTGTTTTTCAGTGCCCTAGGCAAATGCTTAACTTATTTTTGCAGAGCCTCCATTACCTGACATTGACTTGTTAACTATGCAGAAATTTTTTCCATTACCATAGCAACACTGCATGAGAGCTTAAAGGTACGTGTGCACAGTTTTCAAAAGGATGTTTAAAGCTTATGATAGTGAGGTAAGAAACAACATAGTTCAGTTCACAGTAGTTTAACCAATATAGAGAATATAACCTGATCTGTTTTAAGATGCACTCTCCTTTCTATAGATGCCACAATATTACAGGTTGTTTGTTTGTTTTTATTGCAAAAGCTGGACCCCGTTCATGCTTAACTAGAACTGACATACTGTTCATCCACTCTGGAGATCTATCAAGAGAATACAATTTGACAAAACTATCCTAAAGGAAAGGGAGGAAATATACTGCTTGGGCCAATTGGACTCTTAACTGGGCAGGTTAAAAGAGTGGAAAGTGTCCATCTTTTTAAAAAACCTTTTTCAAAGGGGACATTTCAGTAGAAGAAATATCAGTAAAATCTTTCTGGAACTGTGTCAAAATGAGGTCTTGCTCAGTCCAGCAGATACAAAGTACCTCTCCCCACATGTCTCCTTCCCTCAGTGTTTCCAGAGCAGCAGTGGTTGGGGAGTGTGCTGTGGCACATCTATTATCCCCATACCCAGCCTCACAGGGCCTCAGGATTGTTCCCTAAAGGAACAGGGGGAGAATGGCATGCAATAATGTGTGGTTGAGAGGGACCTAAACATTAGATAAGTGCTAATCATTAATAATTGTGGGGGGAGGTGGGAAATTGACAATGGTTTACTTTTTTGCATGAAGTGGTACAGATTATTCACCTAATTTCATGTGTTCAGCCTGGAGTTCATATTCCTGTTTTGCCATGAAAACCGCTATGTGTCTTTGAACAGATTTCTGTCTTTGAGTTCTAATTGTCTGCTTTCTCACATTTCAATGAACGGGACTTAAATTCAGTTTTGGTGAGATGAGGCAAAAATCCCAGCATAAGCTCGTAGACACTGACATTGTTACCACCATTGCCACCCTTGCAAACACCCTCCCCCCGCCCCCCCCCCACCAAATAAGCTTAAGGCAGTATCCAGGAGTGCCCAGGATACTAGCAGGAACCACTGTTCCTTGTGCTTGCAGGAACAGTGGTTAGCATAACAGGAAGCTAACACTTGAAAGCATAACTGGAAGCTAGCCCAAACTAGTCTTTTCAGAAAGGGATGGATAAGCAGAGCCCATGGAAGTCAGTTCTGCTGACTTGTCCTATCTTAAAGGCACCAGTTTGAGCTACTTTTGGTTCATTTCCCATTCAGTGAGTGGTTATTCCCTGTGATGTGATTCGCTCTGGTGACCTACTGGTGTTGGTATTGCCCATTGTAAAATTAATGGAAGATGTTTTGTAGCTTTAGCTCCGCCAATGTTGAGGCCTTCATCAATCACAATGCATTTAAAATGCAAACAGAAACCCTGAAAAGGTACTTGTAAAAACTTAGGGAGTGGCCCATACCCATTGGAATGTATTTGTCCAGGTTTTTACTAAGCTTGCAGTGTATTCTGGCAGCAGCTTGCCTCATATAAGGGATAGAACAAATGGTCGAAATTTGCTAGGGATTTTACGCTGTATTTGTTCACATGGTTGCCTGTTATCAATGTGGAAGTGCAATCAAAGTTTTAGGAATAGAAACTGTTTATCTGTGCATAATCCTGCTTTGTTCCTACTCCTGAATGTATGAATAATTAGTCAACTTCCTTTGCTCCTGTATCTCCCAACCCTCTTACATATGTTGAGTAATGACAGTTCCTGTTTAATATTTACATATATTCCGGCACTCATTTCCTGATTTTATTTTTGCTGCTGTTGCTATACTACTTATCCTGGAACAGTGTTGGGTGGATATTATTTGACTGTAGCTTTTGATACCAACTATGCAGTATGTTGTGTGTTTGAAAGCCACAGAAAATATCTGTAAAAGTTGTACCCTTCTGTACTTGATACTGTATAAGATATTCCTGTGTAAAATTAAAATTTTGTTATATTGCTTCCTATTGATTAATGCTACAATTATTTTCTATTACTATTATATTACAGTTTGCGGTACAGTGTACAGTGTTGGTATTGCCCATTGTAATATTCTCTGTGGAAATCATCAGTAACATTAAACAAAAATGCTAATGATACTATAACACAAGCAACTCATAAAAGTCCGTGTTTCTCACACAAGCATAAAGAATTAAGATTAACAAAATTCCATTATAATTTTATTTAGATTATAATTAGTAAAGATATTTCACATATGATTGATGCAAAAATTGTTACATATAATGTACTAATGATTTAGTATGTAAATGTTTATGAATTGTATCATTCTTATTTCAGAATTGTTTCATTACCCCTCCAGAAACATAGAAAATTGTTCTTACATTCAGTTTCATTTTAATTATTTCAAAAGGCTGTTTGACTCACACTTAAGCAATTCTAAATAGTTATATAAGTGTAATATCTTTTGCCATACCTATATTTATTTTTCAAATACAATTTTAAAAAATTATAAACTTAAAGATTCTTACAAATTGTCTTTGCAGATCTTTATTTAAACCCCTTCTGGTTTGAGCAAGTGGTCTTCAAAGTGATTGCTGTCTTTTTTATAGTGATAGCAATAAGAAATATGCTTTTTTATTAGTAGTATATAACTTCAGTAGACTTGCACTTGTGTTCAGGCAGAGTGGATATGCTGTTAATTTGATCCTTTACAATAACCAGTAAGAGGAGTATAACAGCATTTTCCAAATTTGATTTGTCATTAAAAATGCAGAGGTTGCTTCTAATACAGCATGCCAGTAGCATAAACCGGTGCAATGGGTTTGCTGGGGCGTTGAACTAGAGGTTCTGTACAGTAGCAATATGTCAGTTGTGTAAGCACAGCAGTCCATTGGATCTTACCAAAGGTCATAAGATTTTTGTAAGATTGCACAAACTGTTGTTTTATCAACTCTGGTAACATCAGAATATGATTAGCTTTGTCAGGTAATCCATGATATTAACATTATCATCTGTCCAGAAACTGGAACTCAGTGGTTGGTTTAATGTGTTTCTTGTCGCATATTGCTTACAGCTGATGAATTATGCTGCTTTACTTTCTGCAGAGCTGAGAATACTTTCAGCATTCCTTTTGAAAATATGAAAAATGAGGCAGCTAGGCCATCATACACTGGATGTGCATTCAGCATACCTTCACTATATGACCTGCAGATATGGAGTACAAATTCAGATTTGCTCTGATTCCAATACCTGAAAATTTTTTATGGGCGTCTCTGTTGCTGGAGCCCCCCTTTTCTCACCATTTAAAAATTATGGTAATTAGCTGTTCAGGAGTAGGAATTGGACTCATTCCCCCTCTTCCTGCCAAACACCTGATTATTGGGATTATAATGCTCCAAAGGGATGTATACTCCACACTGAAACTTACTATACAAGTGTTTACCACTGCAGTCTAATTATAATGTTAAATCCCTTTTGACGTACAAAAAGAACACATTTTTTGACAGTGAAACTTCATAATACCTTCTTTTCAACTTTTCCAGAATGCAGAAAATTGCTCACTTACTATAAAAGTTCCTTCTCATTTTTTAAAGTTTTCAAAATAAGGAAGAAATGCTAAAGTGGATGCTGTTACTACATTTACAGTACCAGTAGGGTAAATTTAGAGAAGTAGAATTTCTAGGAATGTTGAAGCTGGGGTGGGGAGATATATTTTTTCTGGTGTTTGGGAGTGGGGATATTATCAAAATAATACAAAAAAGCAATATTAGTACTCTTTACAGATTGAAAATTTAATTAATTAAAAGCTTTTATATACCATCCACTACAAGCATCTTGGGACAGTTTTAAAATAAAAACAAGATAAAATAAATAAAATAGAGCACAGCATCCAATTTCCAATAAATAAAACCACCTTAAAACCAATTAAACATTAAAATAATGGGAAAATAAAAAGGTTTTCACCTGGCATTGAAAAGAATAAATCACCCTCTTATTTAAGAAACATAAAATGTATTGCATGTGCCTTGTTTTGATAGAACATTGTTTGGCATATTAAAATGCAGTTTATTTAGTCAATAATTGCAAGCTGAATTCACTTTTAATTTATTCTTTCTTGATTTTTGTTCTGAACTCTGTAAGAGTCATCTTGGGTTTTGCCAGTTTATCAGCAGCAGGTGAAAAACAATAAAAGCAGGAGAAACCATCAACATTTGTAAAAGAGAAAAAGAAAATTGTGTGTCTGCTGTGTCAAGCAGACATAAAACATTCATTGCTACACAAATAACTGAATATACATGGAATTTAATCAGTCTCATTACTACCCACTTCTGTTTCTGCTTCTGCATCTTTATCTTGGTGTTCATCATAGTTTTTATGGCTTATAAAAACTGAAGCTTTGCCCAGGTCAAATTAAGCATTTCTACCCTTTTACATGTTGTTTTATTTCTTGATTTGGTACATTTTCAAACCAGTTTCTTCCACATGCTGCAAGAAATGAAGCAATGTGGACCACCTAAAGATGAAGAGACATCAGAAACAGTGTTTTACAAAGTCCTTGCCATCATGTTTGATAGAATTCCAGACTTCATGCCTTGACCAGTTCCTGAAGATGTTCTGTATTTATTTATTTATTTGATTTATTTCCTGCTTTTTTCTTAGAACAAACTCAAAGCAGCTTATATCATTCTGTATCCTGCAGCATTTGAAAGTGCCTTTTCACCATCCAAGTCCTAAGTAAGCTTCGCATTTGCAATCAAATGAGCTGTGTATTATCTCTTACATTTCTGCAATTGAATCTTGGATTCAGCAGATTTGCAGTAGCATGAATTGTATGGCAACAAAATTCTTTCAATTTCCTAATAAAAATTTTCACTTTCTTTTGTACTTATCAGGGTAAAGGATATAATTGGAGTTTCAAAAGCAGTTGTTTCCATCTTGGCAATTTGATAAGGAATTTCTGACGAAACTGTACAGTCTAATTTGGTTGCAGTGACAGCTGAAGAAATTGGCTTTAGAATCTTCAGGAGTCTGGTAACTGAACCCAAAAGAGAGTCGTCCTTACATTTCTGGATTCTTTAAGAGCATGGCTGGCTGGTTGGTTTTAGTAAACTTTAGATATCACAATTCCACCTCATCAAGTTTTACTACAAGACTTCAATGTCAGTGTCTTGTTCTTTGCATTTTTTCTTTCTTGCTGCTTCTTGAAGACTTCAGCTGGAATATGAATAGCTTTTATAACTTGTTTTGCTTATCTGTAGATCTCTTGGAGGATGTCCAGCTTCATGAAGTCATTAAGAAGCAAGTTTAGTCCACAACATGAACATCTTATTTCAATAATGTGTGGATTCTTATCCATTATGATTTCCCATGCTGCTTTTTATTACTTGCATTGTCAGTCAGCAAAGCAAATACTTTACCATACCAACTCGCTCTGGAACTTAACATATTGTACAGCTGATATATTCTGCACGATGCCCATAATCTCCTGTTTGAATATTTCTGTAAAAATCTGGTTGAGGTGTTATCACATTTATGATTCCTTTTCACCTCACATTTGTCCATCCATCTGTAAGTACTGCAAGACATAGTGCTTCATTGATTTTTTCCTTGCACAGATTCCATTACGCATTCATATTCTGAGTCTCAGAGAATGTCTGCTGAGCAAATGGCATGATGGTATTAGTAATTTAAAAGCTTCCTGCCAGTATACAATTTCAGTTATTGGCAACAGGGTTCCAGAAAATTATATTGCTGTTGCAAGAGCTGGATCATTTTTTCCCAAACTTTAGGTATCATCTTGCCTACAAATGAAGCTGCTGGATACATTTGTGTGCAGTGTTTGTTTACTTGAAAATGCTGTTGCTGATGGATGGACTCTTTGGAATATTTCTGATATTACAGAAGGAGTTGGAAGAAGATTTCTGGAAGGGGTAAAACCATTTCCACTTTCATCAGTATGGTCCTCCTTACTTAAATCCTTGAAGAATTTTTTAATGTCTACAGGACCCTTTTGCCATGATGGGTATTTTGTCATCCTACTAGCACTTTGAAATATCTATTTTATTTGACAGTATTTGAAAATTGTATTTTTTTTTCAGAACAACTTGCAGTGTGGAAGTACCTCCATATGCTAAATGTTGGTCTTACTATTTTGTTCAGAGGAAAGCCTGAAAAATAATTTAGTGACTAGCTTTGCCAGTAGACATTAAGCTATAGTAAGGAAGGGCATTTGAATGAAAAATCAGATTAGTACAAATTGAATTATGATTTACACAGGGTTAGAAAGAGAAACGAATGCAGATAAATGCAGTTAAAATATGGTTCAATTTTTTGAATTCAAATAAATTTAAACCCTTTCAAATACATAAACTTTCCGTTGCATTTAAGGCCTAATCAAGAAGACAAAAACAGATCTACCAACAATATCAAGAAGAGGAGACCTCTAAGAAAAGATGAAACTTGAAACCTTCCTTCTATTATATCAATGGCAGTGCACCCTTAGAGGCAGAAATGTTTCTTGCTCTTACAATTCAAGAGTTGTAGTCACAGTTCATAGCTCAGGATTTACTTTTTCACAGTGTAAAACAGTTCTAATTATCAATACTCTACAAAAACATCTATTGTCTAGTTTCTAGAAATCATAATGTGGGAATAAGTATATGATCACATTTCTTAAATCTTTTATTCATCACTCTGAAAACTGAACTTGAAAAATCCTGGTGTTACATACATGTTGAGCACATTCTAAAACGTTTTCTCAGAATGTATATTACACAAAGGGTTTATGCTACCATGTCAAAGGATTATTTGGGTACCTACAATGCTGAAATCCAGGGTGCGAGGTAATGTGGTCCAGTGATTAAGAGCACAGATCTGGGACTCAGGCAGTCTAAGTTCTAGTGCTCACATAGCTGTGGAGCCACCTGGGTGACTTTGGGCCAGTCACAGACTCTCAGCCGAACCTACCTCGTAGAGTTATTGTTATGGGGATAAAACAGAGCAGAAGGAAGAAAATTATGTAAGCTGCTTTGAGTTCATTGGAAAAAAGCAGGATATAGATCTAATAAAAAGGATTGCTGCACTGGGGTGAAGGCAGATGGAAAGGCTTGTTCCTGTGTTAAGATCCACATTCATGGAAAGAGTAGATGATACAGTAGGAGTCTATTTCTCCCAAGAGAAATGTGGTAATAGCCATCTATTACTTTTTCTCTGTTGCAAATGGAAAACTATTTACTGTTCAAGTATTAATCGTGTCCATTGCTAGCTGAAGTGTGTGAAGCACTTTAACAGAAACCAGCCTAAACTGTAATGAGCTATGCACAGTAATTGGATTATTCAGTGAAATAAGTTGTGTGCTTCTGCAGAAGTCATGTGCCTGTTCAGTGCCTACTCTTCCAGTTCTGCGCCTCTTAAGGATAATTAGTATTCCTCCTTGGTGTTGCAAGTGATAATGGCTTTGGGTATATTTATAAATGTGAAATAAGACTACAATCATGTGAACCCCTAACATTCAGGAAACTGGTAACTAAGTAACCAACACTGAAGAGAACATGGAGCAAGTCAGTCAATATATTACTAGCCATCATGACTTATTCCATTACATTTGTTAATGCAACCGATTCCACGTTCTCCAAATATGGCACACAGAAATCAGCTTGGAGTCCTCAATCTCATAGAATCATAAGAAATGCCATGCTGAATCCAATCAAGAGTCTTTTTGGTCCAGCATTCTGGTCACACAGCAGCCAACTGGCTCTCCATAGGCAAGACAACACACAAGCAAGCAGCTCATGAGAACAACATGTTCCCAGCAACTGGAAGATACAAGTATGCTGTCTTTGATCTTGGAGAAGGCATATAGCCCACAGTATTATCCTCCACCAATTTGTCCAGCCTCTTTTAAAAACCATACAAATAGGTAGCCATCACATCTTGTGAAATTGAATCCCCTGTTTTAACTATGCTCTGTGTGAGGAAGTACTTCCTTTTATCTTTCTGAAACTCACATAAATCAGCTTCATGGGATGACCCAGGGTTCTAGTTTTTTGAAAGAGGGGGAAAGGCCTCCTTACCCACTTGCTTCATGTATAAATTTGTATGTACCATGTCTATTAAGAGCATATGAACAATATTATTAGGAATGGAAGAAATTCTTTTGAAGTGTGTGGATTTTGTGTAGTGGCAATATACTGCATTTATATGACATTCCATTTTTTTCTAAGGAATAAAAGCCCTTCTTTTAAAAATCAGATAATGACACTGGATCTCCCTACCCATATAGCACATAAATTCACGTGAAACAGAATACAGTTGTTAGTTTGGCACACAAACAAAAGGATACCTGACACATCTATGAAAGCATGTATATGCGTTCACATATGGAATAGCACTCTTATATGTGAAATCTCTATGCAAACAGCATAAGACAATGAAAACATATTTATACTTGGCATAAGGTGGGGTGTTTTTGCAAGATATCGGAAAATGCAGTTTGGGTTAATGTATATTTATTTATGTTCAACATATGAAATCTTGAGGTGAAAACTTAGCCAGAGTAAAGTATCTCAAATAACTGCCATTGCACTTTTCTCATCTTATTTAGTAAAATCCAGTTGTGTTCATCCACTGACATCATGGTATTTCCAAGTGATGCAGATTCCCCACCCTTTTGCAGCCTTTCCCACTCCACAATATGTGCTCTGGGTAGGTGAGGGACCCTCAGGAATAATTTTTGGGGGCACTTGAGAGTTTATGGAAGGACAGGATGGGAAAGTGTTGTGCAGGTTGGCTTCTACTCATGCAACAATGGATATGGTTTTAAATTTTTCTTTGAAGCTGTTGGGTGATGTAAGGTATGAATTGTTTTTCCAATACCTTTTTTAAATATCTTAACCATGGAGCATGGTTATCTTAGTACAGAATTAGTAATAGTAAAGCAGCGCCTTCCCTTCCATCCCTGATGGTCCTCCATTCATTATTGCACCCTCCTGCAGTTGCTTTTGCTTTACATAAATATGCAAAAAAGGAAACAACTGTGATCCATATGTTTCCAGCCTTATATTAATGAATGCAATATTTTTCAGAGTTGGTGGGGGCTTTTCTACAAATATTCTTAGACAATAATAAAACGGGGGTGAGAAACCTCAGGTCCGGGGATCCAAACCCAGCCTTCATGGGATCCTAATCCTGCCTTCTGGGGTTTCCCAGATGGACATCTTTTCCTAGCCATTTACTGCTTAGTGTTTTTCCAGCTTCTGTGAAGTGTTTTGCTTACTCTAAGACGTAGAAATGTCTATTCTAAAGCTTATTTACTGGTTGTAAGAACTTTAAAATAAGTTAGTATTTTGGCATCACTAACTTTGTATTTGGCCTCCCAAGCGCTGGAACACAGCCTCTAGGAGTTTCTCTGAAATTAAATTTGCCCCTCAGACTGAAGCTCAAAGAAGTTGCCCACCCCTGTAATCAAATCATCAGGACTTTCCAGTATGTCTCTCATGACCTCCCTGAGACAGTTGAATGAGAGGAAAGTGAAGCTGCTACCTCCTGAGTACTACAGGATCCTCTGACACAAGACAGAGCAAGTGCAGCAACAAACTAATCTCCAAATACTACAGTCACCTAAAACGGAAATGCCAGATGTCCATCTCCTGTATCTCAATCCTAAAGGCCTGTTGTATTGAGTGGTTTTCACCAATTAAAATAAGTGGAAGCCTGAGAATGATACTATTATTGTCAGAAGAATATTTATACATATAAAGGCCCAATTCAAATGTTGCATAGTTTTCTTTTCCTTCCTAGAAAATAGCAGTGGTAACCCCATTTCAAATCCAATTGAACAAAAATTACATTTTAATTTGTGCATTAATTAATCCTACTAATGAGTTCTTCGATCAAAATATAGTTTGCCTGAGGTCTCATCTTCCATGTAAATAATGAAGTTGAAATAAAATCAGAGCTGTAATTACCAAGACGGTCCTGAACTTGAGCAAATAGAGAGCGCATTGTGTCAGTGCATTACTGGGGGTGGGTAGAACATGTAAGCCTGGCTGAGCTTGTGAGAATTGTTGCCAGGACGTAGTCTAGGGTTTATGTTACTGGAAGGGGATGGGGGGAATTAATTTTCAAGGCTTGAGTTATGTATTTTCCAGGCCTTGAAAAAGTTTCACGTGGGTAGAGGACCGCTAGTTACTCCTTGTGATCCAAACTTTGGGGACTGATACTTAAAACTGGTAGATGTCTTTGGAATTAAATGTGCTCTTTCCACTTTCTGCCAATTTGTAACACATACCTCACACTAAGAAATGCATGCTTGAAAGGGCCAGAGAGGGAGGGCAGTTGCAAAAACAGTGGACATTCACACCCTTTTCTTTTCCTGTAACACAGGCAGACCCCTTCTCTGGTGTTAAGAACAGGCCTTTCCTTTACTGGTATTTGCTGTTTGTTTCATAGCCTTTCTGTTAAAGCACCGAGCCAGGAAATAGAAAAACACAGATGAAGAATATTTGTGTAGCTTACCTTTCATAAGGTTGTTTCATGTATTACATTTTTGAAGCAGCTTTTCTTTAGTTAAAAAAATCCATATTTTTAAAAGGTTAATGTATTCGTGTGCATGCCCCAAAATATTTTCAATTGCACAAAGCTATGATTGGCCATCATTTCTAATGTGTGTACACAAGCTTCATGTGTGATATGGCCCTAATTATGTTTTGATTGGAATGTGTTCATTCTCTTTGCACACACTAGGTATTCTTCACCAAAAATAGATCCCAAGAATGTTATTAGGGTGCTGCTGCTGTACAAGGTTTCTGCCTTGTACTGCCTTATACTGAAAATATAGGGGGGGTTTTTTGTCCCTAATACTTAAAGTGTCATATCAAGAGAAATAAGTATAGATACAGCATTCAATTAAAATGAAATAGTTATTTTGTAAAATTCCTATTCCATTTGCCAACAATGAAAGACAAATACTGTCTCACAGTTTAAAAAAAAAAGCTGAAATTTATTTTTTCTCCTGGTCGTTGAAGTAAAAGTGTAAGAGGTACCCTCATCCAAACTGTAGTTACAGACTGTGGTTGTGAATTAGACAAGAAGAAAATGGATTTGGTGTTTTCTTTCTCTCTTTTATAGAATTTAGATGATAGAAATAGTAAAATTTGTAAAGTTTTAGGTTTAGCCAGGCTGCATTTCACAGCTTACTTAAAGCAGCATAAACTGCAGAAATCCTACTAACTTTGCTATGTTCTGAGACAGCTTGAATAACAGGGCTGACCCTTTCAAGTTTTGTGCAATATATTTACCTTAAAATACAGAAAGTGACAAGTCAATTTTACTTGATGTTAGTAAAGCCAGTGCACAGTTTGTAGGAATGAATGGAAAAGACACAGTTCCTCCCTCTTGGGTTGTCATGCTAAACATGCTTGGCTGGGAATAAATCATATTAAAATATCTGGGATTAAATTCTAGGTAAAAAACATAATCAGAATTGACCTACAATAATCATGTTTGCTCTGAAATTGAAAACAGATAAATACTGATGTGGCTTGCATTTCTTGTAATTGTTATTTTCTTACCTCAAAGTACTTATTTACATATGTAAATAATATGACATTATTAATTCCTAAGTTTTCTGTGGAAGGAAGCTTCATTTAGCTACTGCTTGCAGATGGTTAGAAAATGATCTGTCTTTTTTGCTTACAGTAGATAGAATAGACCATGTGGTGCTTTTGGGAGGGGAATTGAACAATGTGACATTCATGTCCACCTGGTAGGAGAATTGGCAGGAAAGAGTTGACTTCTCCTCTGACTCAAAAGGCAGGTCCACCTAGCTTTCTCCCACTTTTGATTTTTAAAATGTCCCATTTATGATGAATTTGCAAATTTTGCTAAGTTTTTATCATGTACATGGGCCAAATTCATTAAGTAACAGCTGTTCCCAGCTTGAAGAGGACCATATTGTACCTGTTTGCATTATAGCTTCTTGAGATGAAGAACCTGTCAGGGAAAAAGAGGTGTCAGCCCCAATTCTGCTACAACTGAAATAAACAGGAATTCGTGCCTGTACTTTTAAGAACTAATCACTCAAAGTCCTCTGCCTGGATGGACAAATCTGTCATAGCTTTCTGCCTGAATCCTTTTTCCTCCCTATGTTGAGATTTTTTAAATATTTCCTGTTTATGAAGAAATGTGCAGATTTTATCAGAAAAGGAACCAAATAAAATTCTCATCCATTCCTAGGCAGGTCCAATCAAATTATTAAACACCACCAAAAGAGGTTCCTGAACCACTCAGTTTTGGGATAAAAGTAAACAGTATGGAGGTCCATTGAGTGCGAGAGGTGAGATCTCACTGTGGAGAGAAAGGGGAATGTGGTGAAACAAATACTGGGGTAGGAAAGATAAATCTCCCCTTCCCAGTACATAGTGGTTCTGATTTGAACTAAGGGTTTGGGCTTTTTTAATAGCCATATGCTGCTTCAGGAATGTTGATATTTTTTCAGCCAAAGGCACAAATCCATTTCAGAGAAGCTCTTGGGGTTGCTTTCCAGGGGGCAGGCAAAGCCAGAGGCAAAACAGGGAATAAGTTGTTGGAGGAAAATGAGGAAGCAGATGTGTCCATCCGTGGAACCACAAATGATGAGAACCTAGGGAAGTTAGAGTTGGCCACCAGGCCTAAGGTTAATATACCCCTGTGCTATGTAATTAATACAATGTATAGTTTGACCTTGTGGTAGGCATCAGAACAGAGACTTGTAGATTCACAGCTTAGAGCCAAAGCGCATACTACTAGCAGGTAGCTACATTTCTTTTACTCCAGGGTAAGAAGCACAATATTCTGATCTTGATTGCTATCCTTATACAGGCTGTGCCCAGGTTATGAACAAGTTCTCTTCCAAAGAAAACAGAAGTTGTCTGTAAATCAAATTTGTATGTAAGTCAGATCATGTATAGTCAGCCCTACACATTCTCAGGGGTTGGGGCACAGGACCCTTGTGAAAGTAAAAAAACAAATATGTCCCGCACTCCACCACTGCCACCACCCAAACTCACCCGTGCCTCCTCTTTGCAGCAAGGAAATGCCAGAAAGTTTTCTCTCTCTGGACAGGTGGGGCAGGAAGGCCTGCTTTGGAGGCTCCCCCGCCACTTTGCTTCCTCTCTCTCAATGGTGATGCATCGGAGACCTTTCTTCTCTCCCCTTCTGCATCCTCTCTGTGTATGGTGATGACAATTTCCTGCAGTAAGCCTTTAACTTGAATTTTTAAATTAATAGGCTTTAGGGCAGTTCGTTCATAAGTATGGGTTGTTTGTAACTTGGATGTTCATAACCTGGGGACTGCCTACATAATGTATTGGTTCAAATAGTAAGCAACGGATACCTAGCAAAAGAATTCTGAATTCTGCTGGAGGCCTCAGCAGAGAAGGTTTTCTGAGGAAGCCATTTAACTTGACTGGAGAATCACACTTTACTTTATTCTTTAGCTTCACCTTGAGCAGTTCCTGAATGAGCCTAAGAGAGTGGAGAGGAGGGTGGGGTAGGTTTCAGATAATCACCAAACATCATTAATTTAGTTCTTTTGATGCTGTACGATATAGAAGATACTAGATCTGATTTAAAATTGCAGACCCAGACTTGGAGAGGAAAGCTGGGATGAATGCAGTGAAGAGTTTCCCTAAAAGGACTTGCAATTCAAAATAGAAAGCTCTGCACATGTCATTTTAGTGTGCTTGCTTACATTTCCAGGTTAAAGGAATAGAGATCCACATTCACATGTTAAAGGAGCTCTTTCTGTTATGGGTGCAATTATATGTTGGTTCTAAAATTCTGGAGTGGCTGTTTCATATAACCTTCTCCCATCTCAGAATATGTACAGGCATTCCATCTCCAGAGTTTGTTGTCAACCCCCTTTTTTCTTTTAGGGGCTCCTGTTTTTAACAGCTCATGATGTTCATAAGTACAGCATGTTGTTTTCTGGCATGGAAAGGACTAAGCTTTTGGGGGTCAGGGTTGTGAGGAGAATAACACAAATTTAAAAACAGATTTACTATCATATTAAAATAAAATGGAGCATCTGATACTAACAGATATAGATAGATATAGATATAGAAAAAACAAATGCTAGTATTGCATAGTGCTTAGAGTGGAATTGTGGAGTTCTAGGTTCTAGGTCCTATTCAGCCATGAAGCTCATTGAGTGACTTTGAGCCAGTCACTGACTTTCAGCCTTACCTACCTCTCTGGGTGCTTTTTATAAGACTGTTAGCATCTCTCTGCTGGAATTGGTACATTGGTGTTGAATGGAAGATTTAATGGGGGAAAAAACCTGCTGCCCACTGACATCATGCATTGAAGAAAACAATGTCTATAGCTAAACACTGATATTTAGAAAACTAAAATCCTATGCATGTTTGAAAGAATAAAATACATTTTTGTGCCTAAACATGCATAGGCTTTTGCTATTTTAAATAGCTTTTTTAAAAAAAAAAAAGCTTAGCATTTGTAGATTAGCCTTATTCATAATCACAACTTATTTGACATTAAATGATAAGGTTTCTTGGAACAAATGGGGAACTCATAGCTTTACATCATAGGAAGTGATTTAAAAAAAAACCCTTGAAAAGGGGGCCTAGAAATTTGGATGGTGTGGCTGCTGAATAGAATACATATCTGTTCATCCTCACAGTTGCTCCTCCTGATGTTTCATTTTACAGCCACTAGATAGCATGGGCAGCTAAGTATCCTGTGAGACAAATATAGCTCCGTTAGTCAGCTTGCGTGGGTTGCTGATACAGAACGCAGAGTAAGTTCTCCTACTGCAGGGGTGGGCAATTAATTTTGCTATGGGGCCACATGAGAAACTTTGACAGTTGTTAAGGGCCGGACTAATACACTTACAGCTCTGCTCAATATATATCTCTATAAAAACAGTAAATGAAACATTACAATGATACAATGAAAATGTGGAGCACAGAACACTATTTAATGAATATTCACAAAAACATTAACATTACATGAAAAGCAATAAATTCAATTCAGTTTAGCAGATCCTTCAAAATAAGAGCAGTGCAGTTGTATTGCTTGCATCTATATTACAATGATATATATTTGCATTGACTTTTAATTTGCCAGTGACCTCATGCGGGCCAGTCAGGGTCTGCCATCGGGCCGGATGTGGCCCGCGGGCCATACAATGCCCAGGTCTGTCCTACTGGATTAAAACAAAATAAAAAAGTTGCATCCTGCCATTAGCAAAGTGTGCGACCACCTAGTTCCCTAAATGTAAGTACTGACTACATCTCACAATTTCTAATGGTGCTAAGATAACATGGAGACTAAATCTCTATGGCATGTAATCCCCATGGGAAAAAACATCTTCAAATGTGCAGCATGTACATGTTACCATTCTAGAAGTTTGGTACAGGACAGATCACTAAGGACCAGCTGCTGTATGAACCATTTAATATGACAACGTATATTAATTACTGTGGCACAAAGGTTTTAGATTTGGGGTTGTTGAACTACAGTGATGATGATAAACTAAGCAAGTGTAGAGACAAAATTAGGTCCAAACCTAGATGACCCACTTTTCTACCATGCTGAACCACAGATGCTTTATAGGATTTGTGAAATACAATGTTGCTTTCATATAAATGCTTTCTTAGCAGACAGCATCCATTGTTTTATGAGATGCATGTCTGGAATACAGTAAAATCTTAATCTGTCAGTACTTGGAAAATGTAGTATACTAGCTAAATTTTCAAATTATTACCTCTTAAATCTTGCCACTCACTTATGAGGGTGCTTCAGTCTCAAAGCTTGTGCGTTTTAAAAAGGGTTGGCATTCTTTTATATCTTAGGTTGTGTTTTACCTATATATCAATGAAGAAAAAGCAAACCCACAGAAAAGATATTATTTGACAACCAGAAATCCATGAGATCTATCTAATATGTGCTAAAATAGCAGAATCAAAATTAACCTTCCTTTTATGAGCATTAAGGCACATGATTCAGTAATGTAGAACAGTTCTAGCAATCTTATATAACAATATGATGCAGCCTGTTAACTATTGCATGGAAAGGTTTCCTTCTTAGTAGCTAAGCTAATACAGAGTTCTCGTTATTAAGAAAGCATGTGGAATTGTTGCTGGACACAGTTTAGTTTATATGAGGAGCAGCCCTGTTTGTCATGGTTTTAAATCTGGGTTGATTCCTTAGGCTTGGGATGGGGTGGAGAGAAGACAGGTGAAGCATAGTACGTGACTTGATTATTGCCCAGAACAGAGTTGTGAACAGAGCTGCTGTGAGTTTGCCCAGTAACTTTCTGCTGCTTACTTTTCATCTGCAGGAGGATGTTGAAGTGCATGTGTGAAGAACAAAACTTTTGGAAATGGTGATGTGGATTTTCCCAAAACATTTTCTAGTTTTCATATGCTGATCTGCACTGGAAATTTCTGTTGGTCTAGAGCACATATATTTAGCATATTTATTTTATTTGTGTTTAGTAAATAACAAAGCTAACAGAAGAGGAAAGGTCACCCATGATAAATGCATGTACCAATATTTGGCAAGCATTTGAGCTGAAGTATTTGAGGAAAGAAATCAGAGCACATTCAAACATTTATGTGGTTTAAGTGTAGATTTTTTTATTTAAATACTTTAAGGACAGTAGCATGATATTTTTCCCTTAATCACACACACATTATAAAAAAAAAAAAGATGCTGAGAACTTGCGTATTTGTGTGCAATCCTGTGATTGTTTAGACAGAAACAAGCCCTACAACGTACAGAATGGAATGTCTTCTGTTGAAAAATAAAGCACTGCCACATATCACTGTTTAAATTTGTCCTGCTTTTAACCATCAAAAACCATGCTTGGATCCAAAGAAATGTGAGTGAAAATCTGCTTATGCAGTGGGCAACTCCCTTCCCGATTCCCTTGGGAAATCTTCTAGTTAGGGTCAGGCAATGGTATGGGATGTGGTATCAGGGGTTCTCAAAAGAGTTGAGGACCATGCATGAGCTGAAGTTACCTTCCACTTGTCCAACTTGTGTTGGATCCCAGTCTGTTTCCTATGGCTCATTGTTGTATCACCTAATCTCATAGTTTTATCAATATTCACTCCAAGCTGGAGGTGAATAATCCTATTAGGAATTTCTCAATAAAAGCATGCAAAAGGCAACTTCCTCTTTCCCTTCAGAAGTACATGCATGTTGCTCCCCTTTTCCAGTATTCTCAGATTAGTGGTTTAGTGCTGTGTTCTCTTCCGTGGCATCTACTATCATATGAACCAGCTCTTGATGAAGACTTTAAGAATGGTTGCTTTTCTTTGACCACCGCAGTTGCTGAACAATTTTATTTGACTGTTGCTAGCACTCTTTCAACCCTGATCAGTCCAGACATTTTGTTCCACCCATGATATTTTATTTATTTAAGATATTTATATGCCGTCCTGTCACGAAAGCCTCAGGATGGCTTACATAAATGAAATAACATAAAATGTAACATAAATAAATTACCGACCCACACTGGCTGCAGTTAAAAACTTATAAAAGACAATATTCAAACTTATTAAAATATTACTAAAATAAAAAGGTCTTAACCTGGCGCCGAAAAATAACGACAGCGCCAGGCAGGCCTCTCTGTAGAGCACATTCCATAGGCGGGGCACCACTGCAGAGAAAGCCCTCCTCTGGGTACTTTGCCTCCTAATATCTTTCACGAAGGGTTCCCGGAAGAGGGCCTCTGCTGCCTATCTCAGGGGGCGGGAGGGCAAATATGGAAGTGGGAGTTCTGTGATGTAGTTCCTGGCAACTAATAAGGTTGATTTTGCTAACATCTGGCTAGGAGAGTTTTTACTGGTGTGGATGGGCCAAAGCTTCTGTTTGAAACAATGTTACTATTAGTGTCAGTCTTGGTTAGGTTACTGCAATTATAGTATTCTTATTCAACAGACGAATTCCTTAAAAAGAGACTGGACTCCTGTTCCCAATGTATAGGGAAGTATTTTACTTCCAAGCATTTTGTTTCCCTCAGCCATATTGCATTTATACAAATGATTGTTATGTATTATTTACATGCAAGGTACATATTTGATGCAGAATGCATTAGGGTTACTTAGGTCCAGTATTCATGCTACCACTGCAGTGCCGGTGCTTCCAGTGCAACAAGGTAATATGAGAAGCCTCAGATGACATGTGAGGAACCTATTGTTTCTTCTGTGGATAGAAAGAATTCTTCTCCCATGCAAGTGACAACCTTTTACTTGGCTTAGGGAAGAGCTACTGCTTGGGCTTCTGTGTGATGTGAGGAAGGAAGAAATAGCTTTTCAGTAATTCCCACAGTACTAGAGTAAAAGAAGTACCAGGGTACATGGATATATTTATTTCAAAGTAAAATGGAGATCGTCTCTTTTGTAGGTGAAAAGGCATTCAGCTTATGGAAGTTTCCACTCTTGAACTGGCTGAGCAGGACTAACACACATTTCCTGATTATATATCTGCATACATGGTCCATGTTTTCTTGGGATTAACTGGCTTTCAAAGAATCGCAAATCTGCAGAGAAGCTACCTGTCTGTACAGGGTTCTTTCCTATTGTGTACTGTGAGGCAGTTACCAAAGATGGTTTTATGGCCCATTAGAGTCTGTCAATATAGTGTTTGAAAGCCTAAAGTAATTTTGGCTGGCAGTAAAGCTTCACAGCTGCAAAATTCCAAGCAGTAAGCAAAGCTTATGTAGTGGTTTTCTGGATTATGCACAATGCTCCCCCCTCCCCAGCATTCACTTTTTTATATAGTGAGTTGTGGTAAAAGAAATGTGAACACTGACATCTACATTTTCTTCCATTCAAAGTATGCTGGTAGGGGAGCTTTCCTTCCTCTGTTGGAATGAAGGCACACACCAGATGGACCATTGAAGTTTTTGTACACTACTGTGAAGTACTGGAATGAAGGCAAGCTCCCAGCCCCCTACTGTAGCTTTAAGAAAAGATCAGACATGGCTGTGGAATGGAAAGGAGGAGGGTATTTTTAATAGAAACCTTGATAACTCTTTGAATTTTCTATCAAAATCCATTAATAAAAACTTTCACTCCATGACAGTATGGATTAACTCTTTGTTTTGCATGCATTATAATTCCAGAAGATTATAGACTATCAGTAATTAGCAGGTTTATATTACAGCTGAAAATGAATTTTGCAAAGTTTTGCAAAGTTCAGTTTTATGATACCGGGTAAAAGTGCACACTCAGCATTGTGACCATGCTTGTGTTTGCAAAGGCAAATATTTGCTTTGCTTAGTACAGAACAATGGGTGTGTATCTCTATAGAACTTGTTCCACACCACATAACATTTTAAAATATATGCATCTACTGTAAACATTGTTTGTGATGAGTTTTGTATATCCAGTTTCATACTGTACGAGGAACACACAATTTAGGAAAGGACACTGTGATGGTTATTTATCTAAGGCTGAAACTCCTGAAGAAACAAGCTATTTTTTTTAGTTGGTTAAAATTGAACAGAAAAGAATGATGAGGATCGCAGATTTTAAATAAAATATAAAACAATAACCAAAGCAAAAGTAATCCTAACAGCAAACGGGTACATGTGAATAATTAATTGGTTAATTTTAAAAAATTTAAATCCAAGGAAAAAATGCTTTCATACTTTGAAGACCCTAAAGGCATTATGGAAAAACACAGTTTTCACATAATTGTATGCTTTTAGTTGCATTTCTTATTTCTTCTTAGGAGGCTTACTTTCATTACAGGGTGAAACACCTTATATCACTGACCTGTTAGCAAGGTTAATGTGTTAGTCACCCCAACATTTTTTGCTGAAAAAAACATTTGTGTATTTGTAATGATTTACATTGTTATGCGACTATGTTCCTTTAAAAGTTGGTAAGTTTCAGAAGGGCAAGGCTGGTAAAAGGGAGATGAGTGAGTGAGGTGATTGGTTGGTGACTGAGTGTGTGGGCGGAGCTTGGAAATGTGTGAGGAGAAAGAAATAGATACTTTCAGGAAATTAAGAGTCAGTGAATTGTGGTCTGTTATTTCACAGGAGTTGGACTCAGTCAGTAGTCTGCAGAATCTGAAGAGGCAGCCTTCGCTTTAGAATCCTACATAGTGCTGTGCAAGGTATTTAGGATTCATAAAGAGAAAGGGAAGGAAGTAGAATACTTGGAGGGCTTAATAGCAATTGAGTGTCCTTTCGGCTTTGACCCAGTCGCTTCATTCTTTCTGGCGCTACTAGTAATCATCCTCTGTTCTTCCCAGTAGCATATTGGACACCTTCCGACCTGAGGGGCTCATCTTCCAGCGTCATATCTTTTTGCCTTTTGGTACTGTCCTTGGGGTTTTCATGGCAAGGATACTCGAGTGGATTGCCATTTCCTTCTCCAGTGGATCACGTTTTGTCAAGCTCTCTGCTATGATCTGTCCATCTTGGGTGGCCCTGCACGGCCACAGCTCATAGCTTCATTGAGCTACACAAGCCTCTTTGCCATGACAAGACAGTGATCCATGAAGGGGCAATAGCAACTAGGGAGAGTCAAAATATTGTCCAATATTCTAAAGGTGTGAGATAGAAGCTGACAGAAACCTGAGTGCAGGAGACAGGATCTATGTGGGGTGCTAAGGAAAAGACCTCAGTCAGAAGTAGTTATAATACCTTGGTCTACTCTCTAAGGAAATAAGCTAGTGAACACCTTGAAACTAATATGCTTCTTGTACAAAAGTTTTATTTTGTTAATTGTTAATTCAGCATCATAGAATTTTTGGATATCAGTGTCTCATCATGAGGACCATGTACTCCAATGAAGGAACCTTATAGTTTGGACACAAAATTGAGGGAGAAGCTAATTAATAAGTTTGGAATTAAATTCCTGGTAATAACATTATCTACTTTGTGAAAGGGAAATAATCAAGAAGTTAAAGAAACACCATATCCAAAAAAAATGAAAAGAGCATACTTGTGACTATAAGATTGATTTTTTTTTTTAACTTGTCTATGCCATTCAATAAGTGAAGCTCTCTGGGCAGTGAAGCTCTCTGGAGAACAATTGCCTGGCAACAGTGACACATGCACTGGTAACTTCCTGATTAGACTTCTGTAACGCGCTCTACATGGGGCTGCTCTTGAAGACGGTCTGGATACTTCAATTGGTGCAAAACAGAGCTGCCAGGTTGCTGATGGGGACTGGGCGTTGTTCTCATATAACCCCAGTCCTCCCATCAGCTTCACTGGCTTCCCATTGAAGTCCGGGCCCAATTCAAGGTGTTGGTTATCACCTATAAAGCCTTCAACGGCTTGGGACCTGGTTGTCTAAAGGAGTGCTTGTGTCCATGTATGCCCTCCCGCCCCCTGAGATCAGCAGCAGAGGCCCTCCTCCGGGAACCCTCCGTGAAAGATATTAGGAGGGTGAGTACCCAGAGGAGGGCCTTCTCTGTGGTGGCGCCCCACCTATGGAATGCGCTCCCCAGAGAGGTCCGCCTGGCGCCATTGTTATTTGTTTTTCGGCACCAGGCCAAGACCTTTTTATTTAAAAGTTATTTTAATTGTTAATTGATTATTTATTGGGTTTTATATTGGGTTTTATACTGTGCCGAGATGTCTCCAAAATTTTTAAGGTTAATTGTGTGAATGATATCTGTTTTGTAAGCCACCCCGAGGCTTTTTGCAGCATAGAAATGCTTTAAATAAATAAATAAATAACAATACTTGTCCTATGTTAATACTTGTTCATACTTAGTTTATAAGAATAGTAATTTTGTTGATAGGTCACTGAACCTTTCATCGGACAATTAATTTCTGGAAATTGTTATACAGCCTCAACTGAAATACAGGATGCACAGTAGTGAAAATGCTTCAGGATATATTGTGGTTGTCCATATATTTATTTGTACAAGTAAGTGCGTATGTCTGGGTTTTTGCTTTCTGGTAGAAAATAGGCTGAGAAATAGCCAGACCAAATGCAGAAAAATGCAGTACCAGTGTGTGTTAAGAGACGAGCCAGAGACAACAAATCATCAACACTATTGAATAGTACTGCTTTATATATTCTGAAGTACATTACACTGGATGAATTATCCTGGACTGGTGTCGGTTCATGTGCCCTCCCCATAAATTGTGACTGCACCTTCATTGTAGAAGGGACAACTGCTAGTTTAGTTGCGCCTACTTCAGCATTTTTTGTTTTTTGCTGAACAGCTATAATAACAATCTGGAATGCCATGTCAGTGTGTGATACAGTATAAAACATACAGCCATGTTTCAAATCTGTATGCTCTAATTTCTTTTGCCATCACCAATGGAAAAATGCTTCAGCAGGCTGTGAATAAGCAGAAATGCAGATGATCTGTTAACTTGCTGGACAGTAGTAGCTAGTTGACACTGTGGCTATAAAACAAGTGCAGGCAGTGTAAGTTCTTGAAAAACACTAGTCTTTGAGAAAAATTGAATATTTAAATCCTCTAATTGTACACGTGTTGGTAGTTTAGCTTCTAGAACCGTATATTTCTTTCCAATTTGCCTGTCCCTTAAGCAGATTGTGTTTTATGTATTATGTGCTATCAAGTTGTTTCTGACATGCTGACCTTATGAATGAAAGCCTTCCAGAATTCCCAGTCCATGACAGCTCCATTCAGCTCCTCCAAGTTCAAGGCTGTGGCTTCCTTTATGGATTCAATCCATCCCCTATTTAGTCTTTCCTTTCATCTTCTGCCTTTAACATTCCCTAATACGATTGTCTTCTTCAGCAAGTCTTGCTTTTTCATGATATGTCTGAAGTAGGACAGCCTCAGCTTTGTCATTTTTGCTTGTCGATTTTATCTAGGACCCACTTGTTTATCTTTCTGCCCATTCAGGATATTTGCAAATTTCTGCTCCAGTACCATGTTTCAAATGTATCAATTTTCTTCCTGTCAGCTTTTTTCACTGTCCAGCTTCCACACATTAAACACATGAGTGGTATTAAATGTATCCTGTGTGCATGTGTGTGTGGAATTTACTTCAGTCAAGTAAATAATCTGGCAAGATGAGTTGATAGTGCTCTTCTCTTCCTACCCATAATTTTTCATCTGTTGTATCATATATTTCAGCAATATAGCTTCCCCATATAGTTTTCTTCACTGAAATGTAAAGCAGCAGCCTCTTTTATCCTTCACTGAGCTATGACTGCTCACTATTTTCATTTGCACATAGTAACACCCGAGCAATTTATTTGGCTTCATCACGTCTGCAGTCCTGTGCATAATTTAAGCTCCTGTGAATTCAGTGGTGCTTACATCTGACCTACTGCATAGGTTCAACTTGTAAAAGCATACTGAGCTTTAACAAATGATCTTCAACCACTGAAATGCAACCTATATTTAATATATTTTTAAAAATTAATTTTATCGTCATGTTTGAGATTCCCCTCAGGCAGCTGGGCATTGTATAAATGGAATGCAAAACTAGATAGCCATTAGCTCAGATTTGCCATGACTCTTATGTTTTTAATTCTACATGTGAAGAATTACCATTCTTTACCATTTACACTGCAAGAATGAAAATAGGAACGTATTAAAAAAAAAAAAAAAGAGGGGAAACTAGCCTTTCCATTATTGTTTTCCTCCAGTTCCAGTTTCCTCTATGCTAATCTGTTGCAAAGCATGATAAACTTAAAGACTTTGTTATCACCTCATTCACTTCCAAGAACAATGATCACCTGCCCATTATCCTGGTACTCTATTAGATAACATCATTGTTTAAAACAAGTTAATTTCAGTTTTCTAAATTCTGTATTGCTAATAAAAATAATATTTACATAGCACATTGTGTTTAAAACACTACAAAAATGTTATTTCCATAATCCGTCCAACACCTCTGTGAAAAGTCATGGGTGAGGCAGAATATGTGGAGAACTGGAAATAGGTGGTAGAACATGTGCTTTGCATGCAAAAGGTTCTGTTTAAATAGGGTGGGGCAAGACTCACTGTCTAGAGACTTCTGGAGCACCACTAGTACACAGCTAGATGGACCAATAGCCTGACTGGTATAAGACAGTTCCTTATGTTCCTGTGACTTCAAAATTCCTACTTGTCATTATACTAGCCATCTATTTGCCTTGCACTACTATTCTTACTCAAGGTGCTTTCAGCAACAATTTTCTGTAGGGAACCTGGCTACCTAATAGAAGTAGCATTTCATCTCTATAGGTTTTTCCCCTTTTTTCTTAATGATTCAGTGGGAAGTAACAATTATACCTACTGACTCCAATTTTTACTCAGTGTATCCAGAGCATTAAAACTAGGTTTTTGTTCCACAAACTATTAAAAGCCTAGTTTGTAGTGCCAAGAAATGGATGTTCTTTTCCTAGTTACAGTGCCAAGCCATACTCACTGAGTTTGGACAACAAGAGGAGCTGCAATCAGTGAGGGTAACCATGTAAATCAGCTGGCACTGAACTAGCACCCTCAGGGTGGTGAACAAGCCAGCATTGCTAACCCCTTTTGTGATCATTCAGAACAAGCTTACATCTAACACAGTTTTCACAAAACCCTGGTGCAAACCAGGTCATTTATAGGCCACAGTAGATAAACCATGGTAGCTTGCTTAATCCCTGGTGCATGCTGAATGCCATTTCCCTAATTACTTGTCTGGGCAGAACTTCTTGTGTTATCCAAACCCACACAGCATGACTTGTTTGAAGGGAAAACAACCCTCAAGTAATTAATGGGCTATTGTAAAGGTATTTCAAGGTCATTCCCCCATTACCAAACTATGCCATCTACCTTGGGATGATGCAGCAAGCTGCATCCCAGTGAGTAATTAGGGAAATAGTATCTGGCATGTGCTGGACATTAAAACAACTCATTATGGCTTGTCTGATTGTTTGAACAGACCATCTATCCATATATCGGTACAACTTAATTGTATATGTCTAAATCCATAGTGGCAATGTAACCAATTACCTAGCCTGATTGTGGGCTCTCCTGCACTGGAGGCATTTAAGATCTAGCTGGACAGCCATCTGTTAGGGAAGCTTTAATTTGAACTCTTGCATTGAGATGGGGTTGAAGCTGATGGCTCTTCAACTCCATGATGATTCTGTGAATGTACGGAGATGCCTTATATCAATTTAGAACACTGGACCTAGTTCAGTATTGCCTACACTGACTGGCGGTTACAGAAAGACTCATTTGTTAGGTCCACCTGGAGATACCATCCAAGCACAGGGAATAGAACCTTTTACTTTTGCATGCAAAGCACATGCTCAGCCACTGAATGATGGATCTTTCCAAACATTTTCAGATCTCTAAGTCTGAGACACTTTCAACCCACATTATGCAAGCCTAGCTATTGCTGGAACTGACAATATGATCTTGATGGCGCTATTTACATTGGTTATTTGCATTGAACTGTTTAGTGGGGTGTGGATTTCCTTGTGTGGGCAGCTCATACAAAGAGTGACTTGGGCTCTGTAAACAGACATAAAGATAGAAAGGTAGGTTTAATCTGAGTACCTGATTACCCTTAAAATATTATACTTCCTTGACTTCTGCATATAAAATACTCTCATTTATCTAAATTGCATGGGGAAATATCATTAAATGTTTGTATAAATAGGAGTGCCTCTGCTTTAATATTGGGTCAATGAGCATTTCTCAAGTCACCTTAATCTCTGCCTGTTGTCTAAACATTTACACACACGCATACCTCTCCCACACAACCCACTACCAACAAACAGTGAATAAGGGAAGAACATGATGATTTTCACCCATGCATAAGACAACTAGATAGTAAACAGTCTTTTTAGTACAGGTGCTCCTTTTTTCCTCCATAGCTGATTTGGGAGGAAAACCTGTCTGCCCCCTCCCTCTCTTGCACAACTGGTATCTCTTGCTGGAATCAGTGTTGAGTTGCATAAGAGTTCCAAGGAAAAGAGGAAGGACTCTCATATCTTGATAGCTTCTGTTGGGTGACTGATGTGTCACTCTAAAGGTCATGCATAGAGGAAATTATGAGGATACAGTGAGATGATAAGCAAGAGACGACTTCTTTACAGATACTGTATGGGTAGTTACAGAGAGGCGAGTCCAAGGTGGGAAAATACTATCATTATCATACAAGTAGACTTGGTGCTCAGGGTTAAAAGGTGGAAGTGAATAATAAAGATTTAGTGTTTACACATTTCTGATGTTTGGAGCATTTCTCATACATTCTTAGTAATCCTTCCTACAGGGCTGAGCAACTGCTTGAGCACTGACAGCCATTTTCACATGCACACACCACAGACCACATTGGAGGGTATTATTTCTATCAAAGGGTTTAATTTAGTTTGCAAAGTAAATGTGTCAGACCACCATTTTGTTCCATTATGGAAAAAACTACCCTGGGTGATAGAGGCCGTGTGTTGCCTTTTGTCTTACTACAACGGCCCAGTAAGACAGGTCTGCTTTATTTTTGTTGCCAGGTTTGCCAGGCAGCTCTTGCTACTGAAATAACACACACGCAACAAGATGCTTTTGAAGACCCTTCGGCATTGTTTTGCACTTGAAGCCTCCTCTAACTCCCAAAATGCTTTTTACTGCAATTTCAACAAGAAGAAAGCAAAGGGCAAAAGCCCCTTCATACCTAATGCATATAAACAGTGCATGAGTGGGTTTTAAAAGACCACATATGGCACAGTAGCAGTGTGGATCAGAATCTCTCATAGCTGTTCAGAGTTTCAAAAACTGACAGCGAGAATCCCAGCATTTAGTTCTGGCCCTTACATTGACCTACCCCTGCATATTCAATGTAACAGAATATTAGACACGTTCTCTTATTAGCATGCAGAATGACTGATCTGTGAGGAAGCTACTCCAGTTTGTAAAGATGCCCATCCTAACTGCAACTTAATGTGCCAAATCGATATTGTATTGAACTTGTGGCAGTGAAGATCCTGGTTTGATGATCTGGAATGTTCCATTCCAAATAGACAGACTGCAGTGCAACCTCTGTGAGGAAAGGGGGAATAGTTTGGTCAGTTAATGGGGCAATCCTATGCATATGTAGTCGGAAAAAAGACTTAGCTACAATTACAGTACTGACTCCCACCACAGAGTGCAAGGTCAGTGTTTATATGGGACAGTTATTGTGTATATTTCCTATAAAAACAAAATTTAAAAATTGCAACAAATGTCAGTGAATGATCATTTGAAAACTTTCACACAGTTTGCTACTTCTCTAACCACACAACTTTACCAAGAGTTGCAAAGTGTCAAATGTGAATTCTATTAATTTTACAGCAGGTGGAATTTGCCTTGACCTGTTTACAACCACTATATTGAGAAAATGATTGAGATTCTAATAAGATTTGAGCACATTATTTTAAACTGAAAAACCATCAAAATGTTATTTTTTCCATTAAAGATACGGGTGATATGAAGTACACTTCCTCCAAATATATAAATTCACAACTTTAATGTTTTACACTGATTGGTATTATACAGGTAAGGAAATATCAGAGCAAGATATGAAAGTTCTATTTTTCCTCTATCTAATCTTCCAAGTTTAGATTCCTTACAATTCTTTTTGCTCCCTTGCCTGCTGAGGAATTATGAAAGCAATTTCAGATATGAACATTGGGAAATCACCTGATCTAGATAGGTTTCCAGTTGAATGAAATAAAACATTTTCTAGCCTTGGGTTCCAAAGCTTGAGCAATTTAATATTTTTGAAGTGGACTTTTCTTTTTATATTTTATTTGTTTTGTTTTGTTTTCATACCACCTAGTAGCCGAGGCTCTTCGTTTGGTTAACATAAGATTCAAGGAAGATTTATTTATTTATTTATTTATTTATTAAAACATTTCTATGCTGCCCCTTGCTGAAGCCTCGGGGCGGCTCACAGCACAAATAAAATACAATAAAATACAAAAATAACAATATAAAATTAACAATATAAAATAAATAACAATATAAAAGATTAAGGTAGTGATAACCAAAACTGTAACAAGGTGTTAGTTAAAAACCCATACTGTGCTATTAATCTTGTTCATTGGAAATCTGACATTATTGTGATTCCTAGTTTGGTAAGGATCATACATTTTCTACTAACTAGCAACATTTTTTTTATTAATATAGGTGTTAAAATATTAACCACAATTTTGGCCTATAATAATAGTTGTTTGATCTGACCAAGTGGGATTCATTAAAAATTGATCAGAAGCTGACAGTCTTTAATGGGCTGCCAGTGTGATTGCTTTAAATACTAATAGATCAGATTCAGCTGCCATTATTTCTTCAGATGCTAAGAAGACCTTTGACAAAAGTAATTGGAAATTTATCTTTGCTACTTTCTTAAATTTTGGTTTCCTGCCAAATTTTTACGAGAGTCAATTTTTTAATTCAACCCCATGAGCTACAGTCAAGAAAAATGATATATACTGGAAAGGGATGTCCACTTTTTCCACTGGTACTTGATGTATGTTTGGAAACCTTAGTAGCTGCTATTCAGCAGAGTAGTAGTATTCATGGATTTATAGAGGATTGTTTGGAATTTAAAATAATTATCTATGCTTATTTTTTACAGTTTCTTTCAAAAATCAGTGCTGGTTCCATCTTTAATGCGGATGATTTGCCTGGCTACTTAATTAACTGGTCAAAGTCTGATCTGATGCCATTGGAAATGCTATTTTCATAGTATATTAACTTATTTACATTTTTTGTGGTGCCCAGATTGTATTATCTACCCAGGAATCATTATCGCTAAGGACATATCCCAAATGATCAGATTGAATTTGGGGAAATATATCAATGTGATTTCATGGGATATAGAGACATATGTACATCTCTTAAACTAAGTTACTGGGATAAGATTAATACACATTAAATGAATATTATACCTAGGGTTGTATATATTTTATATGGGGTTTTATGCTTTATTTTGCAAAATTTGAGGAGGAGGGCTTCCTCCCCTCCATGATTTTTAAAAGATGCAAATTTCAACTAAAGAGGGTGGGCTCAACTTTCTAGAGCTTACCATATATCATAGGGCTTATTTGCTGACCATTTCTAACTTTGGCTCTTTTCTACTTCAGTTAGACTATCTACTTTGCTCAGTTTTGGATACCTTGCATCTGGGTGCATCTCTCCAGATGGATGGCACTAGCTTCTCAGCACACTAAAACATACAGGTTTCCAGTTAGGCTTTCTAAAGGTGTCTAGGATTGTTCCCTAGATCATTAAAACCAAATGTAGGGGCACAGTAGGGACTGGATCTAACACAGTAGAGTAAAATTTCAAGCCTGAGCCAAATTTGGGCCTCTTGGAGAGTTCCATTCCACCCCAGATGACCTTTCTGCTTGCACTGATCATTTGATGATTACTAAGTTAGGGGCAGTATGCCCCCACACTAAATGTCTCTCTTGAACCTTAGTTACTGACAGTAATACGTTTAAGCTAAAATATGCTGCATTTTGTGCCCTCTGCTTTTGCCTTTAGCCTTGACCACCACTGGAATGCTGCCCTGAAACACTTTTTTGAAATAGAACTCAGCCGTTGGGCCGAAAAAGATTCAACACCTCTAATCTACACAGTTGCAGGGGAAAATTTGCAGGAATTCCTCTTCCCATGACATCATGCCTGCACTGACTCTGCCCTCTCTCCTGAGCTCTGCACACTGAAGTGCAAAAGAAGGGTCCAGTTGCATTCATGGGGGCTCCTCCACATAACTGGATAACACCTAAAGGAAGCTAGAATAAATATACAGTACAAGGCTACAAAGCTGCAGCGAGGCATACCCATACTATATCCTGTTTTCTTGCAAGGTACACTCTGCTTTCATTTCATTGATTGAGGCTTATTGCAAGCAAATAATAAGGAAGAACAACGGCTGGCACAGTAATTCATTTTGGTATCTAAATATCCATTAGCTTTTTAGTTATATGAACAAAGGAATTCCTTTCCAGACAGAAATGGTTTGCTTCCCTCTCTCTCTTTACGGTTTCCCTGTGAGATTAATTTAATAATTTTACCCTGCTTGTCTACAGTATGGAATCATAGTGTCTTAAAGCAGTGCTGACTGGGGAATGATTGGAAATTTAGGAGTTTCTACCTAAATGTGCATAGGATTGCACCTTTGCATATTAAAGTAAACCCACTTTTTAAAAGGAAAGGAAAGAGCCGGTGTAATGGTGTTGGACTAGGGACCTGGGATAACCAGATTCTAATCCCTTCTCAAATATGAAGCTGGGTTACTTTGGACCAGTCACTCACTGTCAGCTTAACCCACCTCACAGAATTGTTGTTTTAAGGATAATATGGAGTGTAGGAAAACTCTGTAAGATTCCTTGAATTCTTTGCAAGGGGGGAAAAGTGGGATATAAATGCAGTGTAATAATAATTTAAGAAGTAGGCCATAAATGCCTTGGGTGAGCTAGTATTATAACTTTTATTGACTGTATAAATCTAAATAAAGCTTTTAAACTGCCTGCCATTCCATATTCTGGTACTGAGGGAAGAAATAAACATAATGGTTAAAACTTATATTTTCATACAGGAACGAAAATTGTATATTGCTTTGTGGCAACCTACTGCTGTTAATTCCATCAAGTGTCTCCAACTTATGGTGACTCTATGAATGAAAGCCCTCCAAATTGTCCTGCTCATGACAGCAGCATTCAACTCCTCAAGGTTCAAAGCTGTGGCTTTCTTTATGGATTCAGTCCATCTCATATTTGGTCCTTCCTTTTGCCTTCTGTCTTCACCTTCTACTTTCCCTAACATGATTGTCTTCTCCAGTGAGTCTTGCCTTCTCATGATGCGTTGGAAGTATGACAGAGTCAGTTTTGTCATGTATGTTTCTGGGGAAAGCTCTGGTTTGATTTGATCTAGGACTCATTGTTTTGTCTTTTCTATCAGTTCAAGGTATCTGCAAAGCTCTCCTCCAGCACCATATTTTGAACACATCCATTTTCTTCCTATTTCACACCCAAACATTGTGTTTAGAAATACAATAGTTTGAATGATCTTGACCTTGGTCTCCAGGATAATGTTGTTACACTTGAAGATTTTTTCTAGTAGTTTCATTGCTGTCCTTCCAAGTCTCTTTCGTCTTTTTCTTGGCTGCAGTCTCCTTTTGAATTGATTTGAGAGCAGTTATAAGAAAAAGAGTGGAAAACAGCTGATTTTCTAAATATCATGTTCCCTTCCAAGCTGGATGTATTTTGAAGTTGTTTTATTTATCCTCAGTTAAGTCTGCCTATGCCCTGTATCTGTCCTAAGTATGATGAGTTGACTTGAAAAGTAGCTTGCCTTTCTTGAAGTCCTTCAGAATTTGAGGCCCTTGTAGACAAGGGCAATTAAAAATGTGTTTTAATTTAAATGTAGTGAATGTAAGTCTTTGCTAATTTCTTATCCTTGCCATAATAGCATATGTGTGCAGGTGCTTCACTAGTAAGCATATGTTCACTGGGCATAAATTGATGAGATGGGACATGCAAGTGATGGAATAAGGTTTTAGCTACCTACTTAAAGCAACAAATATAAGGCATGAATTACTGCTTTTATCTGCTCAGTCCTAGCTCTTTGTGTTGCTGTACTTAGAAGCAAAATAAAGGGAACTGAAGGATAAACTAGATGCTACATAAAAAAGAAATATCAAGGTGATCCTAAAAGATCTATAGTGTAAGCATATCAAATCTTAATCTGTATCATTGCATGTGAGTAGGGAGTAGGGAGGTGTATCTTCCCACCCAGCCAGTTTCCCATCCCAACCAAGGGCCAAAGAAAGGGGAGAAACTTCACTGACATCAATGGAGATTTTCTTTCTTTAGTTCCCACATGTAGGAATAAAATTTAGAAGGAAAGGCAGCTGACTGGGAAGGTTATAATTGCTCACTTGTGAGCAATGGTCTGGAAATGGATTCAGTCCCTTTGTGCTTACACAAGAGTTATAGGAGACATCATTTGGATGCTACATATTTAACATAGTCCTCAGATTCAAATGATTCCTAGAACTGGAGTTCAGATGACACTATTCTTCTTAATTTGTCCAGGCAAATTAAAAACTTAAGGTTCAACTTGAGTAATTACTCTCATTATACTGCTAGCACAAGGCTAGGTGATGAGGCCAGAAGAATGGTAAAAACAGTGATCAAAAAAGATCCAAGAAATTAAAAGACAATTAGCTTAACATCTCTTCTGGGTAAATTGGTGGAAAATACTTCAAAACGCCTAAGTAGAAAGCACAAGTCTTACTGAAGAATTGGTGTAACTTCTCTAAATGTGAACTCTGTCTCACTAAGCTTTTAAAGTTCTTTGAGAAGATTGACCTGCATGTGGATAGTAGAGTGATCTGGTGGTTGGATGCTTTCAATTTTTTTTTTTTTTTTGACAAATTCCATCAGCAAAGGCTTCTGCAAATACTTAAGAGGACATTGCATTAGAGGAGGGGTCCCCAATCTGCAGCCCACAGGTTGCATGCAGCCCTCATGATCTTCCTGTGCAGCCCTCCAACCTGCTTGTTTCGTACCTCAAGGTATTTCCCTTAGGCCCACACTCATCTTCCTGCCTCAGGTGGCACCGTCTACTGATGTTTTTCCTGTCCCTTTCTTACAAAAAATGCTATAGCAACATTGCTTCATCTGGTTTCCATGATTCTTTCTGTCAGTCCCCCCTTGGCCATATCCTCGTTATTAGCTGTTTGTATAAGACAGTTCAAATTATGTATTACAAACATACACGCATAACTGAGAAGCTAACTTGGTAGTCTATTACTGAAAACTGTCTGTTCACCTTGCCATAGGTGATTAATACTTCAATACTAGCACTCTATTAGTGGTAGTGATTTGCCAGAATCTTTTGTTTGATTTTGGTTTTTATAATCAAAACAAAACTCTTGTAAAAATTTCCTTGAAATAGCATTAATATGAAGAACATGAACGTGTGTTGGCAATAGAAAGTTTTTTGGAAGAGGTGATTACCATCAGTGCTTCCCTCCATTGCAAGCTTCAGCATTGTATCTTACAATATTCCCAGGGGGAAGATGTTTAGAGTTGTAAAGATGGAGGTGAAGATCCCTATTATGTCATTTCTGTTATCTTCAAAGGAGGAAAGTTCAGGAGTGGGGAGCACACACCATCCAAGATGCATAGCAGTTTTACAAAGAATGAGAGTACAGGTCTCAGCTATGAGGAGACTACATTCTACAAATATAATAAAAGTAACAAAAGGAAGAGGGGAAATGTATGCAGGACTGAACAGGGGAAAATCTTCCTTTATTGATAGCTGGTTGTGCCAGAGATGTATACCTAATAGTGCAATTCTGCATATGTTAGACAGAAAAAGTGCTGCAGCTCCAAGCATTCCCCAGTCAGCATGGTTGGGTGTAGTAAAACTTTTTTTCCTAAGCATGGATAGGATTATACCATTAATGTATAGTATTAAAATATAAACATCTTTTGGTTTATTGGGTGCTGATCGATTTGTAGTCACTTAGCCATCAGTTCTGACTGCTCAAAACTATGGACCAATGCAGAAAACAGTCTCTGTATTTTTCATCCAAGTTACTTTCTTTATATCAATAAGCCATCATTGCATATAACACTTTATAATTATAAAAGGATGGAAAGAGGTTGCCATTTCAAACATGGGGAAACAACAGAGAAAATGAAGACACATACAAACAAGGAAAGAATATGTAACAATTTTAGTTACAGCACCTAAGTCACATGTTTTGTTGCAGTATGGCATGGACATTAGGACTTAATAACAATAATAAAGTGGGCTTTCCGAAGGAATTTGGAAGAAGAGAGGTAGCTTCATACAGATTTTCTACAAGTCAGTTGCAAGCATGAGCATATGTCCTAAGGGAGAAGAGATGGACACATTTGAGAGAGCAGGTAAAACCTGAAAAACTGAAGGTGGTGGAACTAGTGGAGCAAACATTAATGGCCATGGAGCTAAGGAATGGAAAGCTGGTGAGGCTGGGGCAAGGGCATGGAGAGCTTTAAAGTTAAGGAGATTGTAGTAGATCCAGAGGTAGATGGGAAGTCAGCATACGTGTTTCTCTTGACTTGCTGGAGCAATGGGGGAGATTTAATAAGTTTGTTAACATGAGATATATGTGAGAACTTGACACAATGGAATGCCAGAAAGAAGAAGGTTATGGCAGTCAAGGTGAGAGATGACAAAGCTTTGCGAAGGGGTAGAAATGAAGGACTCAGTTTTTGTAGGGTTGTAAAGGGAGGCAATGAACTGAATATAAGGAATAAAGAAAAGATAAAGTGGTCAAAGATAAAGCCAAGACTTTGTGCTTGTTCAAAGGATGGATGGTGACACTGTAGATGGATTGGGTGAATATATTAGGAAAGGGAGGAAATTGGTTTAACATAGGTTGGTTTAACGTAGTTTTTGTAAAAGATGCAGCATCCATCAGAGAGTAAAGAGTTGGAGATGTGGGGTTGGATGGAAGAGGAAAGTTCTGGGGATTATCAATAAAGCTGGGTGACATGTACATATTTGTGATACTGAAAGTTATGGGATTTGGTGAGATCACAAAGGATGGTGTGTAAGGAGAAAATAGCTGTGAGTTGAACACTGAAGAATAACAGGGAAAGAAGACTGCTCCAGAAGGAAACACTGAAAAAACTCTCTTGCTATTTTCCTGCAGATTCAGTGAACTGCACATCTGCTTGAATAAAGATACTGAAAGGAAGGCATGAGCCAGATTAGGGTCTGAAAGGGACTAATATTTCATTGGGAGAATGAGGCAAACGTATAAAAGGCTAATGAATTGGAGAAATTAAAGGTGCAGGCAGAAGCAGCAGAGGAAAACAGAGAAACCTGCAGAAAGTAACAAGGCACATTTCCAAGTCTTCTGAAATTCAGCCAAACTTAAGTTGCCCTTTTCTTATAGGTGTTTAACTTACACTTATTTGAATATGGGATCACTCTTGGCTATGCATAGTATTGAACTTTAAGTTGCAGAGATATCTGCTTTTGGATAAATACATTGTTTGAGGGAAATTTCCCTAATGGGTGGTTGAAATGTTTTCCTAGTAGGCCCCTGATCTTTCCAAATATAAATTTCAGCAGGCACAGTGAAAGAGTCATAAAACAGAAGAGTGTTCCATACCTACATGTGGATGTTTTTGTTTCACAATGTTGAATATTTTAAGAAAAGAAAATGCTCTCATTATTGACTGGTAATGAAAAAGGAAACTTGTCAAGAACAGATTCAAAGTCTCTCAGTAGAAATTTGAATTTTCCTCAGAAGTGAACCAAATTGTTTAATGGGGACTGTAATTCCTTTTCTCCTCTTTCTTTTTACTTTCTCAGCAACCTCAGATACTGACTAGAGTTTGTCATACATATGCATTTCTGAGGAGAAATGGCTGCTTGAAATATAAGCTGATTTTGCATAATAATCTAATTAGCAGGACTTAGGTACAGAAAAGGCCTTGATGGTTAGTTATTTTTGTTTTATTCAGTGATTCATGTATCTCCTCTTCTGAATTGGTAGGTTTCTCATGGGTTCATGGTGACAGAAGCATGGACAAAGCACTACATTTTGCAGAATCCATACTAGCAATTCATGAAAGAGGAAAAAATCCTATCTTTGGAACCTCTCTAAACTTGCCAAGCTTTGTAGAGTTTTGCAGGGGATCATATTTCCTTCTGAACAGCAAAGCAGGATGGATTTGCTTTTTTTTTCATGTACTCTTTGGATACTGACTTAAGTCTATATCCTCATTTTTTGCTTCTCATATATATAGAAACATTGCACAGTAGATAAGTTAATATTTTTCTAGTTATTTTAAGAAGACAAAACACATTCATGTGCAAGACATAGGTTAAAGGAATGTAACTTTTATGGAAAATGTTTCTGGGTTTTCCAGTGCTTACACCTACTTCATTCTGAAAATTCAGGGTTAATAAAATATGGAGAGGCAGTATTAGGTATTTTTAATAGTGGCTGTAGTCCTTGATGGCAGCAGGTTATGTAATCAGCTGTGTACACTGTGCATTCATTCTAAAACTTTTACTGGTTTCTCTTGACTGTACATTTGAATAAGTTCATACGAGATAGAATAGAACGCTTGTATTATCTATGTGCATAGCTTACACTTTTGTTGTCTGAATGCACAGTATCTTTGCCTCAGTAATCAGCCACCCTGTCAACTTGGCATGATGTTTGGGACTGCAAGTGAGCATGTCAACCTTCTTTGACATTTCCTAAGGGACCTTGATGAAATGCAAACCCAGCGAATGTATTGAGCATGAGTTACAGAACATGCATTCATTTATCATTTGATTGTTTAAATCAGGAGTGAAACAAGGACTATGGTTTTTTTCCTTATAAAGCCTGAATAGCTGATTATGATGTATGCTTTGTTTCTCCATGTGTGCAGTATAGGTTACTGTCCATTAGGACTGTTGGAGTAAAAATTAGGACTGTTGGAGTAAAACAGGCCATTTATTCATACTTTCTGCTTTCAGATATTCTATTTTTGCTCATTAAAAATGGTGATTTAGAAATGCATTAGCTCTATTAAGAATAGTCTGAACTAACTCTAGCACTGGTGGGTATTAAGTACACAGCTCTGTATGTGTCTATTCAGCAATAAATCCTGTTGGGTTCAGTGGAGATCAGGTGGGTTGATAACAGGGTGGCGACCCAGTTTTACACCTTCTGCCTCCAGTTATTTTAGTTAACTTAGAAAAGCTTTTGATCCCCTAAAAAGAGTGAAGTCTAACATGCTCCATATAAACAAGATGAATGGATACGTGAATTTTATTGTAACCAAATAAATTATATGTTACAATTTATAATGAACTATTATAACCACAACATTGTTATAGTCCAAATAATGTTTAGGGATTCTTTATAAGTAAATAATGGTAAATAAAGAATTATAAGTACACTTCTCCTGGTACTTAAAGCATAATGCATGGTTGGAGGACTACATTAGAAAACAGTGGAGAGGCTATATAGGTCTAAAGCAGCAATTTGAGGAAGAGATTTCTCCAGTCATTGATGCCTACAATGCATGGAACCATGACCCCTTAAGTTTGGTATATCATTGAAGGAAAAGAAAGTGTAATAGGATATGAATCCAGTTACTGTTTTGTTTTTTTACTGGACAATGATTCTCCATAATTACTGCTCAAAAATTAGTGAAGCATATAGTTATTTGGCAGTTAAGTGGCTCTTCTTAGGAAATGAGCAAACATGATGGTCATCTGCTTGGTTTTCAGTGGTATGGTATTATGTACTAGTCTGTGCCCATTCCTTTCTCACCAAATTAGAGCATGTTATAGTAGAATGCAAACAGAAGTGTTTCAGCTGATACTGTTTCCATGGTTACCAATACTGAGCGATACTGCCTTGCCACATATTCATGTGTAAGATTATCACAGCCAACTTGGTATATTAAATTTGGGAAGACAAGATTTGTCACAGTGTTTTGACTTTTTTCAGTCAATAAATTTTCTGGCTTTCATCTCAACATCTGTTTTTGAATAAGTACCATCAGGCACTCCTGCCAATAAGATTAAACCCTAACAGCACACTTTCTTCTTGAGGACCCCGTCACCTACTTTTTGGCTCGTTGTGATGCTTCGGAACATTAGGATGAGCCTGGAATGTTGTATGCTTAGTTCATTTAGAAATAGCTGGTAGAACCCAACTGCCAGGAGGGCAAAAATGCAAAATGCAAATTAAATACTATTGAGAACTGTGAAGCTAATTTAATCACATTCATCAAATATGCAAAGAAGTTAATTATTTCCCCCCTTTTCTTTTTCAGTAATAGTTATGCCCGTGTGCGAGCTGTGGTGATGACCCGTGATGACTCAAGTGGTGGATGGTTACCACTTGGAGGGGGTGGACTGAGCTGCGTCACTGTTTTCAAAGTCATTCACCAGGAAGAAAATGGCTGTGCTGATTTTCTTGTACATGGGGAGCGTCTCAGGGATAAAACGGTAACAGCTGTGTCTGTCTTGTGGTGTTACTGAAACTCCATATTCTTGTTATTCTGTTAAGTCAAAGGAGAAGTAATCAGCTGTGCAAGAAATATCTTAACATCAAGGTGTTCAAAACCTTATATCAATGTATTCACTTCTGAAAGAAAAAGAGTTATGTTACATGTTAAATGCATTTTTGTTTGGATGTACTTATGTTTTTTCTTTATACTCTGGTCATTTTGGGAGTGAGGTAGATAATATTTATGATGTAAATTTTGATCATTAGCAAAATTATCACGTTATTTATTTAAAAAGATATATGGGCTGCCTCTGGGAAAACCTAGCACAAGCAGATGAAAATACATATTGTAATTTTATTTTTAAAATTCCCTCACTTCATAGCCCTACACATTTTTCAAAGTGGCTTACAAATGTCATTACAATAAAACCACAGTGCAAACAATAATAGAGTCATTTCAACACAGTTGAAATCAATATTAAGTTAAAATGATGTTACAAGAAGTTAGTTTGTTGAGGTTAATCAATTTCAAATTGAGCTTCAGCAATTTCAAAACACTGGAAATTTCCATTTTTAAGAACAATAAAAATGTTCTTAAATGAGAACATTTGTGAGAATGTGAGAAAGTGAGAATAAAAATGACATCTGTTGAAAAATGAAACTTAGCAAAAATTTGGCAACCAAACTGGGGTTATGGCATCCTCCAAAAACAAACTTATTTACTTCCTGTTTTTCATGTTCTGTTACCTGGTTTTCATGTTACCCTCCTATCTATCTGTCTATCATCTAAACTGTTTGTATGCCTCCCAGTTGTGCCACAACACCTCTGGACAGCTCACAAGTACAAGAGAACACAGGGATTTAACTCTCCTTACTACTTTCCATCCTAATTTTTATCATTCTTCAGATTGTTGTCTAGCTGAGGAGTGACGGTAGTGCTCAATTTAAACTTATACATTTTGCAAATTCAGCACCTGCTGGTTTCTTGCCCTCACTTTAGATAGCTGCATGGAACTTTTTCTTGCCTGAAAGAACAGGTAAATCTCTGCCCCTGTTCTTGCCTTTCCCTCTCTCTGGAAGTAGCTTCTCTCACCAGAACAATTGAAAGTGGGTAGACCAGGCAAAAGAAGCTAATGACAGAGAAAAGAGAAAGTAGTTTCCTTGTTTGCTTTGGTAAAGCCATGTTTGCTGCTGCTGTCTAAGGAAAGGATGCTCACTTTGCCAAGAGATGTAAGGGCTCAGCAAACAGTGTATATACCATCCAGGTGATACTGCTTCTATTGACGGCCAGTGAAGGACAGAAAAAACCAGATGTGATGGGAGTTTGAAAACTTCAGTACTCTCTTAAAAGAGGGTAATCCTAGAGATCCTTTATAAGAGTTGCTACTGGAGCAGCCTTTTAAATTAGCATGGATTGATGACTGAATAGGCTTCCTGTTGCCTTGTTAATGCATTTGTATTCCCAGCAGTTCCTGATTTCTAAATTACTGTGCTTTCTTATGAGACTCCATGCTTAAGCATGAACCGTATGGACACACAGTGGCTCAGACTGGGTGACAGAGGAAACAGAAAGGGAACAGAGCTAGCAGGACTACAAAGGAATGATACAGAGTACGAGCAGGACAGATGGGGAAATGCAGTATTTATCTTGCATTTCTGCCCTTTGTAACTGCCATAAAACAGTCATTCAGGTTTAGATAAAAAAACTCATCTGCTGTCATCCTGCTTTGATGAGAAGTCCCTGTCATACAGTGTGGGCAGACCAGCCTTTTGCACACTTTTATTTTCTTAATGGTTTATTTAGACTTTATTGCTGATTTTATATGGATAAACTTATCTGTGCATGTGCCATTTGCCATACTCTATTTTACCTTTTTAATTGTTTGTGATCTACCCAGAGGAAGGAACAGATTAAAAATAAAAAAACATATCTAGAATGTTTAAATCCCAGCCATGAGCCCCAAGAGGTAAGGCTTTCTGGCTCACTCCTAAATTTTCAAAAAGAAATAAGAGCCCATGAAACACTAAAACAGCAGAATGGCATAAAATAAACATTTTCAGGAATTGCCTTTCATACAGTTTTTTTTTGTAATTCTGCGCTCAGTTTCTTGGTTAGGCCTTTTGCCAGTGGAAATGTGCCTTGTGTGTGCAAGAGAGAGCCTTTTCAGTTAGGACCTCTTAACATTAGAATAGCATCTCAAGGCAGGTTTGTCAGGCCTGCTATTTGCCTGGCTTAAAGTGGGCTCATAAGACTGTTTTATTATGGTGACAACATTTTAGTTGAATCTTGGTAGGTTTTTTAGCATGCTGTTCCTGATAGGGTACCAGTATTTATGATGCTGGTTTTACTGCTGTTTAGGTTTGTTTTTCACTTCATTTTGATAGATACGTTTATTTGTAAGCTGACTTGTGTTTGATTTTGTCATAGAAAGGGAAAATATAAATCACCAAATAAATGCAAATGGAGCCAGTGGCCTGGTTCACACAGAATGACAGACCATGAGTTCAAGAATTCATTGCCTATTGTACATGAGTGGGAGAGAAGCCGGTGCAACAAGAAACTATGGGTTAACCACTAGGTTGTTTAGCCCTTAAACAACCCAGCAGTTCGAGTTCGGATGATGAGTTTGGTAAGAACCACTTATGAGTTGCTCATCAAAAGCAAAAGTACCAGGCACATGGCAGAGCTCCTGCTCATACACAACAGCCCATGAATTCCATGCAAACTGACTCATTGTTGAGCTTAAAACACACAATTTAAAATAGGAGCTCATAACTATGATTGTATTCTCCTGTAGTGGGAATTTCCTGCCTATTCATAAGTGACATCGCAAGTGTACACTCTGGGCAGGATAGCCAGAGTTTGCCTTACTGGAAACTTTTCAAGCTTTCCTTCCTGTGCAGTACCCTATGATATGGTGATAAAGAGGGTGGACAGCAAGAAGGATTAGCTTCAGAGAGTCTTTGCATCATAATGATTCGAGAAGCACTTCAAACATTTGAGCCAGTTCCTTGCAAAATGAGGAACATCTCAAATAAACATGGATGAGTCATTTGTCCTGTCTGAAAGATGCCTCAAATTTGTGGCCTGTTAAGTCATCATTATTATTTACTTTGTATACTGCTTTCCACAAAATGAGTCCAGTGCAGCTCACAACTCTACAATAGTACAAAGACAAAAAGTGTACTGTTTTTGTATCAACAATGTAGCAATTTCAACAGTACATTGTTAGAGTAGCAAAACCACCCAAACAATTAATTTAATACTCTATTTTAGCATTTCAGATTAATTTCAGAATAGGCAATATCAACAATTATGCTATAATAACTGTTATTATTTTTCATTGAAGTGTAAGCTAGAAAGAAATACACCAAACCTTTCCAGGCAATTAACAATATAAACTGCAAACAGGTACCCCAATTGTAGTAAGTACAGAAAATGGCAACCAGACTTCATAGACCCTGCAGTAGCTCATTTCTTCCATACTCCATTCTGTCATTCTCGTGCAGTTTTTAAAGCTCCAAAGAACCCCCCAAAATGGTATTTTCTCTCCCTGTGCTTTGCGTGTTTATCTATCATCCTTCATAACTTCATAAAATTCAATTCAAGAATGGCAATGCATTGTAATATGATTGAACTTAAGTAGCTGCTGAACTTTGCTGAAAAAAGGAATTAGTATGTTTAAGAGAAGAATCCTCCCTAAATAATTAACAATACTGATTAATTTTTCCTTCACCCTCATGGTTTTTTTCTTCAGTCAATCCATTTCCTTCAATTGTTGCTTTCTTTTTTCAACTTTTAAAAGAGGTCTTTGGTCTGACATTAGTAGTTCCTAAAACAAGCTTGGCTTCCCAACTGTACTTTTACTTTCATACCAATCCTTGATGAAGTGAGAAATTGATTGGTCCATGCTAAATAGAAACAATGACTCAGCTTATTGCTGCTCCTTTATGCAAAATGTGCATAAAAATAAAAAGTGGGGGGGACCTGGGACTGCTGAGGGTTAAACAGGCCTAACAGAACCCACAGTCCTCAGGTTCAAATGACATGACAAATCATCGTCATGGCTGAAATATTCGAAATTGTCATTCACACACTGTAGCCCACCATGCCACAAATAAGCCATGGTGGCCTGTTTAGTTGTGCAAAGCCAAATGGCTTGCAGGCACCATGCAAAAATGGCATCCATGAGCACCTAGCACAATATAATAGTTGCTTTGAGTTACTTATTAGGCTGTTTATCATGTAAACCAGGCCAAAGAGCTGCCTCCTTTGGTGTTGGTTGTTTTTAGAAACACATGTTTCAATTAAACCAATTGGTGCATACCTCAAGAAAAATATATAGCTGCACAGGAGGTTGAAATCCTAATAATACTTAAAGTAACCTTGTAGGTGAAACTTGGGGTAGTGTCTAGGAACTCAAGGCTAGTGATCCAGACTGAGATAACCACCACTACCACTCATTGCTTCCTGTGGATATATTTGAGGTCCTGCTTTCTGGAGCCTCTGTTCCTAAAATGGGTGGATGCCCATATTTTTTCTGCTTCTCCTGAGCACTGAACTTTTAAACATACAAATAGGTATGTCAGAGCCTAGAAGTACCTTAATATATACAAAGAGTTGTGGGGTGAGAATAGGGGACAATGACATAGAAATATCTGTATACCTATATAATAAATTTGCATAATTATATCTTAGAATGACCTTTTGCTGAACTTAGAATTGCATTCAACCCACACTGCTACACAACTTTTATGAAATAATTCTTAAGAGTTGTTAAGTGTGAATCATACTGATTGCCAAACTCCTGCTCCTGGATTATGGCCATAAAATGACACACTCAAGGTCTTCTTTGGTGCCTTACTTTCCAAAAGTGTGCTTGAACTCTGCCTCATTGGAGGCAACCTAAAATAATCAAAATTGCAAGCTGTCTGTTCCTTTAAATAAAAGCATGATCTTTAAGATTACACACTGGGCAGTGTCTCTATTTCGCTTTCTTTCTGAGCCTTTCACAAACTTGTTTGCTTTCAAATTGTCATTTATGTTCCATCAGGATAGCTCATAATGTGAAAATGAGATTATTAAGATCCTTGGATCAGCCTTTGGCTCACACAAAAAGTATTTGCATAAGACCCAGAAAAGCAACAAATCAAAATTGATTAAAAAAAGTTTTGCTTTGGAAGATATGTAATGATGTAAATTCCTTTAATTGCATCATTTTAGTTGAAGCCACCTGTGGCAAAAACTGGGAACAGGTTCATGAATGAGAATGCTTGACTGAATGAATGCTTGACATGTTATTGACAAAGAGCCTGTCAAATACTTTGAAAAGTGATAGCATCCAGGATATGGATTTCACTTTGGAGTGTCAGAGTCTATTTCTGGACTTGTTTACCCAGCTTGTTTAGATCTTTGTTGGAATGTAAAGGGTGGTTCCCCCCCCCCCCGCCCCCATTCTCTTCACAAAGCACCCTTGACATAATTGCACACTTCCTCTTTTATTATACTTCCCTTCCAAGATCTGGCTCCAGCCAGTCTAGTTAGAACAATTACCTTCCACTTTAACCTGGACAGGTCTGCTGCTGTTTTAGGCTATGTAAACATAGATGGAGAGTTTCTTTTATATTCAGCATGAAGCAAACACACAAGCATCAGTATTTCAAGTTTTCAACTGCTGTGGACTTAAAAGTGGTGTGTATTTTGTCTTCTAGATGAATAATGAAATATTTATTCTGTTGAAAGTTGCTCATCGCATTGTCCAATGTCCTTGCTTAACTACAATAGGACAAATGAAGTTAGAAGGCATAGAAAAAAATTCACAGTTCATGACTTTCAGAACAAAGGAACATGAATACTGCACTTACATAAATTGTGCACACCAAAATTTTTGCCTTCCTTTGTTTGGCATCATTCATCTTGCACAGATTTTCAAGCAATTTGTAACTGGCACAGTGAGGGAGTCAGGAAGGAGAAAAGGGCTTTGAAAGGCAAGCCAGTATAGTTTTGTGATTAAGCATCTTGGGCTATATCTAAGAATATAAATGGTTCAAATGATGCCATCCCTTAAAGTTTAGTGGGAAATATCAAGCCAACATCTCAAAGTCTAGCCTACCTTTCAGGGCTCTGACACACATTACTTGTGCATAACAAAAATAATCCTTGAGTAGTATTGTAAAAGATCCCCTGTAGTTCATCTGAGCACAAAAAGGAAGTATACATAAAGGAGCAAAATTGAAAAAAAAAAGTCCTGTGGTATCTTAGACTAATTCAGCCTTCCCTAACTGGACGTCTGCCATAAGGGTTGGACTAGAAGTCTCATCATGCATGCCTTGATGTGATGAGAATTGTAGACTGGTGTATCTGGAGGGTGCCCAGTTGGAGAAAGGTGATGGTTTAATTTCTTCTGGGCTGACATTCCATTAGACAAAAGCATAAAGCCCTATATTTTTCATATTTATAGTCTTCATACAAATAAATGCTTTTTCTGTGCTTATTTTAAGTTTAATGGCAAAAATTCATCTATGTTGCTATACTGGAACAAGAGGGATGCAAAAGCTAAATTTCTTCCAAGTAGTCTGTCTATATGTAACTAGAAATTTGTATGAAATTACTTGGTAATTAATTGATCCATAATATTGAAAGTCATCAAAAGATCTCTAGTAAATCAGACCAATCTCATCCAGCATTCTGTTCTTTCCTTACAATGTACCACCAAATGCCTGTGGGAAGTCCACCTATAAGGTTTGAGTGCAGTAGGGAATTCTACTTGCTAATCTGACTAATTGAGACTGACAGGAACAATGTTACATTGGCTCCTGTCCTTTCTGTTGGAGTGAAAGTTGATAGTACTGGGGGACTTCTCTGCCTCTCAGCCTTTGGCTGTGGACCACAGGGCTCCATCTTGTCCCCTATGCCTTTTAGCATCTATGTGAAGCCATTAGGAGTCAGTCTGGATCAAGAGGTTGGGATTTAAGTGTCATAAGTATGCAGATGATATGCAATTGTACCTTTCATTTCCACAAAGACTGTGGAACTTCTGAACAGGTGTCACTCTGGAAGTGCTTTCAGGATGATTGAGGGCAAACAAGTAAAACATAATCCAGATAAGATGAATGTATTGGGAAACCACTCAAACCTTATGGGAGGACTTCTCACAAGCATTTGGTGCTGTGCTGTACGAAAAGAACAGAATACTGGACAAAACTGATCTGATTTAATTTGTATGGAGGTGTTTTACTTATTTTGCATGGGGTTCTACTCCATGCTCAGCTTAGTGGTTCTCCTGGATGCAGAGCCACCTATTAAAATGCTCATGGCATCAGTGGCTAGGAAAGTCTTTTATCAGCTTAAACTGAAATGCCAGTTGTACCCTACTAAGGGATGGTGAACCTCACCTCACTTACATGTGCAATTGCTCAGATGCTTGTGCACCTAGGCTAGTGTCACTCCACTGTTTGCTATTAAAACTAATTCACATTTCTGGCTTTGGAATTTAAATTTCTAAATCTAGAACTAGAATGAGATCCATCCAGTATGGTGTAATGGTTAGCATGTTGGACAGGTATGCTAAGACTTGGGAGATCTGAATTTTCGACCTAGCCATGAAGCACAGTGACTTTGAGACAGTAATAACCTCTCAATCTCACAGGGTTGTTGTGAAAATGGAGAGGACATAAGCCTCCCTGGGTTCCTTGCAGGGGAAAAAAGCAGGATATACATATAATGCATGTGTAGTGCACATATACTTGATGAACTATTTGCATTCATATAAGTATGGCCAAGTCTTGAGGTCAGCTACAGAAGTACTGCCTGCCGATGCACCAGTTTGTACATTCAGTGCAAACTGATTGCACATTCGTTTGGACAAAGGTGAGACAGATACTCCCCAGTGGTACTTCTCCATTTATGGAAGCACCTTTATAGATAAATAGATTTGACCTCTTCTTTCTCTTCTTATAGGAAGACCTCTGGTGGCATTCTTGTTTAATTTTGGAATATTTTGACTGCTTAAGATAATAATTATGGTATATTTTATGCTACTCTTTTAACTTTTTATGTGTTTATGGATAATTTTAAATTGCTTATGGTTCTTCGTCGTGGTCTCTGTGCATCACACATATGGGTGCTGTGCCTGCGCAGTGCCTAGGCCAGGAGATTAGAAAGCTAACGGTTTTTGGCAGGAAAATGCTCCACTCCCCTCCCCCTTGCAGTGTAAATAGAGCGGAGCGTCCACCATTTTACTCAGTATCTGCGACCACCGTTCGCTGTGCCTCATGCCTGCTCCTCTCTTGCTTAGATCTCACCACGTGCTCCTTTACAGTTATCTTGTTCAACTTACCTTTTCCTCGTTATATATCCCAGTTTCTCTTTCTTGTTGTACTTCCTCTGTTCATTCTTTCTCTAAAAAAAAAAAACCCAAAAATATTACTTACCCTCTGTACTATCATCTCTTTTTTCCTTTTCGCGATGGCACAGCGGGCGACATTCCGCAAGAGTAGTGAGTGCAGCTCCAAAATGTCTCCTGCGGACCCGCATGACTTATGCCTCCTCTGCCTCGGCAAGGGGCATAGGAACGATAAGTGCAGGCATTGCCTGGCCTTTACCAAACAGGCCAGGAAGAATAGGGAGAATCGTCTCCGCAAGTTACTTTGGGACCAGGCCTTGCTTCAATCTGACCAGCTAGTCTCAAGGCCTACCCCCTCCTCGGCTGCGCCGCCTCAGCGCTCCACTTCTACCCTGGCCTCCTAAGCGCCCCGCCTCAACTTCGGCCGTGCCACCGCAGCACCCTTCAGATGAAGGCGCTGCTCCAACAGAAGCGCAACAGCTACCTTCTCCTCCAGCCAAACAAAAGGAGAAGCATAAGCATTCAGAACCGGAAAGGCCCTCCGGCCATAAGCCGAGGAAAGAAAAGGCGGCTAAGGCAGCCCACAAGGGCAAGAAACCCGATCACCCCAAACACCGAGGCTCGTGTTTGTCGGAGTTCTCGGTACCGACTGCCACAACGGTACTGACTCCCTCAGGACCGGCCCTGCAGTCTGCAATGCAGGTGACACTGCCAGGATCCCCCAGGCCTGTTCTTCAGCCTGAGAGCGTGTCTCCTCCACAGGAGCCACCGCTTAGGGAGTCCATCTCTGATGGAGAAATTAGAGATTCCCCTCCAAGGCAACACTCCCCGACCCCAATGCCTGCTGTTGGGCCACCTGAGGGACCAGACTCTCCTCCTAGGGGTAGGAGCCATTCGTCGGAGTGCCATGCAGATGACTGGGCTATGCACAGCTATGGTGGCTATCCTGCCTGGAGTGGACTCCATCCATATGCCTTTTTTCCTCCGGACCGTCGCTTGCTGTTGTTTCCGAGAGAGGCACCGTCCACTTCTGGCCATACGGAACGCAGATCTCCACCATCTCCTGAAAGCTCTTCGTCCAGTGAGCATTACTTCTACCATCAAGACTCAGACGAGTCGGAAGTAGACTCCACATCTCCGGACGTGGCTATTACTTCCCAAGACCTGGGATCCCCGGATGAGCCCCGTGTTTCTTTCTTGGAGCTGGTTTCTCGTCTAGTCCGGTCGCTGGAGATAGAGGCCTACCACCACCCCGGGCCCAGCACAGACCGGTTTTACGACATCATCTGAGGGGAGCAGTCTGCCACCGTTTTCTTACCGTTGATTACCACACTTCGCCAGGCAATGGTTCAGCCCAGGGACCAACCAGCTCAGCCGCAGGCGACATCTCACCATTACGAATCTATGTACCGGGTCCGAGAGGACGACATCCCGTTCCTGCTGCGCCACCTGAAGCCTAATTCGGTGGTGGTCATGTCATCCCAGGGCAGGGAGGCTCAGGGACATACAACACCCCGAGATAACGGAGGAAGGTCGACATGATCGCGCGTCAGGACTACACGGCTGCAGGACTCGGTTTGCATATTTCAAATTATGAGGCTACACTGGCATGTTACCAGTACTTCATTATGCAGAAGCTGGAAAACGTCATCTCCTCCCTCCTGGGGGACCAGCAGGCAGACCTAGCCAAGGTCTTCTTAAATGAAGCGCAGGTGGCCATTCAACAGTTGTCTACCGCAAGACATCACGTAGACACTGATTCTCGGGCCATGGTCAACGCTGTCTCTCTCCGACGACACGTGTGGTTCAGGAACTGCAATTTCCCTGAGGAGATGAAGAGGAGGATAGAGGAAATGCCATTCGATGGCTCTGGCCTCTTCCATGCGAAGACCGATCGGAAACTCAAAGCCATCCACAAGTCCCGTATGACGGCGCATCGAATGGAACTCCCACAAGCGAAACGTAAGTGGCCATGGTCCAGCCCCTACGAGCACCAGCAATATCAGCCTCGCCAGCAGTTTCACCAGCACCAGCAATGTACAAGGCAACAGCCTCAACAGCGCTCCTCCCAGGACTATAGGCGTTTCGACACCGAGAAACGTCCCCGTTGATGGTCCCGGCGAACCAATTCACCTCTCCACCTCCCACCTTCCCCTCTCCCCTTTGGGAGTTGGCTCCAAAGCCGACTTCCCATTTGGGAGGCCATTACATCTGATAGGTGGGTGCTGTCAATCATTCAGCTCGGATATAGAATAGAATTCGACATCATTCCACCGTCGAGCCCTATCCGATTTACACCGCCATTTTTGGTTCTGTGCGATGAAGTCCTTCACCTTCTTCATAAGGGAGCGATTCGACAACTCTCTTGCACTGATGGGCTACACGGATTCTATTCTAGATATTTTACAGTTCCCAAACGGGACAGTGGTCTTCGACCTATCCTGGATCTAAGAGAAGTCAATAGATATATCAAACCAAGGAAATTCCGGATGACCACTTTACAGAATATTCTTCTGTTGCTAAGGGAAGGGGATTGGTTCACCTCATTGGACTTGAAGGATGCGTATTTTCATATTTCTATCCATCCTTCCCATAGACACTTCCTACGTTTTACTGTCGGATCCGATATTTTCAAATTCAATGTTCTACCATTCGGACTGGCTATGGCACCGAGAGTCTTTACAAAGTGCATGGCCCAGTTTGTGCCCACCTATGGCTCTGGGGTATACAGGTCTACCCCTATTTAGATGATTGGCTAATTGTGTCACGGACTAAAGACAACCTTTTAGCGGCTGTCCGCCTGACTTATGCTTTACTTGATGACCTCGGACTCTGTATTAACCTTAAGAAATTGTCATTTATTCCCGCACAGGTCATCGATTTCATCAGAGCACGTATCGACTCCACCCTGCAAGAAGCGTTCCTTCTTCCGCCCCGCAGGGCCACCCTGTGTACACACATCCATCAGATTCAACGACAAAGGACAGTTCAAGCCATCACTATACAAAGATTGTTGGGACACATGGCAGTCTCAGTAGCCATTGTGCCGCACACAAGGCTCAGACTCCTCCCGCTCCAATTATTTTTCAACTCATTCCATCCGCAGCGGGATTTACAAACCAAGCTTCTGCAGATTCCATCTTCGATCCTTCACACCCTGACGTGGTGGACTATTTCACACAACCTATCTGTAGGCGTTCCGTTCCACCCACCCCAACCGACAGTGACAGTGTACACCGATGCGTCTCTCATCGGATGGGGTGCGACATGTTCGGGTCCAAGGGGCATGGACCTGACGGGAAGCAGCGATGCATATCAACTTCCTCGAGCTTCTAGCAATTTTCAACACTCTCAAATCTTTCGAAACCGTCTTACACCGCCAAGTTGTACAGATTACGTCAGACAGCATAGCTGCTGTTTTCTATGTCAACAAACAGGGTGGGACAAAGTCACCTCTCCTGGCCTGTTTGTCAATGCAAATCTGGGACTAGTGCATTCCTTGGGACATCACAATGCTGGCGGTTCATCTTGCGGGAACCGACAACGTAGAAGCTGATGCACTGAGCCGACAAATGTCAACTACCCACAAATGGGAGTTGGATCGAGTGGTTTGCAATCAGCTGTTCCAGTTATGGGGACAACCGGATATAGACTTGTTCGTGACCCGGTCGAACAGGGTGTGCAAACTGTTCTGCTCCAGAGTGGGTCTGGGACTGGACTCGAGGGGAGATGCCTTAATGATCGACTGGAACAACCTGTTCTACGCGTTCCCGCCAATCCCGCTCCTCATGAAGGTAGTGTCGAAGATCGTGCATGACAACGCCTCAGGAATTCTGATAACCCCATGGTGGCCAAGGCAACCCTGGTTCACCACTCTCCTCACTCAGTCCAGAGGAGTTTTTTGATGACTTCCGCTTGTTCCTCATCTGTTAACACAACACAACGGGACAGTACGACACCCGGATTTACTCTTGCTGAAACTAACAGCGTGGTGCTTCCGATAGATCTGAATTTTCCGTTGGCTCCGTTGCCATCCCGATCGACAGAACTTTCACTTCAACGTCATACACAACCAACTCCTCCCTCGGAATTGTCAAGGTCCGTTTTGGGACCGACAGTGTTATCCTCGGATATCCAGGCAATTCTCGAATCTGCACTACGACCTTCCACATGCAAGTCGTATTCAGCAAAGTGAAGAAGATTCTCCTCCTTTGCCAATGCCCATTCTTTCTCTCCAGAGTCGGCTTCGATCGAGAATATTTTGCAATTACTATTTGACCCTCATTGCTTGGGACTCAAGCCTTCATCTATAAAGATCTATACGGCTGCTATCTCGTATTTTCGTGGCAGCATCCAGGGGTCATCTGTTTTTTCTCAACCCCTGATTCGCCATTTCCTTAAAGGGCTACAAAATTTGCACCCGTCAGTTTGACCTGTTATGCTGACGTGGAGTCTTTCTGTTGTACTTCAGGCCCTTACAAAACCTCCATTTGAACCTTTAGCAAGGTGGATTTACGCCTAGTTTCATGGAAAACTGCCTTCCTTGTTGCAGTTACTTCAGCCAGAAGAGCCACTGAACTGTGTGCTCTACGCATAGACCCACCGTTCTTGAACTTTCACAAGGAAAAAGTCGTTCTTCGAATGGACTCCAAGTTTCTTCCCAAGGTGGCTACACTGTTTCATTTGAACCAAGACATCGTCCTCCCTGCGTTTTTTCCATCTCCGTCGACTCTGATTGAGCGCTCTCTCCATACGCTGGATGTTAGGCGCTGTCTAGACTTTTACAGGTCTCACACAGAAGCGTTCAGGAATTCCAGTAGACTTTTTGTCAAGTATGCCGATCATGACAAGGGCTCTCCAGTCTCATCTCAGCGACTGTCCAAATGGATTGTGCAAACCATAGTCCTAGCATATCAATTGACCAAGCTTGACTTACCTTCACTTCCGAGGGGGCATTCTATGCGAGCAGTAGCGACTTCGTTGGCCTTTGCAGCAGGGGTTCCAATTCAGGATATTTGCAAGGCTGCAACTTGGGCTGCTCCATGTACTTTCGCCAAGCATTATCGGCTTGATGTACGCGCCAGAGGGGATTGTTCTTTTGGTAGAGCCGTGCTCTCTGCCATTCTTCACTGACGACACCTTCCCTCCTCCGAGTCTAGTAAGCTTGCTAATCACCCATATGTGTGATGCACAGAGGCCACGACGAAGAAGAGCAGGTTGCTTACCTGTTACTGATGTTCTTCGAGTGGCCATCTGTGCATTCACACCACCCACCCGCCAGCCCCGCATGGTGTCGGTGAGTGGACTGTTTTTTTCTTACTGCGGTTCTGTGTTACTCCTACGGTACCGACTTTTTCTTGCTGCGATGCTGATTTTCGAACGTTAGGGGGTGAACGTCGGTCTTCGAGACTGAGTAAAATGGCGGATGCTCTGCTCTATTTATCCTGCAAGGGGGAGAGGAGCGGACTGTTTTCCCACCAAAAACTGTTAGCTTTCTAATCTTCCGGCCTAGGCACTGCGCAGGCGCAGCACCCATATGTGTGAATGCACAGATGGCCACTCGAAGAACACCAGTTACAGGTAAGCAACCTGCTCTTCTAGTAATTTGATGTATTATTGTATCAGTAGTTTATTTTTTATTGTGAGCAGGTCAGAGCAAAGATATTAGGTATGAGAAGTAGTGTAAAAGTCTTCTAAATTAAAGACATAAATATGCTGGATTTACTTTTAAGTGTAGTTGCAGATACAGAAGTTCATTGCACTAAGCTTTTATCTTAACTTGGCTTCTTTTCAGGTGGTTTTGGAATGCACATTAAAGAAGGACATTATTTACAATAAGGTTACGCCAACTTTTCACCACTGGAAGATTGATGACAAAAAATTCGGCCTCACATTTCAGAGTCCTGCTGATGCAAGAGCATTTGACAGAGGCATTCGGAGAGCAGTTGAAGATATTTCTCAAGGTAGGAATCTGTTAGTCAATCTTCTTTATTTTTTAAAGGTAATATTATCCACACTTAAGTAAAATTAATATGAACATGCAGATAGCATTTTTGAGAATTTATTCACTCATTTCCTGTTCTGCTTATCTGGCTTTCTCTTGCTACCACCACTGCCACCATAGTCATTGGAAAAAATAGAAAACAGAAGAACAGTTCCTATGCATGTCTGTTTTATCTTACTCTGAAATCTAAAAGGTAAGTGCCTCTTTAAGCCATGAAGGAGAGAGAGAGCAACCTGCCTCTGCCTTAATTTCACAAGAAGTCCTGGCAACAGTTAAAATGGGAATAGGAAACAATTTGCATCAGCACCATGGTACTTCATACTCACCCAGGGAAATGGTCAGTGGCATGATTGTGTTAATAGATGTAAAGGCAGATAAAAGGCCACCAAATAGAATTCAGATCCCATCAATGGAAGGACTTCATGCCCTTTCTGAAAGCAAGCACTTATCTCTCTTTCTGGGCTTCTCTTGTATATGTTCAAATAAACTCCCTTGGCAATACCTCAAATTCCATCAATGCTTTGTTGTGGAGTGTAAGACTGAATGGCTTTCAGGACATTATTTACCTGGGAAGATAGTTACTTCCTAAAGGGTGAATGAAGTGATGTCTTTGCTTTTGCAAGCTTGTTCAGCATTAGGTGCGCATGTGTGTATACACCTGCATACGTGCACTTGGTTTACTAGTTTGTAGTGTAATAACGCTTTTGAACAATGAAATAGCAAAATGAAATTTGGTACACATATTCAGGGAACTCCACACCTGTTCTCATGGTTGGGCCATAAAAGACAGTACTGGAATGTGCTATCTCCCTTGAACACTGAGATGATAGAATAGAATTTTCTATGGGTATATAAAATAAAAAATTTTGTTTGAACTTCAGACATCTGTGGGGAAGGGAACATAGTTCAAGTGATATAATATTTGCTTTGCATGCAGAAGATGCTATGTTCAGTACGTGCATCTCCAGTTAATAAACATAAGGGAGTAGGTGATGTGAAGCACCACTGTTTGAGACCCATGAGAGCCATTGCCATTGAGGAGAGAGATCTCAGGATGGATACATAAATTGGCTTTTCTGGATAAGTTTCCTGTGTTCCCCATTTATTTATTTTCCGTAAAAGTGGCCCATGTACGCATGAGGAGGGGTAAAAATGAAAAACAGTTATGCACTGTTTGTAGTTGTAATTACTGATGAGTCACATATGACAAATAGTGGACCTTGTGAAAATCAAGTTGACATAGTTATCAAGACTCCTAATGCATGACTTTAGCCAGACATAAATGGAAGTAACTTGATAGTTCACGTTCGTCTCATTCTTCCACAGGTTGTCCAACTTCACATGATGAAATCGAAGTGCCTGCTGATGGCTTTCCAGTAAGTGCTTTAGATATCCATTATGCTAATTACATTGGAGGAAATGATAGGAATTCTTAATGCAGGAGGAAGGTCTTACTTCCATTCATTAAAACCTTTTGAGCTTTTAATCTGTAAGAAGTGAATGTGTGGATAGCCTTACCTTGAAGTTGGTGCTGGATGGCTTCTTTTGGTGGCTGTATTTAATTCTCAGGACTGTATACTATTGCCTGTTTTGTGGAACATTTCTAGCTTTCTCTGAGCTGTGTCAGTGAATTTGTTAGTGAATTTCCCTGGAGCAGAGTGGTGCTAAGGAACTTGTAGCTTCACTGGGGCAGCATGCTGCTCAGGAGCTTGAAGCTTAATTTGAACTATGACTGGGCCCTGGAAGGAAAAACTTCATTGTGCAGATGGTGTAGAAACCTGTAGTAGTAATACACAGGCCTTGACAGGGTTTAAACATCGAATCTGCTTTCAGTATGGGAATTCAGCCCCTGAGCATGTGAATGACAGCAAGCATATTAGCACTAGTAAATATGTGCTTGATACCCTGCATTTGGCACAGATTTCATTGTACCAGGAATACATAAGAGCCATGAAAGTTTATATGGACTCTAAACAGTCCATAGTTAAGTTTAGAAGTATAATACTGAGCAATTGTATCATTCAGTGACTGCTAGGCTATCTTATTTTATACTGTATGTGAGGAAGTGAATGTTTCGCACCATCCTGCACAGGGAGAAACTGCCTACATATACAAAAGTATTCTGTCATCTTGGCCATCTCCCTGGCATACTGCCTTTGTATATTCAGGGTGACTTTTTATACCAACTATTCAAATATGCATCCCACTCACTCTGCCCTACATGCTGAAATGGAACTGCCATTACTCAAGTTACAGGAAGGGCTTCTTACTTCTGTCTTAGCAATGTTATCTATGTTTGTTACTTATTTTAAGATTGCGAAGATAGCAATTTGACTATAATTTGGGATGTCAGGTGCTGAACCATGTTGACTTCATTTAGGGGAACTGCTTTTCTCATAATTCTCACTAACTAGACAGTCATCTGAGTGGGAAGGGGTAAATTGGTATCCCACAACAGCAGAGGGTCAGACCTGATGGCCTTCCTGATCCCTTCCAGCTCTACTATTCCATGATTCTGTGATCATTAGAGCACAGTTTACAACCCAGCAAAAGTTCTTCCACTTAAATGCTGTGACATTTCTGCTCCTTTTATCTGAGCTTGAAGTGACTGATGTGATTTTGCAACAACTCTCAAACAAGTGACATTCTTGCTCAGATAATACTGATGAGCCAAAATATTTACGTATTTTTCTTTTAATGCATGTCTTAAACTGTTTCCGAGCATAGAGCAAGGGCTTTAGAGCCCTTTTTACAGGTGCCTCTGAAGTGCCCAATTTTTTACTTTGGGAAACAAAATTGTGGGAAAATAGGGCAACCTGCAGGCCCTCAGAGGCCACCTATGTGGTCTGCGGTGGGTGCCAATGCTGCCACCTCTCTGTGAATTTGCCTCACATGCCATTCCCACTGGAGCTGGTGGCACATGGGGATAACTCTTTCCGCTGCCTTCTGTTCCAGTGTTATCCGGCTCCTGATATGGGAAGAGAACGTGCTCTGTCAAATTCATACATTTTCTTTCCTGGAACTATCAGGCTACTGACAGCCCACCAGTTACCTGATTGGCTGGCTGCCAGGAGCCTGATGCTGGGAAAGAAGGGCCATGAAGATTGTCCTTGTGTCCCTCTTTCCCAGCACAATCAGACCGTAGGAACCCAATCCTAGTGGCAAACAATCATGCGAAGAGATCCATCCCTCTGCACCTTTTCTACTAGCATAGTCATTGGGTGATGGGCCAAGTAAAAGCTGCTCTCTTCTGCTATAAATCAGTATGCTGGGAGGGTGGGCAGTCATTGTATAGATGTAGATATCCTCAATTTCTGGCTAGCCAAGCAACTCTGCATGCCATCCACAGAGCTGAAAGTTTGTTTGTCCCTGGACTTCATCTGATCCGGAGGAATCTATACATGCTCTTACCAGGATTTCTGGTAAGCAAGATTTCTTCGTCGTGGCCTCTGTGCATCACACATATGGGTGCTGCGCCTGCGCAGTGCCTAGGCCAGAAAGATTGAAAGCTAACGGTTTCGGTGGGAAAAACTCCGCTCCCCCTCCCCTCAGTAGTATATATAGAGCGGAGTGTCTGCCATTTTCTCCAGTCTTTTGCGACCGCCATTTGCTGTGCCTCGTACCTGTTCGTCTCTCGCTTGACTCAGTATTGTTCATTACTTACCATTTATCTTCTTACTCTTATTCCAAGTTATTATTCCCTCATTCCAGTTTATATCTTCTTTTTCTCTTTACTTGTTCCTATAAAAAACCCCCGAAAAATATATTACTTTTCTCTCTTTCTATATTCTATTTCTTCTTTTTCTGTGATGGTGCAGCGAGCGGCCTTCCACAAATGTGTGGAATGTGGGTCCAAAATGTCTCCGGCGGACCCACATGACTTGTGCCTCCTCTGCCTCAGCGAGGGGCACAGGACTGATAAATGCCATCATTGCCTTGCTTTCACTAAGCAAGCGTGAAAGAATAGGGAGAACCGGCTGCGCAAACTCCTCTGGGATCAAGCGCTGATGCAATCCGATCAGCCTGCAGGAAAACCTGGGTCAGTGCATGCTCCATCTGCTAAGCGCAAGGCCTCAGCCTTGTCTGAGCCGGTTCAACGTCCAGCCTCTGCCATGGGCATGTCTGGGCAATGCCTTTTGCCCACGCCGCCTATGCTGCCGCAACCATCCAGTGGTGGAACTTCCCCCCCAGGGACTCAGTTACCTCTTCCCCCCCTCATAAACAATGGGAAAAGAGGAAGCACAGGGGACTGGATCAATCTTCGGCTCACAAAAAGGCGAAGAAAGATAAGGTGGCAAAACCGCCTCATAAGAAGAGGCATCGGGATTCAGGTATGACAGCCCCATCGATCCCGACGGCAGCTTCGGTACCAACGCCATTGGTACCGATGCTTCAGGCGGCGATGCAGATTACTCCTCCGGGGTCACCGATACAATTTGCTCCTCAACAGGGCATGCCTATTCCACTGCCCGAAGAGCAGCATCGTGAGTTGATGTCCGATGGGGAGATTCAGGATTCTCCTCCGAGGGCCTGGTCCCCAACTCCTATGCCTACGGTGAGAGCTAGAGACCAATCTCCATCACCACCACCTCGGACCCGGATGGACGAGAGGCAGGAAGAAGGATGGTTCTGACCCTATTATGACTAACCGAGGGGCTGGGAGGACTACCATTCTTTTGGATTTCGTCCTCACCCATGGAATTGTTCTTCACCCTCTGTTCATGAGGATCTGCCGTCTACTTCCCGGCATGTAGAACCTGATCGTCCCACTTCTCCAGGGACCTCCTCATCGGAACCATACCATCCCGGACCCGACTCAGACTCGGATGCCGACTCTACCTCCCTGGACAGCATGATAACATCTCAAGGCCCGTCATCGCCTGAAGAATCCCACATTTCATTCAGGGAGCTTATGTCTAGACTTGTTCGGTCGCTTGAGATCGAGGCGCAACATCAGCCAGATCTGAGCACCGACAAGTTCTACAATATTGTTCGGGGAGAACAATCACCAGCAATCGTCTTGCCGCTTATTACAACTCTGCGACAGGCGATGACGCAACCCTGGGACTTGCCTTCTCAAACTCAACCTACGGTGAGAAGATACGAGTCCATGTATCGGGTCCGAGAGAGCGACATCCCCTTTCTGCTTCACCACCCTAAGCCAAACTCTGTGGTGGTCGAATCATCTCAGGGCAGGGAAGCTAGAGGCCATACCACCCCCAGAGATAAGGAGGGGCACAAGATTGATACCCTGGCACGCAGGGTCTATGCGGCTGCAGGACTCGGGCTTTGGATGTCCACCTATGAAGCCACCCTCACTAGGTATCAATTCTTTATTATGCAGAGGCTGAATAATATTGTCGCTCCCCTGCCTGAGCAACAAAGGGACCTTGCCAGAACCTTCATTAAAGAGGGGATGCAAGTCGCCATTCAACAATTATCCACTGCACGCCACCATGTAGATACAGACTTGAGAGCGCTTGTGGGGGCGGTCTCACTGAGAAGGCATGCCTGGTCGTGAAATTGCAACTTCCCTGATGAAATGAAGCAGCGAATAGAGGAAATGCCTTTTGACGGCTCCGGGCTTTTTCACTCCCGCACCGATCACAAGTTAAAGTCAACACAAAATCCACCGCCCTGGCCCACCTGTCCATGGACATTTGGGAGTGGTGTATCCCGAGAGGCATAACCCTTTTGGCGGTCCATCTGTCCGGGACCGGCAACGAAGAGGCAGACTCCTTGAGCAGACACGTCAATCACCCACGAATGGGAACTAAACCACCAAGTTTGCACCCAATTGTTCCAACTGTGGGGACATTCAGACATAGATCTCTTTGCCACCAACAGAAACAAGGTGTGCAAAAGGTTCTGCTCCAGGGCGGGAATAGGACCGGGATCGATGGGAGATACCCTTATGATTACATGGACAAATCTCAGGTTCTATGCATTCCCACCTATTCCTCTGCTGACCAAAGTCGTCTCGAAGATCGTGCACGACGATGCCACAGGGATACTCATAGCACCTTGGTGGCCTCGCCAGGCGTGGTTCTCCACTCTCCTTCAGATCTCAAAGGGCAATTTCCTTCGCCTTCCGCTCACACAAGATTTGCTAACCCAACAAAACGGGGCCATCCATCACCCGGACCGTTGTCATTGAACCTCACTGTGTGGAGGATACATTGACTCAAGGGACTGTTTTGGAACAGGGATCTAATAGATCACTAGGTACCTCAACTCATGATCGGTCGGACCCTCTCACTGATTCGGTACCAATGGGAATATTGTTGGGACCGAGTTCTTTGGATCCGGAGGTTGTACGGATTCTCAAGTCTGCACTAAGACTATCCACCCGAAAATCCTACATGGCGAAGTGGCGTTCTTTTTCATCCTTCGCGGAATCTAGCTCATTTAAGCCGCTCACGGCATCGGTTGAGAACATTCTTCAGTTTTTACTGCACCTGCATCGCTCGGGACTGAAACCCTCCTCAATTAAGGTTTATGCAGCTACAGTTTCACATTATCGTAGTGTAGTTCAAGGGCTGTCGGTGTTTTCACAGCCGCTTATTTGGAAATTTCTTAAAGGCCTGCAGAATCTGCACCCGTCCATTTGGCCATTTATGCTAACGTGGAGTCTCTCAGTTGTCCTACAGGCGCTTACAAAACCACTGTTCGAACCATTAGCCACTGTCAATATACTCCTTGTTTCATGGAAAACGGCTTTTTTAGTTGCAGTTACTTCCACTCATAGAGCCAGTGAACTTTGTGCTCTTCGAATCGATCCACCTTATTTAAACTTCCATAAGGAAAACGTGGTCCTGAGGATGGACCCTACTTTTTTGCCTAAAGTTGCCACACCGTTTCACCTGAACCAAGAAATTGTGCTGCCTGCTTTTTTCCCGTCGCTGTCGAACCCGGTCGAGAGGTCCTTGTACACCTTAGATGTTAGACGATGCCTGGCTTTTTATAGGTCGCACACGGAATCTGTTCCAATAAACATTTTGTAAAGTATTCTGAGCAAGACCAAGGATCGCCTGTTTCGTCTCAGAGGCTGTCAAAATGGATCGTTCAAACCATTTTGTTGGCGTATCAACTCTCAAAGCTGGACTTACCTGTTGTTCCAAGGGGCCATTCCACTAGAGCGGTCTCAGCTTCCTCTGTGTTCACTGCAGGTGTCCCAATCCAGGATGTCTGTAAGGCAGCAACTTGGGCTATGCCTTGTACTTTCGCGAAGCACTATCGTCTTGATGTGCGTGCCAGACGAGACTGCTCATTCGGGAGGGCTGTTCTTTCTGCCGTCCTTCAATAGCGACACCTCCCGCCACCGTTTCTGGTAAGCTTGCTATTCACCCATATGTGTGATGCACAGAGGCCACAACAAAGAAAAGCAGGTTGCTTACCTGTAACTGATGTTCTTCGAGTGGCCATCTGTGCAGTCACACAACCCACCCGCCGGCCCCACTCAGTGTCGGTGAGTGGTTTCGTTGTCGGTACCACATCGTACTGCTTTGGTACCTCATACTTGTAACATTGGTACCGAGGGGGACTGTGTCGGTACATACTAGGTTGTTATGCCATCTTATTCCATGGGGTGGTGAATTTACGGTCTCCAAAGACTGGAGAAAATGGCGGATACTCCGCCCTATATATACTACCGAGGGAAGGGGGAGAGGAGTTTTTCCCTCCAAAACCGTTAGCTTTCAATCTTTCCGGCCTAGGCACTGCGCAGGCGCAGCACCCATGTGTGTGACTGCACAGATGGCCACTCGAAGAACATCAGTTACAGGTAAGCAACCTGCTTTTCTCCAATTTCCTAATCACTGGAAGAATAAAGGGAGACTCTTATCATTCTCTCTAGATAGATGGCTTGACTGTGCATATAAGCAAAAGAATCATGCAAAAAAAAAAAAAAAAACGAGTTAAGGCTGAGATGAGCATATCTAACTAGAAAATGTTTTGCACAAGGCATCGGGCAGTAATACTTCCTAAAGTAAACCTACTTTCTTATTAAACGCATGTCAGTCAGAGTTACAGGAAAGAACTGGCCTTTGCAGCCTTTAGTTTGTTCTTTTGCTGTATATTATTGAGCTGCACAGCAGGGTGTAATCAGAAACATCCAGGGCAGCCAACTATATTCTGTATCTTTGTAGGTTCTAGATTGTGTTCAAATTATCCCAAGGATTCTTGTCACTTCTTCCCAAGACTGATACTTCATCTTAAAATCTTGGTGTATAAACATTGCTATTAGATCCGCAATAGTTTCCATTAGGGCAGGCAAACTGTAAAGCAGCTTTTCTCAACCTGTTTCCTCAAACAAATATTTTGGACTATGACTTCTAGTATTCCTGATCATTGGTCCTGCTGGCTGGAGCTTGAAGGCTGCTGTAAACAGTGCCAACTATCCAATATTTGGCATTCTCTTTCTTGCTCTCTCCTTCTCAGAGTTTATTTGCCTGCTATAACTTGTTCCCATTCTAGTTGTCAAATATCAAAGTTCTAGTATTTGGCTACTAACAAAGTGACATTGATGTTGCTCCCATGAAGTCAAAAAGCAAGTAGAACTACCAGTCAATATTTTTATTAAAGGAATCAGGAAGTGCTTCACTGTGCCCTATAGACATTGCAATTTAAAAGCATGTACAAGAGATTCAGTATTACTTAATACTACAAAGAGTCTTTACATTAGTGGAATGTCTTAAAAATGGCTTCCATATCCATTGAAGCTATACCATTACACCTAGCCAAGGAAGTAAAAGGTATTCTATACTTGGCTACAGATAATGATTTCAAATAAGGAACATAGTCATTTAGGTTTGAAATATACAAACTATGAGCCAAATAGAAGAAGGCACAACAACAGAAAGGTGACAAATTCTGTTTAACAATACTCCTGTTCTTAGTTACCTATTTTGCATATGTGCAATCAAATATCAGTAAGGAAACACAGGAGAAAATCCCAGTGAATGGATCCTAGATCAGCCAGACTTGTTCCAAGTAGTAATCTACCAATGTTGTTTAAAAAAAATAGAATTGACAGAACTATCAGAAAAAAAGACAAATCTAATCACCTAGAGCAAACTTCCAGGGTGAACTTGTTTGAGACCTTAAACCTATTTCTAGATGTAATGTGCTTTGGAGAGTTCAGCATCCTCTTAGAAACCTTGCTTGTCTGTTCTGTCAGACAGATTCAAACCAGTATTCCATACTGTTGCTTCATAGAAATACTGGGTTATTAAATGGCCTTATCTATCTTAGTAACCACACAAACAAACCTACTGCCCTAGAAATGGAAAAAAACCCTGTAGCTATTGTTATAATTTCTGTGTGCTCGCACTTTGACCAACTAAACAAATAACCATCCAAATTTTCATAAGATTCTACCTCTGTAATAGGCTGGCCAGTTAATTGCCTCAAAGCCTTCAGAAAACTTTGGGCTTATGAGTAGACCTTTGGGCTTGTGCTAATTTAAAATAACCTCACTGGCTTTATAGTATTTTGTATATCAGCCAACCAACATCTCAGGCAAAGCCTGATTTGCAACTGTAGCACATCTGCAGCACAGATGTTCTGATTAGTCAGTTTTAGAAATTGAAAATCAATTGAGGTAAGATAGCCAAAAGAGATTAGATAGTATTAGAACAACTGTACATCCTTGTTAAGAACTTCTAGTAGAAGGGATGATATTGTGAAATTTATATTCAGAGCCACAGAGCACCTGGACAGTAGTTTATTGTGATATAAAGATCTAATTAAAAATAATAAGTTATTTTGTTCTACAGACTGAAAGACTTTGTGCCTTTTTTTCCTATTCTAATGGAGAAAATCATCCCTCTAGTTTTGAAGTGGTGTTTCTTTCAAATATAGGCTATTTAATTTCTTCAAGAGTTCACCTGTAAATTAGATTCTTTAAGTTGAACATTTTTGTTTAAAAAGCTGACATTGCATATGAACTTCCAAACAAGACTATTTCCACAAAAATTACAAACTCTAACCAAGGTTACTTTTTCAACAATGTCTACTTCATTCTTTGGCTTAATAATTGCTGAAACAGTATTCATTGTACTGCCCAAATTGCCCAGTTGAGAAAAGACTAGAAGAAAAAGATAATGTTCTCTCTACGCCACATTTGCGTAGTAACCTGAGTTTGTAGCTATTATTCTTGTCGACTGTTAAACAGATCATAAATACTCTTCAAAATTCACTTGAATCAAGGAAGTGCATTGAAGGCTGTTCAGGCTGTTCTCTGTGTTAAGCACATCACTTCCAAAATTGGCATACCTGAAATTGGATGATATTACCTTTCATTTCAAATTTCTAGTTCTGCAAATCCTTAAAGCTGGTAATGTGCATATATATTTGATGCATACAAGCAGATTACTGTTGCTTAGGCATGTAACTTAGGGTAAAATACTATGCATGTTTAGGCACTAAAAACACTTATGTGCTTTGAGTTATAGGACTTTTTGTATTGTAACATGCATAAGAGTGTATCTTTAATTACTGTATATATTAAGATAAACTATATATTGGTATAAGGGAAAATTGCCCATTTCTAGTTAAAAAAAAATGTTATTCTCAGCATCAGATTTGATCTTTTGGGAAGCATCGATGTCATCCTTACTAGCAGAAGGCTGCATCACCAATATTACCATGAATTCCCTTCTCATTAATAAAAATAAAACATACTTCATCTGTCAACATATTTGTATGCCATGTGAAGATACTAAATGAAATAATAAAAGTAAAAGAATATAACTAAATAATATTATGCTAGATTAATTTTAAAAGAGCTTTCCATATTTAGAAATCAAATGATGTTGAACAAATAGTTTGGATTAAGCCACATAGGAAATTAATATTTTAAATGAAAAAGCAGCACTACTTAAGAAACTTGTTGAAATTATATTGATTTGTGCTAAAAAGGAATGTTTTGTCAGAAATAAGTATTTAGTGAAGCTGATCAGTATTAAAGCCTATTTTTATTCAATATTTTTCATGTAATTATTTTTGGAAGGGAAGTAGGAGTCTTAAAATACACAGACAACACTAATTTGAGGGGCATTATTAATACAGAAGGAGGATCAGGAAGTTGCAAAGGAAGAACTGAACTAATAGAAATGGAATGAAACAGAGGCCTGCCAAGTACAAGGTTGTGAAACTGGAGTGATAAGAAATATTTTTGTTTCGGGTTGAGGACTCAGCTGTGCTGGGATCCTGGTTGTTCACAGAATGACATATTGCTGAGCGCTGCAGTAATGTTACTAAAAAGACAAAATCATTTTTGACTAGCTTAGGCAAAGATTCCACCGCCACCACACCTTAATGTGGTAATGGGTTTGAGAGTGTCAGGCCACTAGTGCCTCACTAGGCTTGTCGCCTGACAGGATCACCCAAGGCAGACTGGTTAAAGCTGAGACACCAGACTAAGCTGCAGCCACCCTCTTCAGGAATAAGAGTCACATCAGCAAAAGAGAATGAATTTCACTAATGCAAGTGGAGACAGAAAAACATCTGAAGGCCAGCTACTGGGTGGCAGTGTTAGTCAGTGGAGACTTTTTCACAGGCAGTGGCAATGACAGTCAAGCTAACAAGCTAACCCTAGTTATTACTGTGCAGAAGGTGGCAAAGATAAGCAACTTCTGAATTTTTATTACCTTTAAAACCCTATGATGGGGCAATCCAAAATGAAACAAGAAATACTTTCAAAGGTCAAGACAGCCAGATTGGAAGGAACTCGCCAGTGACTGGGAAAGAGCAAAAGACACGTATGGATAGCACTGTTACTAATGATGCAGTTAGATCAAAGGTGAAAGGAAGTTTAGTGGCCGACACACCCAGAGGCAAAAGGAGAACCTGATGTTGAACAACACATATAATTGGAACATGGAATGGGTGAAATAAAGCGAGACATAGAACAGTTAAGGATGACCGTACTCAGTGAAAGTGAACTGCAGTGGACTGGAAAGCAGTGTTTTCAGTCAGAAAAACACAAAGTGTTCTATTCTGCAAAAAAACAAACTCAGAAAAAATGGAGTGTCTCTAATAATGAGGCAAAATGTAGCACAAGGGGCCATAATGCAAAGTCTGACTGAATCCTATCAATCAGAATTCTTAGAAAACAGAGCCATCATTCAAGTCTTATGTTCCAACAACAGATGTTGAAAAAGGAGAAATTAAAACCTTTATCCGTAAGTCCAAGAGGAAAGGGATAACACATGCAAACAGACCATGCTGATCATCATTGGTGACTGGAACACAAAAATAGGAAACAAAGCAGAATCAAGGAAAATGTGACCTGGGGTCAGAAAGCAGGAGAGGTACATGTAGAATTCTTCAAGCCAACAATTTATTTATCACAAGTACATACTTCAGGCAACTAATCAAATGACTGTACACATGGACATCATCAGATGGCAATACAACAATCAAATAGGCTATATAATTGGACATAGAAGATAGAGAAACTGTATATATAAAAGATAACAAAATTATAGTGTTAAAAAGGTTAAGGTTTCCCCATGACATTAAGTCCAATTGTGTCTGACTCTAGGAGGCAGTGCTCATCTCCAAGGGAGCCAGCATTTATCTGCAGACGATTTCCACAGACATGCAGCTGGCATGACTAAATGCCGAAGCTCATGGAACATTGTAACCTTCCCACTATTTATGTACTTGCATTTGCATGCTTTCAAACTGCTAGGTTGGCAGGAACTGGGACTAAGCAATGGGAGATCACCCTGTCAGGCAGATTCAAACTGCTGACCATTTGCTCAACAAGCCCAATGGCTCAGTGGTTTAACCCACTGCGCCACCCATGTCCCAGTGTTAAAATGCAATGTCAATAACTTTCCTGAGGAATCTGAAGTTTGCATAAAGAACAGATTTGCATTACTGAACAAATCGACCATGAACCAGAAGAATTGTGGACTAAAACCAGAGACATTATTCTAGAATAATGCAAAAAGACAATTTCTGTAACAGAAAGAGGAGGAAGGCCTAAGTGGATAACAGAAGAAATACTCACCATTGCTAAAGACAAGTGAGAAGCAAAAGGTTGCTGCATGCAACTTTTCACCAACTATCATGTCATGTAAAGACAGAACTCTTAAAATGGCCTGTGCAAAGAAACAGAAGAGGAGAACAAAAGAGGAAAAACAAGATACTCTATACAGAAGGTCCAAAACAAAAATCAAAGAGAATTCAAATGTAGATTAGGAATGCTGAAAGACCAAGAGAACATACTATCTGACTAGGAGAAAATAAAGAGAAGGTGAAAACAATACATAGAAGAACTATACCGAAGTGATCGAAGGGTCATAGTCTCCTTCAAAGAAGAATCCTGGGACAAAGAATCTGGAATATTAGAAAATGAAATAAAAGCTGCTGTGAAAGCACTTGGAAGGAACAACGTATCGAGAGTAGATAGGATACTGACAGAACTGTTCCAAGCTGCAGAGACTGAATTGTTCCAAATCTTACCAAGATTATGCCAACAAATATGGAAAACAAAACAATGACTCACAGAATGGAAATGTTTAGTATACATTATAATCTACAAGAAAGGAGTGCAGCAACTACAGGACCATTACTCTTACTTTTCATGCAAGCAAAAGCAATGCTCAAAATGTTACTACAAAGAAGTTTACACTATATGGAGTGAGAAATGCCTGACATTCAAGCAGGATTCTGTGAAAAGGAAGAGGCAGTTGAAATTATATTGCAAATATATGTTGGCTACTGAAACATACCAAAAAATTTCAGCGCCTTATAGATGATAGCAAAGCCTTTGCTGTGTGGATCACAAGCTATGGATGGTTCTGAAATAAATGGGTGTGCCTCACCACTGTTGCATAATCTGCATTGTGGACAAGAAGCTACTGTTCAGACAAAACATGGAGAAACTGAGTGGTTTCCTTTAGGTAAAAGCTTCAAACAAGAGTGCAGTTTATCTCCCAATCTGTTCATTCCATCCTTAGAACATATCATAAGGAAAGGTAGGTTTGGATCAGAAAATTGAAAAGTGAATAATTTAAGATATTCAGACAAATACCATATTACTGTCAGAAAACAGCAATGAATTGAAATGACTCTTGACTGAAGTGGAAGAAGTACAAAACAAGGCTGCAGTTGAACATTAAGAAAACAAGATTCATGACAACAGAAAAAAATATACAGAAAAGATTTCTTTTATTTATTGGCTGGTCAGTGACTGAATAAAGGATTGATAATCAACTTTAAGGTTAACAATGAAGAAATTTAAATTGTGAGTTTGTATACCTTGGTTCAATCATCAATTCAAAGGGAAACTACAGCCAAGAAATTAGAACACCGAGATTTGGAAGGGCAGCTACGAAGGAACTAGAAAAGATCAGCAAGTGTTCACTGGAGTCCAAGGCTATGATCATCCACACTATTTTGTTCCTGATCACTATATATGGGTGTGAAAGCTGGACAGGGAAGAAAGCTGACAAGAAAAAATGTGTGTTTGGAGAGGCTTTGCAAATATCATGTACTGACAGAAAGATGAACAATTAGATCAGAGATCAAAACAAGCCAGAACTTCCCCTGGAAGCAAAAGTGACAGAACTGAAACTGTTGTACTTGGGGTACATCATGAGATGACAGCACTCACTGGAAAAGACAATAATGGTAGGGAAAGTTGGAAGCAGAAGAAGAGATGGATAACTTCTGTAAAGGAAACTGCAGCCTTGAATTTACGAGAGTTGAGCAGGGCTGTGAAGAACAGGACCTTTTGGAGGGTATTTATACATAGGGTCACCATTAGGCAGAGGCAAATTGATGGCACATAACAACAGTGAAGAATTTAGAGTTGGTTCAGCAAATTATCACCACCATGGAAGAATGCTCCATGAGGATCTGAGGAATACTGCTAGATGTACAAGAAAAATTAAATTGTTGGAGCAAATGTAGGAAAAAAGCAACTAATAAGAATTGAGAACCTGTCTTAGAACAGAGATTAATGAATTGTTCAGGTTGCCTTATAAGAAAAGAAAGTTCATGCTGCATAGAAATTAGAAATATAGATTGCATTGGTGAGAACAATAATTGAAAGTTGACCATTAATTTAGACTGAAACTCTCTATGTATACTTCCCCATGGACACTTTCCCTAGATGTGCTTCATAGGACTCCTATCATGCCCAGCCATCTGAAGGAAAGTTGCTCTAGCAGATGAAAACTGGAGAAATGGAAAGCAAAATAATAGGTGAATTCCAGTTCGTTTTTGCTCTACCAACAGAAGGCTTCCATCTGTGGAATGGGGCACTTCCCCCATCACCCCTGCAGCCCCCCATCTGCTTCTTCAGAGGGGAAGTGGGCGAGGGAGATTCTGCTATCTGAACACAAGTCCACTCAAACAAGTTTGAATGTAGCTCAATGTGTTTTCAACACTGTTGGAATAAACATCTACAGAATGTTCTACTACTTATGTCTGTGGAGTCAAAAAAGTTCTGTCAACATCAATCAGCAGTCAAAATATCTTTGCAGTATAAAAATAGCTAGTTCAACAATGCCTATTTCCTTAACAGGAAATGAATAGTTTCACTAATTTCATAATTGTCCTATAAACTGTTTTTGGATATCTTCTGTTGGGAGAATAGACATTCCTTAAGGGAAGGCACTAGCTTGCTTCTAGTGGACACAACTTTCACTGAAATTCAGAGGCAGAGTCTCCCCAGTGATTGCAGTACAAGGGAGGTTTCAAATAGAAAATAGTCCATGTCTTTCCTCATGTTGCGCATATCCTCTTTGCTTTCTCCAAATATTCATGTAACATTTCAACTATGGAAGGCAGGCAGCAAAAGGCCCACTGTGGCAAATTAAACGTAGCACGGATACTTTCTTCCACTGCAGGAAACAGGTGGTTCTTGGAGTCTGCCATCAGCTACCCAAAGCTTCTATGTCTCTAGGATTTATGCAGCAAGCACTTATTAAATATTTTGCTTAAATGAACAGATTAAGAATTTTTAACCAAAGTAGAGGGATTATTCAGGAGCTTTAATCTCTTCATCAAATAATATAGCCATGGTACCATTATTCATAGCACCATTTACAAATTAAGTTCTGTAACTGAATGTTTAAATTACTAGTTACTTGTTAGTACATCATCTTTGGAAACAATAATAGCTATATTTGGACATTCAGATCACATGATTAACAGCATCAGACCTACTAACATCGTCCCAGCATCCTAAAAGCCAGTAGGTACAGCCCTGTCCTCTAACTTCACATGATTGTTAATTGTGTGATTTAATTCCTGAATAGTGGTAATTAAAATCACAACCCCAGCACAATACGCTGACTTTTCTACAGCATGATCATTGCATAGTAGGGGTTTGGTGCAGGAAAATATGCCATCATGTTTCTTTCTGTGCTTGTTCTCCAAGGAAATGAATGTAGAACACTAAAGAAGTTCCTTTTTTCCAGAATATATTTTGCCTATGATATATTTGTACCACCTAGAACATTTTCATTGCAGATATATACTATGTGACTTGCAGTTCCCATGGCCATTTAATTCTTTTTCTCAGCTTTCTTCTTTTAAAAGAAGAAAGTTAATGGTTACCTTGCTGTTTTAGAAGAAGGATTTCATAGTTTATCACTTCTTAAACTGGTATGCTGGTGCTGCTTCATTGAATGTCATATCTTTTAACTGTAAATTACTGGAGATAATAGCTTAGGGTTATTTTTTGTTGTCATTCCTCTCCAGTGGAGCAGTTGAACATCCTGAAAGATAACAGGTTTGTTTGTATTATGAATTTTGGAAGCTGGAAGAAACAGACTCTTGGCTGTGAACTTTTATGCTACAAAGAACTAGTTAAGTTTTTATCAATGCTTCTAAGTTTAGCTATATCAAATTTTTCTCTAGATTTTATATTGAGCTGGGTAGTCTAATCTCTCAGGCATCTCAAGTAAGCACTCCATCATTGATGTTCAATTTTGTATTAAAACTCTGTCAGAATGGGCAGATTCTGACTGAATTGATCCAGGCACTGTGGTTTTGTATTTCATTACATCACAGCCTACAAAAGTTTACTGATTAACTCCATAGAGAATAAGCTAGGTGCAGGATCACAACCCGTATCTTTTTTTTCCTCTTTGTTTCTTCAGAAGAAGCTCTCTGCTTGTTTGTCTTTAATGATTTGCACTCATTTGAGAACATAAAAAGCCAATTGTTCTGTATGTGATTGCACTCTGCTTTTAGGACATGCTTTATATGGGAAACACAGAAACAGAGCGAGTCAGAAGGGGTCTCCCGAGCCATCTAGTCTGACCCCAGACTCCAGCCAGCTCCTCTCACGATATGCCTCCCATGTGCATGTCTAGGGGCGACCCCCTTCCTTTAAATACTTTATTCCCCATCCCTTTCCCTCGGGTGAGAAATGATTCCTTACCTAAATTCTGATGCATCTATCAGGTTTCCTCCTTTCCTCTGAGTAAACCTGTTAAACCACCAGCCCTTCTGGGGTCCTTAGAAGTCTATGCTCCCATGAATTCAATTAGTCTCGGGTCTCCAGTCGCCCTTGTACTGGCCACAGAGCTGCCCATGGGGCTGCTGAAATTTCAGCAGGGTGCAACTTCCCCACAGCCACTCACCGATCCGAGCCGAAAACAGATCTAGGAGAATCCTGGATGAGCCCCCAAGTTGTCAGAAACACCCTTTCCTTTCCTTCAGAAGATAAAAATATTCCAAGCATGCAGAGAGTCCTTTTTTGAAACTTTATTGCAATAAAGGAAGTTGGAAAGGTTTCCTTCCCTTCTTCCAGCTCATTAATTAAGAATTAATTAGGAAACATTTTGTCTTAAATGACTGGAAAATATTCTACAGTTTCTAGGCTGCTTTGAAGGTATTCAGGATATAGGGCAGAAAGTATGCAACTAATTGTAGAGAAACAGCTGCTGGAATTGCAAGTAATTGCTCTGTTCTAGAGAATCACTAAAAGAGAGGCTGTTTGGAAATTAAAGTCTATAGTCATAATTCAAATGGGAATTGAGGGCAGCTTTTAAAAATATAGTCTAAAGTGTTCAAATAAGCAAACAGTTTTGTTTTGTTTTTAAGTGGAGTGTCCATAAGAGGTAGGAGAGAATATAGTCTCATGAACCCTTTTGTCAAATCACTTTTTCACTGACACAAGATTGTTTATCATGATGCTTACAAGAGAGTGCAGCATTCTGTTCTCTAGACTTTGTCCTGGGAAAACTGAGGAGAAGAACTTTGAAAAAGAGGCAATCTCAGTCTGGTTTTCATTTTCTCTACAGCTGTCATCTGGTTTTGAGTTCTGCTGGGCTGCTACAGCTGGAGTCATTTTATTGCTTTTACCCAGCATCCTTCTGCTTGTGCACACAGAAATGTTTTAATAGTCTTGGAAAAAAGTCAGAGTATCTCTTAGCAACCATAGGACAGTAATTATTATACCAGCAGCTGGGAGCAAACCAGATTTCCGTTGTGCATTAAAAACTGGCGTAGGTTACTTTACAGATGATACTGGCTAGCTTATGCCAGTGCTGTGGTTGAAGGATATTGAATGTGGGCGGCGCATAATTGCTTTGGCACTAGAAAAGAAGTGGGAATTTGTGCATCTATGCGTGTGTTTTATATGACATGATGACCATATATAACATTAATGTAGCACTTTCCTTTATTGTAAGAATAATTTACTTGTTTTGTTTAGTCTTGTTTTTCCATACAACATCAACTTGTATTTGAGCCACTTTCTCTCAAGTTGGAGTTTCCTGCTATTTCTTCATTTGGTTCTTTGTTAAGTGTGAGGCATCCTGTGAAAAATCACAATAGACAAAAATATAGCATCTGAAGTACCATCCTGAAAGGCTCTTAGAGCAGTTTGCAGATTGAGGAGGACAGTTTAAAAAACACTGCAAAGGAAAAGGTATGATGCAAGGGAAGAAAAGACAGACCCCAATTCTTAATGTTATATTCAGGCTCTGCATAGAGTAGATAGCCAAGTTCTATTCTGTTAAACAGTGGGACTTAGATGCTGCTATGGAGAAGCTTTAATAGTGGATGTGCAAGTGTCGCTATTCAGGAATTATTACAAGCTATCATTCAATATATTCTTGTGATCAGATGTAAATTTTTCAAGGTGTGTTTCTTTTATATACTGCTCCATTCTATCTTCTGAAGTTGACTTTAAAAAAAAAACTTGAAAAGAATCTAGTAAACTGGTCATGAATTTCCTTTCCCACATAATGTAATTCCATTGTCTTTTTCATCCTATTACAGATCTTTCCATTTCTCTTTTAAAACAGTACACTAAGTATCTCCCAAATATATTTGCATGTTTTAAATCATTTGTTTTAAAAAATTCAAATTTCAACATCACCTGGAATACTGTGTCAAGTTCTGGGCACCAAGATTTAAGAAGGATGGAGGTAAATTAGAAAGGGTCCAGCGGAGGGCAACAAAAATTATCCAAGGTTGGAAACACTGCCCTGTGAGGAAAAACTGAGGGAACTGGGCATGATCAGACTTGAGAAGAGAAGACTGAGGGGAGACATGATATCTCTCTACAAGTACCTCAAAGGCTGTCATAAAGAGGTAGGGCAAGATCTCTTCTTGCTGATACCAGAATGTAGGACACAGAATAACCAGTTCAAGTTGCGACATCCCAAATTCAGGCTGGACATCAGGAAAAGCTTCCTTATGGTCAGAGCAATACAACAGTAAAACCAACTGCCTAGAGAAGTGGTGGGTGCTCCCACACTGGAAACATTCAGAAAGAACCTGGACAGCCATCTGAGTGGGATGGTGTAGGGTAGTGTCCTGCAAACAGCAGAGGGTTGGACTCGATTCTATGATTCTTTTGTAACTCTTCTGTCCCTGTCAGGTCTAATTCATTTCTTATGTGTCTAAATTCAAGTTACGATTAATTTGTCTTGTACTTTCTTATGATGGTCTTCTACTATTTGAATTATTTTCAGGAGCTTTTTAATTTGTTCTAATTTTTCTCTCTCCTTAGATGCTATTGCTAAAAATTTTCCTCTAATATAAACTTTATTAGGTTCCCATATTGTTGCTATTTGAGACCTCACTTGCATTATTTAATCTAAAAAATTCTTCCAAATCTTTTTCAGACTTCTTCAAAATATATTCTTGTAATAAATGATTGTCATTCAATCTCCATCTTCTTCTTTCAGCTTGCTCTTCTCACCACATTATTTCTAATGGACTATTACCCTGCCCTTTTTGAAGTATTAACTTCCATGGAAATCTTGTATTTTTGCAAAGAAGGCTTCAGGTGCTCAGTGCGTGCCCCTACTGCACAGAACAATTTGTTTGTTTGAAGAGTGATTTAGATCCAAGCCTTCTGCTGACAGAAGTTCTACCAGTGGAACCCAAGAGGAGGGCACTTTCCCCTCTACCATGCAGGTTACTGTGCTGACTCAAAAACTGCTCCAGAGGTAACCATCTGGATCAGATTTTTCTTCTTCATGATATGCATCACACTTCAGGGCTCTGTGACTGTACAGAATTTCTATAACTGAGGAAATTTTGGTGGGAATCCTTCCCCACTGTAAGAATACACATATCATGAGCAGGTTCCAACCTATTTCCTCAGTTCCTCTTCAGTCACCATTGTGGTTGTCTCTCAGGGAACTTTGCCTTCCCCTTCAGGAGATGATGCTATATGGTTTGCTTTTCAGCAATCTTCACTTGCTTCTTTCACTGCAGAGGCTTATGACATCAAAGGCGGCTTTTTCAAAGTGCATATACTGTGGCGGTAAACTTCCCCCAGCTGATCATCACAGTCACGCTATCTGCTTCACTTACATGAGGGACATTTCATTAACCCCTGCCCACATTGTAGGCTTTCACTAAGCAAGCCAGGGGAAACAGATAATGGGAAATGAAGACTCTTCTCTGGAAGAGGCTGTTAGAGGCAGTGGAACTTCTCTCCCTGCAATGGTCATGCCACGTTTTTTTCTTCAAAGGGGACCCTACTTTTCTGTCTACTGTTACCTTCTTCCTTCACCATTTGTTCCAGCAATAACCAGAGTCCTAATGGACCCTCCATGCAGTTGATCCCTCACAGTTCTGCTGGCAAAAAAAGATTTCTAAATGGGCTTATTCCTCAGCTTATTCAGAGTGACCAAAAAGAAGAGGGAGAAAGAGTCTAAAGAACACCCAAAGGAGTGTATCCAATTGTCTCTAGTTCAGCTACTGCCACCATCATATCTCCTTGATTCTCCCATACCAACTATACCTTCTTATCCAGTATCAGGGTCTATTCCAATTGCCTCATCTCTGAAGGAGAAAGGAGAGGAAACTTCTGTGACAAATCCCAGCTTCTGGCAGATGAAGACTATCAGTCAGACACAGCTGTAGGGACATTTGAACGTGCAATTTCTTCATCTTCCCCTCATCCTTACACTGCTCACAGCAGGTCAGGGTCAGATCTGAGGATGTTTAAGCCCTCAGTCCAAGAGATGCTAAAAGTAACTCGTAAACCTTCTACCATGGCTTCTGTGCAAGGAAATAAAAAGCTCTTCGTGTTTTCCAAAGAGTTCATTCCTTCTATGTGCCCTGTTTTCCAAATATTACATTTTCTATTATCACTACTTCAGAAGCGTTTAGAACTTTCTTCTCTCCAGGTTTATTTGGCTGCAATGGCTGTCTATCATTCCCTGGTGGAGGGGTTTTCATTTTTTCACACCTGACAGGGAAACAGTTCCTTCAGTTGCTCATAACATTGCTTCCTCTGTGAAGCTGCTTACTCTCCATTGTAGCCTCTTTGTACTACTGAGGACACTGACTGGGAAGCCATTTCAGCCCATAGCTACCATAGACCTAGGACTGCAATTGTGGAAGGTGGCCTTCTTAGTCACTATCACTTCACTTCACCAATCTAGTGAACTCTGTGAGTGTATATTGCATATCTGACTTTTCAAAAGAGAAGATTGTTCTCTACCCAGATTTTTCTTTTCTATCTGAGCTGGTATCTGACTTTCACTTCAATTAGGATATTGTCTTACCTCCATCTTTCCCTTCACTTCTACACCACTGGAAGTGACTGTTCATGCCTTCAATGTTAGATGTATTCCTGCTTTTTTATAAAGCAAACTTTGAAGCATTTCAAAAATTGCATGCTTTTATCTGTTATGGAGAGCAGAACAAGGGCCTGCCAATGTCTTTCATCCTGGGATGTCTAACCTATACTCCTATCTTAGCAGCTTCAATAAGCTGGTAAGCACTCCAGCTCAGTGCTCTGATCCAAGCTAACTCCACATGCACAGCTACCACCTCTACTGCATTTGCTCAAGGTATCTTGCAGATTGAGTTGTGTCAGATAGCTACATAATTGAAACCATGTACTTTTGTACAGTATTACCCGGTAGACATTCAGAGTGGCATCTGCTTAATGTTCAGGTGTGGTCATCCGTTCTGCATTAATGACACTGATCCACCTCCAATAACACAGCTTGTTAATTGTGCATATGTGTGATACAGAGAAATCACAAAGAAGAAAGTGAGGTTGCTTACCTGTAACTGTGATTCTTCAAGTGGTCACCTGTGCTTTCACACAGACTGCTCCACAGTCCCCCACCTCAGTGCCATCATAGAACCAGAAGGGGTGCATATTGCCACAGGTACTGATGCTCAAATTGAAATGCTTTCAGTTCCAAGGTCACAAGAACTGGTCTCAGCAAACTGAGGGATGAGGTGCAACCCTGATAACAACATGTGTTCTACAACAATGGGAAAAGGTTCCTGCCAAAACCTCTCAGCTACAGAAATTTGCTGAATCAAGGTTCTTGTACGGATGCAAACCCCATTTGTGTGAATGCACAGGTGACCACTTGTCATAGTCCACATATCCAACCTGTCCATCAGACTTATGGGTAGCCTGGAGGGCTGCAGTGTGTGTGTGTGTGTGTGTGTGTGTGTGTGTGTGTGTGTGTGAGAGAGAGAGAGAGAGAGAGAGAGAGAGAGAGAGAGAGAGAGAGACCAAGACCAAGACCAAGACCAAGACCAAGACCCAAAACAGTATCCATAGTCTGCTGTTGCAGCATTGGCTCTAACCCTGAAACACAGCCACACACCCTACCAGTATGGTTCCACTCTGTTTCAGGAATCTGGAATTGCATCATACATGAGGCAATTGCTGCACTTAATTCATGTTAAGTCACTGAGAAATAGGAAGACTGTTTTAGTGCCAGTCTATGGTTGCAAAGGGCTAATCTACTGTATGGTAATGTTTTATACATACATAAATGGCTGGGGGAAGGACATGGTCCCATATCCATACCAGGTAATACATTGTAGGAGTGGGTGGCTCTTCTTGTTTTTCCGCTAAGGTGTATTTCCGATCATTGCATTAGATAGGTTTCCTTAGGGTATGCTATCTTCAAACTAGTTTGTACTGCTAAAGGTATATTCCCATGAATGTTATCTCCAATATGCTACTCTGTCACACTTGTCTATAACAGAATTTCTGTATAGTAGAATTCTGATTTAATAAAGGCACATATATATGTATTGAGTCATGGTTGATTGTTCTAAGCATTTATGCTGCATTTAATAACCAAGGTTTTAAAGAAGTCTTATATAAGCACAACAAGGAAAACAAAATAAGAATTAATTTTAATCTGTTATCCTTTCCAGGCAATTCCAGAAAACTCATCCAGTTTGCTAGTGAAAGATCATCTTTTCCAACAAGAACCTATCGTGAGAAATGATCCTTACAAAAGCTTAAATATAAGACCGTCAGCCTTTGAAGATTTGAACTCCAGAAGATCCTACTTTCACAGCCAGTCCAACCAGGTAATACTTCTTCAACTAGACAAATAGATGATTTATTAAGTGTTCTGACATTATTTACATCAGATTCAATTAGCTATTTTAGTGTCCCATTTCAGTCATGATGAGAAGCCATGGTTTCCTGTTGTGTCAGGGAGCCAAGACACAACTGCATTTACTTACTCCTTTTTCACACATAAGAGAAAGAGATTGGAAGCATCTTCTTCCTTTTTCAAACAAACCATGGTTCCCTGAATTCAGTCATTGCAGGGAGCTGGGGCTTGTCTACGAGTGGGTGCTTCTGATTTCCATCTTGCAAACCCAGTGGTCGGGAGGACACACACAAACACACACACTCCATTCAGAATGTTCAAAGTCATGGTTTGCCATTACATGTGAACTGTGCCAATATGTGAAATGGCAGCAAAGCCCCTCTGCCATTATGCATTCTGTGCTTCTTTGCTTCTAAGAACATAGGAGGCTGGACATTACTGAGTTGGTCCAGTAATGTCCAGTACTGTCGACACTACTTGGCAGCAGTTTGCTAGGATTCCCGGCAGGAGTTGTTCTATCCCTGCCTGGAGATACTGAGGAATGAACTGGGAAGTGTCAGCATGCAAAGTAGATGCATAATACCCCTGAATTATGTGGGGGAACTGGCCTCTCCAGCTCAAAATCTGCACATTTACCTATGACCTGGTTTGCAGCTGGAAAAATGAATGCCAGTGGCTTTTTTTCACCCCTGCCTACTGTCACATGCTATAATTACCCCCAGAAATGTTAGTTCATGTGAACTCAGCCAGGGTGACTTGTTGCCATAGCTAATAAGCCACACCGTGGGTTCTTGGTGGCTTGTTACTCTTGGCAAAAACCACCCTGGCCAATTTCATACAAGCTGTGCTGCTAAGGGTAATTATATCCCTCTGGGAAGCACCAGGGAGTGTGAGAAATAAGTCACAGTGGCCCATTTCCCCTTTCATAATTATACAGCCAAACTTCCTTTCCTTGCTTAGCCCATTCTACTCCAATACCATACAATCTCTCCTGTTTGTAAGTACCATGTGAATTTTTACTCATTCAGACTTTCTTATTGATATATATGAATTCTGTGCCTTACCTCTACATAATTCCTTGCCTTTTTAAAAACCTTCCTATCAGTCACAGTTGGCCACATAACTACTTCTGCCAACTCCTGCTATTCTCCTCCATGGTCCTCCTTGTCACACATCTCCCATTTTCCTCTTCCCAGTTTCCACTGTTGCCACCAGTCAAGCTCCTCTCTCTCTGTCTCCTTCCTGTCCTAGACATTAATTTTATCCAACCAAAGAATTCTTCCCTTCACAGCAGTGCTCAGCTTTTTACATAACCAGTTAGAATGTTAAATAGAGCTAATACCCAAGGAAGACTTAGGTATCATCCAATTTTGGAGGTCAGTGCATATTTTTATGAGGCCTTCACAAAATCTACTCACTCAGGCAAGGACTGTGTCTTAACATGACATGAGAAATCTCCCTTCTCTCTTGACTCAAAAGAAGAGAGGCAGGATATCTCAATCTGTGTTGAGTGTCCAAGCAAGCATACAGTAAACAAGCCATTGACACTGATCCTGCTTTCACTGAAGACCCTTCTTCCATGGCTGAAATGCTCTGCTACCACAGAGGGAACCACTGGCTTTTATGGTGTCCTACTATGATTTTAGAGAGAGGGGAATAAAATGTCTGCATGCATTAAAATTAGTGTGTCTTCTTTTTAATTGTTGAAGTTCTCAGATACTTTGTGGAGAAAACAAACCATATCATGATGAACCGAAGTAATTCCTTTTTAACCTTTTAACTGCTTTAATGGATGCTGTGCCTTATTTTAACTGGATCTTTGGTTAAGTGACAGCCAGATATCCTCTGGATGCTTCACAGTGACTTGAGCAGACATCAGTGTTGGGAAATTCCCTTGTACAGAACTGTGTGAAGAACCCAGCTGGGTACTTCAGGATGTGTATACCTGCCACCATTTTTTCAAATGATACATGATAGCATACAGTACTATCACTATTTTTGAGGTGTGGAGAAAGCCATGTATGAAGTGGTTGTTGCCTGACTGCAGATAGATCTCTCGCTTTCTTGGCATTCTTCTTTCCAGGTTGCCAAGCCCTGAATTCCACCTGAAGCTGAAAGTTCAGAACCATCTATACAAAAGCTTAGGTTCACACTGCTTTGTTTTAATTGAGAATGGTCATCTCCTTAAATTTCAAAGACTTCCCTATTTAGCTTGCTCTAGTTTTTTAAATAGTTTTTACCAATTGGCAAGGGTAACTGATTACAATTTTTATTACTGTGAGCCAAGTAAGTCATCTTGAATCTCAAATATTCCAGCAGAAGTTTGCTTTGCCCTATAATGGAGTGTCTTGTTTTTGCCTTTGGCAGGAATGGAAAAGGATTGTTTGCTTTTTAATCTTTGCTCATAAACTAAAACTTTATAGCAAACTTATTTTCATTAATAGTGAAAGATGCTTCTGTCATCACCAGCCAATCCTTCAGAAGGCTATGGAAAAGTTATTTCTGTCTCGGTTTTGTGGATTTCCATTGGGTGCCAGCAAAGTGAACAACTTCTTTGGTCCTGGCTACAAGTTCCCACCACAAGTGTTAATTTATTTATTAAGCAAGTACTTTAGTAATCAAGGACTTCTCTTTATAAAAAGCATTTGGAAATAAGTGAGTCCTGAATTGCAAAGGTGGCTTTTATTTCTGCATGTGTAAGATAGATAACTACTTTGCAGCATGATTTAAAGTACTTGATCTCAAGGGCTTTGTCAAATGTATCTATTTCAGAGGATTTCAGAAGACTGAATTACACTCTGCATTATCCATTATTATTTGGAAAGATACTTTCCAAGTGATTCTTAAATAGAACCGCCATTAAATCATGCAAATGAATGTGGAAATCAAGACATTTCTGGGTTTTCCTAAAGGCCAGCAGGAAGAAAGCCAAATAGATTTCTTCGGGAAAAGCATTCAGAATTAGGGGTCCACCACAGAGAAGGCACTGTCACTACTGCTGCCCAACTTTTACTGGTAGACTAAAGAAAAGGGCCTTGGATCCTGAGCATTGCCAGGTACATATGGGTGTAGGCAGCCCTTCAGATAGTCTGGTCCCAAACCAAATAGGACTTTAAATTGGGCTTGGTGGAGAATAGGCAGCTAGCGTAACTGGCACAGAAGAGAATATGATCAGCACACCTGGGTCTTATGACCATTCTTGCTGTTTTATTAGGTAGTCTCTAGGCCATGTTCCAGGAGATGGTATGGTTACATTAATCAAGCCTGGATGTAACTAGGGTGTGAGTTTCTGAGACAAGATTTACATTCTTCAGTTAACACTGCAGTCGGCAAACCAGCTGAAGCAGACAAACAAAACAAAATACCACTTCACTTCTGGCAGCTGATACCTGCACCTCCAACAAAAAAGCTGCATCCTGCAGCACTCCCAAACAATGTACTTAACCCTTTAGCAGGAGTGCAGCCAAATCTATCCAAATCTGCAGATTTCCTCACCCACAGCATGTCTGCCCTGTCTGGAAAAAGTGAAAACTTGTTTGCTCTCAGCCTCCCCAATACTGCCTCCCTGCCCATTTCCACCATTTCCTTGGAATTAGAAGATGGAAGAGAGAGGTAAAGTTGTGTGCCATCTGTATACTGACACTATCTCAGACCAAATTTCAAACTTTACCCAGCAATTTTGCATGGATGTTTAAAAGCATTTGCAAATCATCCTTTTTTCCTAGTAGTATTATTCCTAGCTTGCTCTCTTTTACTTATAACTTACATGCATTCATCTCTACCTTCAGTTTTTGGTTGACCTTCATCATTTCCTCCTTTTGTCTTTAAGGTGCTTAAATCTGAATATTTCTTAACCACCTTTGTCACAACTCTGAAATCCAGGTTCTAAAAAGCAAGGGTACAGCCCCCTGAGAATGAAATGCTGTGCCCCAGTAGCTCACTTGAAATAAAGTACTGAATCACCTGCTTGTGTTGAGGGATCTGTCACACCTACCTGTAATACAAAGTGCCTCTGTCTTTTTTTCTCCCTTCCCCATTTTCAGATATCCCCGAAACCAGTCAGGAATGTCAGTTTTCAGGATGAAGAAGAAATTGTCCGAATAAACCCTCGTGATATTTTAATACGCCGCTATGCAGACTATAGACACCCAGACATGTGGAAAAATGACTTGGATAGGGATGAAGCAGACACTTCACTGCAGTGTCCTAAGGCAGACCATAAAAAGTCAGAATATCTCTACCCCTCTGGGGATGGAACCAAGCTGAATTCCCTAAAAGAGCCAAAAAGTTCTGTGGTACTTAAAACACAGCCTTCCTCTTTCAAATTAAAAAAATCAAAGCGACGGAAAGAAGACGGTGAGCGTTCTCGCTGTGTGTACTGCCAGGAGAGGTTTAATCATGAAGAGAATGGCCGGGGCAAGTGCCAGGATGCCCCTGACCCTATTAAGAGGTGCATATACCAAGTTAGCTGCATGCTTTGTGCTGAGAGCATGCTCTATCACTGCATGTCAGACTCCGAAGGGGATTTCTCAGACCCCTGCTCATGCGACACGAGCGATGACAAGTTCTGCTTACGATGGCTCGCTCTTGTCACTTTGTCCTTCATTGCACCATGTATGTGCTGCTACCTCCCCTTGAGAGCCTGCCACCACTGTGGCGAAGTCTGCGGATGCTGCGGAGGGAAGCATAAAGCTGCAGGGTGAACAGCTCTGGCGCCAAATTGCTGACAAGTCTTTATTTTTGGGAAGCATCAACTTGTGGAAAGCATTTGGCAAACAGAAGGGAAACCTGTCATGTGCACAAGGCCCATTGTGGAAGAAGCATCAGAACTCTTGTTGCATTTTAAGAAAGTTAGCCATGCCTAATAATCTGTTTTTAAGTGCATGGTGCAAGTCGTGGAGGAGTTCTTGCAAAAGGAAAGTTTTTTCTTACGACTGGCAGTGGAAATAAGCATAAACTGCAGTCCGTGCTATAAGGGATCAATTTCAGCAATTTGTGTATTTTGTGGTTTAGGTGATGGGGGGCTCTGAAATAAATGTTTGGCAGAAATTTTTAACTAAATCTGCACTAGTGAGAGCTGATTTAAAACTAAAGAAAGTTAATAACTTGGTGACTGCGAGAAATTTAAATTGATTTTAAGTCCAACTAAATTGCTTATAAATAGTTTTTGGAAGCAACTTTATGTACAAATAACAAATGTTTATATTTAACTATATGGTACGAATTATTAAATCTTCCTTCCCCTTTCCAGTTGCAAAGCAGTTATGGACCACATTTCCAGTCACATTCCGTGATAGTATTTCTCAATATTTAACTAGTTAGTAGCATTTCTATTACATATGGACAAATCAGTATTTTCTGTCTTGTGTCCTTCAACTACATTTTGTACTGAGTTCCCTCTGTGTACATTCTGGTAATTTGAAAGCCTTTAAAATATTAATTATTGTAGTCTTGAATGACCAATGTTTTGTTAAGCACAGGTATAATTGTCTAATGCTCTTATGAGAACATAACATTTATTTTTATATATAAATGATTCTGATTTTAATGTAATGGCAGAAGAGGTTCCTCCAGACACACTTTTTTTTTTAAACCAGGAGAATTTTCTTTTATGGTTTCCTCCAAAATGAAGTTGTTGATCGCTAATGTTTGGGGAAGGAAAATTGCCGTGAGGTAATGCTTATAAAATATATATTTATCATTCTGTTCAACTTAGTATGAGTTATTTCTTCAGACTACTACAGGAACAAAAATATTTGCATTATTTTAATTTTATTGGCCTAGCAAAAACTTTAAAAACTGCAGCCTGGGTAGGAAAAAGCAAGTGAATTGTGAATGAAAGTGGATTTTACTTTGTCTTTTGAGTTGTACGATATTAATAATGAATGTTTAACTTAACGTTTGGCTGTGTGTTCTGAATACCACCTTTGGGGAACTGCCTAAATGTCATCACATGGTAACATAGCTGAGCATACAGGATTTTTATTAATAAAACTCTCTAAAGCAGTGGAGCAGTCATTCATTCAAGCAGGTTAAAGGGTGTGGGGGGGGTTGGAGTAAAATGTTTTTAATACCCTTTTGCTCTCATCATTTCACACTACCTTTTTAAAATTTTGCCCCATTTTTGTTCAACACAGTATATATAGTGATTTGATTTTCTTCTGAAGACTATGAGAGGGTCCCATGTTGGCTGGCCAATTATGCTAGCAAAAACCAGCACTGACACAATCTTAATAGCACTTCCTACTGCAACAGGAAATGTACTACCAAGTGCTATTAATGTTGCACAAAATTGGGTTTCTGCTAGCGCAACATAAATAACCATAACCGCAGAACACTGTTGGACCCTTCAGCATTTTCAGTCACAAGATTCCTCCCTTCCCTACTCCTTTCAGGGCCCATGTATCAAACTGAACAATTGTATATAACACTACCTGTAAAATACTTTTTTAAAGAAAGCATTTATATTTATATGACAGCTTGAAGTGACAACATTGTGTATATAGATCAACTTGAGGTATTATTTCACATTGAAAAGAAGACAAATATATTGATAATTATCAAAGATAAGAGCTTCTTTCTAGTTTTGTACTTTTAAAAAAACCCTGAATGGATAACATGTCAGCAGATATGACACTGTGGCAGCAATCTTAAGTCCTTTCTCTGTATCATTTATATATTTGAAAGCTGCTACCCAGGATGACTTTTATGCTTCACACATTCAGCTCAAATTAGTTGCCTAAGTAGACTGTTAATTTTGCCTCCAACCCCACCCCACCCAAAAAGAGACAGAGAGGAGTAAACTGTGTTCCATTGGTGTCATGGGAATTGTATTCTGGTTTTGATTAAAAATAGAGCATGGCATCAACAACACAGGAAAAGAAATTTGCTGCCTGTACAGAATTGTTCTTTGGAACTTCCGTGTATATGAGAGACAGTGCACGCACATATGTACATATGTCTGAACTATAGGAGGAGGCAAGTCCAACAATTTCCTCTGAGCACAATCAGCATAATACAATTCCTGATTCCTGGAGTATATTTCAATATGAAAATATATATGTTTTAATATTCTTTCTTGAATACATGCATTGCTATTTTCAGTTTGTAGTTAACCACTTTGCTGCTAAATATTTACTATCCGTTACTTTTGAATAAATATTATACCTATTTTTTATTTTTGAAAAACAAATGATTATGGAAAGTAGGATATTGGAGGATTTCCCACTACAATGGAACTAATTTGGAATAATATCAGTATCTGATAACATGTATTGTGTTATCTCAGCCATTTTCATATATGTAGAACTAAGTTTCAACTTTAGTAGGGGAACTTCCTAATTCTTCAACTATAGCAAGCTCACTAATCTGAAGAATATACAACATTGTCTTGCCACAAAGACAGACCATTGGTCCACTGAACTCAGTGCTCTCTACTCAAGAGAGGCATTGGTTTTCAAGCACTCATGCAATGGTCTTTCCCAGCCAAGCTACTGAGAGGGGTTGTTGGAGTTAACTGAGATTACAGAGATTGAATTTGGGACTAATACCAGGTCCCGTTTTCTTAGAACAGCTTCACAAGCACCAGTTCTCATCCCTCAATGTCACCAAGGAGTTAAGTTCATTTAAACAGACTTCAGTGAGTTTAAAAACGTTTTACCATATAACAAAGATTGTAGCCTCTGCATTTTACCTTCTATCCTATTTTCTTCAGGAAGTAAAAACTGCATACAGATTAAGATTTACTATAGAACATGCACATTCTAATGCCTTATAAGGGGTATAATAGCAAGGGACTTTGCTACATATGAATTCACATAGATTCGGAGAAGTCGCCACATGATAAATTGCCAGCCTGGCAAAAGCTGAAATCTGGGGAAGAGAAATGGTTTGAACTGGAGGTGAAAGATGCTGGCTATTACACTGGGGCACCATCTGCTGGACAGTCATAACTTTTGTCATACAGTATAGGAATAATTTGCTTGAAAATACATTCCTTATTATTAGTTGAAGGTACATTCTGGCATTTGGTTAAAAACAAAGTTCAAAAGTGGGGTTGATTTCTACTTTATTTGCCATTTCCTTATACACATTGCTAACTGTTGAATTAAATGGAAATCCACATGCAATGGTAAATGTTAAAAAAAGGCCCTAAATTCCTGTGAATGTTCCAGAATGCTAGTTCATGCAGCTCAATTGCTCCCACTTGGTTCCTCCTGTGGTAGCTACTAAAGCAAGGGATCCTTCATCCCTGGCTTGGTTATTGTTATGTCTGAACCTAGAACTCTTGAGTTTCCCTCCCCTGAAAAGCCAGAGGTGGAACCCAAGTCATGGTTTAGATGTAATAGTAACCAAGCCAGAGAGAGCTTGTTTAGCTGTGAGACACCAAACAAGAAGAGAGCCACATTGGGTTTACACTTCCCAGCTTTTATTTAAAGAGAAAGGGTTAGGGTTAGAAAAAGTGAAAGATGGAGGTTACTATCATTGTGTGTAGGCTGGGCCAACATACCAAATTGGAAATCCAATCTTCACTAAATTCTTAGTCTTAGGCATTGTTTAAATGCAACTATTTCATTGTGGAAGTAGTTATTTTTATATTAAAAACTTGCATATTGCCATCGAACTAGTCATGCTTTAGGAATAAAACAGAAAAGGCCAAAAATACCCATGATCTCACACTGGAAGGTTCAGAAGATAATCTGTTCTCCCCACCTGCACCCCATGTAACACAGTGAGCCTCCTAAGACTACTCTCTTCTTTCAGTTTTCATCAGTTTCGTATAGAAATACTGAATCAGTAAGACTCAGATATAGGCCTTTGAGAATGCAGTGATGAATTTCAATGAGAGAAAGAGGATGTTGAAGCATGGAGTGTCTTCTTTCCTTCACAAAATGACACTTGAGAAAAATTGGATAACCTTGTGATGGAGTGGCTGCACCCTTACTGCCTCTTCTGCTTTGGGAACAAGGAAGCTCAGGAAGAGCTGCTGCTGCTTTGCTCTTAAGCTATTTCCTGTGCCTGGTTTTTGCAGAGAGTCAGAGAAATCCTCTTCTGAGGTTGAGCTTTGTACCCTAGCTTTAGAGATCCCTCTTGTACAGAGCAGTTTGCCTGCAAGACCCTCTACAATCTCACCTGTGGAACGGTCTGTTTTAACTGGGTTGGGAGACCTCAGAAAACACAGTAAGTTTAAAAAGTGAAACCCAAGTTCAAAATGCTTGAAAGAGATTGTTCAGAGTTTGGGGAGACTTCACTACAGTCTTCACTCCAGCACTAATATTGCTATTACAAAGTACCTGTTTTCCATGCTGGAATGTGGCAGTCCCATTTTTCCTCCTCCTAACCTTCTTGTGTACTTGGAGGGAATTCTTGAACTCCTCTGAAATAATACACAAAGTTTGTATTTGCCTTTTATTCTCCAAAGGACATACAGCACTGTATGTGGAAGGCACAGTGGTCCACATGCTCTTATGAGATTAAATTGAGGTGGTTTAGTAGTCCAATTAGAACTATTAAGACAGGCAGCATGTGGTTAAAACTTACTTATGCTTTTGGTGCCCTGATTAAGTAGTATCTATATGGCATTAAATGGCATTTCCCCACTTGAAAGCAATTTATTTGCCACAGTTGTGGTTAGCTTTGAGAACTCAAAAAGCATCTAGTGAGAAAACTTTATATTGGGAGTTGCAATTTAATCTGTACATAGAGGTTCCCCCACTCTTTTGTTCGTGGATATTGCCTTTAGTTTGCTTAGTATCGCTTACTTTCTACCCTATTGACCTCAACAAGTGCCTCATTTGTATATTATTCCATTAAAATCTTAATTGCTATATCTTTCTACTAAATAATTTAGGTTTTAGTTTTAATTCCATGCCATAGATGTATTTCTTTTTTATGTATAAGAATATAGCTGGTTACCTTGAGTACACAATGTAAATATGCATACTAGTTTTGTTATCATACCCATTGTAAGTTGACATACTGGATAATATCATAAAAGTTTTACATTTCAATGTTTTCCTGCAATTACCTAATTAAAACTATCATGAAATTAAAGAGGCAGATGTCATGGTTTTTTGCATTTCATTTTTGGGTCTGCCCAGGGCAGGATATGAGGAAAATATTGTTTCAGAACAGTACATTAAAGAACAGTATAGTGTTAATATTGGGTCAACAAGATGGATTTTTAGTTTGGCAGGACAGCAGTCTCAGATAATTTAAAAATCTCATGTGTTGGAGTTACTTTTTGCCCCAGAAAATCCTGTTTTGGTTTGGAAATAACATTTATTCATAGTAATAACAGGTCTTAAAGGGGTCAACAAAATATTTTCCTGCTCTTCTGAGCTCCCTTTCTGAGTTGTAGCAGTGTCTGTATCCTCAGAGGAGGAACTCTGAGATCTAAGATCTTTGGGATGCTCTGCTAGAAAATGCACCAGATTGCTTCCTAAGTAATAAAAAGAAAAAAGTCCTCTAAAATGCCTAAGCAAATAAGGATGTGCAGGTGTATGATAGATAGTTGTTTCACTTGGCAGAATATTCAGGAGAGGGCAGACAGTTCTCAGCTTTTCAACATTTCTCATCTTTTGTCATGGAAAAGAAGCAATTCAGATGTACACTTGCTGTTCTTTATTAACTTGAAGCCTTTGATATCCATACCCAAATCCAAAATGTCAAGTACAAGTGAAGTGTATTCCAAATTCAATGAGATGTTGTTCTTCACTCATCTTAGTGAAAGTGGACAAGCTCATTTGCTGGAAAGAGTAAGACTGGGGATCCTATATCCCTGACTCTTCCTGGCTCAAAATTTCCCAAAATAAACTCTATGTACCTTATAGAAACAATGCAAGCATGGAATTGACATCACCACTAAAGACACATTCAAAAAATGAACAAAGCTATTTATTAAGGGAATTATTTATATAGGTGAATAAGGTGTCACCCTTCAAATAATAGGTTAAAACAGTTTGAATTTGGTTAAATGTGATTGAGTTACTATTCCTAAATAAAGCTCTTGGTAGCTTTTTTCTCAGACCAGCTCATCTCTTAGAATCACAAGCAGATGGTCCAAAACACTTTTCCTCTGCTTGCAGCCTTTTTTGCTGCTTTGGTTTCTAGGATGATTCTCTCTTAAGGACCACTTGCTGACATTCCCTCTGGTCAGAGTTTTGGTTTGAAGCTTTATGGTGTTGAGCTGTATTGCCTTCTTGAAGCTTCACTTCACAACTAGACTTTCTTAAATACAGGCCATCTGTGTTTCATGCATTCTCAGGCTTCCTTCATTCCATCGTTGGCAGAATCTGATTTTATGCACAAGAATTTTGTTCCTGTGTGCAAATCCTCCCCCCCAAAAAAAGTTCTAAGGGTTTAACAAATCTGTGTAACTTGAAAAAAAACCCAGTCCAGAGCAGAATCTGCAGCTTGGATTCTTAGAAATCCAAACTTTTTTGTATCAGTTGTAGATTTTCCAACATTCCTACCCACAGCTAGCTAGCTCCCTGCTTTCTTGAGCCACCAGCTCCCCCCCTCCAGATCTTCCAGATGGGTAGGCTTGTTCCTTTCTCAGCTCTGAGCTGTTTGCCATCAGCCTTCTTTCAACTGACCACACCAAACATCTTGAACTGATTTTTCCTACTGAACCATATCCTGGCCAGAATCTCTGGCCAATCCTGTCCTTTATGCACCTTCCAAATACCAATCCAAATTATACTTTATTATCCACCTAGTATCTAGAGAAACAAAGGCAACATCTTCCCCTGGTCAGTGTCAAACTGTCCTATTGAGGTTCCATAGCAACTGTAACCAAGGCAGCCACTTCTTTCTTATGCCCACCATGCAGTAGCAAAGCCAGTCCTTGTCCTATTCAATGAGATTTTACTTTCACTCAGAGGTCAACAGAATACAAAAGGAAAAGGAAAAAGGAAAAACATAAATAGGCAAAAAGTTTATTTGTAATCCTACATGGAACCATTATATGCAGAAGCAGTGCACCTCTAAACAGGGACAAACTGGATGGCTTTCAGGGAACCTGGAATAATCCCTGATACGATCATCAACACAATTTGTTTTTGAGGCTCAGGCTGATGTGTGAGCTGCTACCAAAATAATAATTAGCACCACCACCACCATTTTGCTGTGAACATCACCCATTAGTATTTCTGAGAAAGACCACTTTGGGAAAATATCCTCCCAGTACACATCTCATGCCGCTTCTACAACAGTTATGCTACCTTTACATTACTCCCACATTCTTCAACCATCTCCAATTTGAGTACTATATATGGTAAATTCTCAGATATTGATGACTAGCAGCACTGAATAACACATTTTTAAAAATGGATTATTTGTAATACCAAAGTAACGCACATCTGCAGGACTCCATCATTCATGTCCAAGCAACCACATCACAAATGCCCATAAACAAGAACATTTGATACCTAGGAAAACAACTAATGTTCTAATCTATAAGATACCATTTTTCAGTGAAAAGTCACCAAGAACTATTAAGCTATTTTCACTGTTAATCCAAGAAGTTATTTCTTTTTAATTTACTTTAAACAGAGGAACAGGATGTTGGAGAGTGGGGGAGGAAGAGAAGTTCTTTCTGAGTCACAGGATAAAAATAGGAACGGCATGGAAGCAATATGAGAAGTCCAAAAGATCCTTCTTGCCACTGTCTGGGCTGTGTATATTAACAACGCAAATCTTACCAAAGTCTCAGGGTCCATGCTTACTCAGCAATGTTGGCCAGGTTTTCAATTTTCTGTTAATGTTTAAATGAATATGTTAGTAAAGAGCCACAACTTTCCAGAAGTTGAGCATTGGAGCACCTGAAATTAATTTAGGATAAATTCAGATCTTGCAAACAAATAATGAGATTGGTTGAAGAGTGATTATAGCCAAAAAGGAATTCGGAGCCCAAGTGTAACTAGACCAGAAGTAGGCCCCCTTTGGGGGCCATGGGCACATTGGGCAATCTAACAGTTGGTCTGGGCGCTACTAAAACATGCCACAATAGGCATGGCAAAGGACAAATAGTCTGCCTTTGGGCAGAAGGCAGAGTTGGAGTCTGAGCCCAACACACTAACTTTTTTTTGAATCCACCATTTACAGCAACAACCAAAACCTATTTTGCAATGATTCCAGATGCTGATGAGAAAGTGAACTGGATGTGAGGAGAAATGAGTGAGGCAACTTGGTGAGTGTCTAGAGACATGTCTAGGAGCACATCAGTGTCCATGGACCCTACATTGCCTATTTCTGAAGTAGGGAAGTAAGCCACCATCCTAGAAAGCTACAAAACCAAGCATTAGTTGTCAGAGCAGGGATGTAAAATCATATGCCCGAGAGCCAATCTGACACACCTGGAGTCCCAGTCCAGCCTTCCAGTGTCCTGCAAATGACCACCACCTTATCATTGGTGGTTTCCCAGTTTTGTGCAGTTGTTCTTCCTTCAAAAATATTGAAAAGCTTTTCCTAAGGGTTACTTACTGCCAGTAAAATCTTAAGCTACAATGTGCTGCCACAGCTCTTACACTCTTGAAGTCCCGGGCTCAAGCCTTGTCTTGGTCATGAACTCACTAGGTGACCTTAAGCAAGCCTCTCTCACTCAGCTTCAGATGCTCTCCCTCAATAACAGGGGGATAAGAGCACTCTATGTTGGAAATGCCCCTTGAATAGGCTAATATGGATGCAAACTTTAAACTGTTAAATCACCATGCCTGAAGTTGCACGATTGCAGTACTTAGAACTGCAATGCATAATTCAATTGGCATGAATGATTTTCTTGATTAACCAGACAGAAGATTTTTTAAAGTTACTTTAACTGTACATAGAACATGTGTGCAGATCATCAGACTAGGAGGTCAAATCTGGCCTACTGTGATTCGCCATATAGCCAGGCCATATTGTGTTTACTGATACATAACTGCATGCAATTTTAGTTTACTGATTAATTGACTAAAACTCTTACAACCGATCAAGGGGTTTTTTAATGATTAGATTATATTTGTACTAATGACTACTCTTATTTACTGTAGCAAGATGAAGTGTCCAGCTCCAGCCTACTCACCTGCTACACTTGTGCAAAAGGCTTTGAATTCTGCATGAGGCCAAGATGTTTTGTTTGGTTTTGGTATAATGAAGATACTATTTTAAAATATTAGCTGAAAGATCTGTAAAAGAAAACGAGGACCAATTGTATTTTACAAAAAATGGTAAGTCTGAGAAAAGAACAATGTAAGACAGTATGCACACACAGTGACATGATAAAATTATGCAGAAATAGAAGTAAGAGTTGCTACAACGTAGAAAGTGCTATATTTTGAGATCTGATGCTCTAATTAAATATCTCTTCTTAGACTTTATTCCCTGCTCCTGTAAAATCCCAAAGCATGTTTCAGTCTAGCATTGTATATAGCAGAGGCAGCCAAAGTTGCCCAGTGTTTTAACTTTACCCTGGTTTAACTTCATCTCAGGTTTACATTCATCCCCAGGAATGGACTGACTTGATAGATGTCCTTTGCAAATCCTTTAGCACAAGCTTTCCTGTCTCCTGACTGTCTTGTGGGAATGACTGCAGCAAAGATTATAAAGTGCCTGCTAAAAGCTATAGAGTTAATGGCATCACATCCTAAGTTGACAATAAAATCAAACTCCTTGGTGAATTTATGCTTTAAAACATATTTAAAGCTTTGATCTGCTGAGCTTTGAAAACACAAGAGCTATGGAAACCCTCCTTCTTTCTTGCATGCTGTTTGTTTTTTTTAAAGTATTGATCCCTCCTCATTTGTCTACTCTGAGATCAATTAACTGCATTAGCAATAGGTTTTGCCCTGAGAAGACTGGGAAATATATGAGAGGACAAGATAGGATAGTAATTCCCCAGCTAGCTGCAGAAATGCCCTACCTAAGGCTATGTATTGGCATAGCATCCGCAGATACATGAGTCATCTGCTGTTCTGGATCTAGTGTTCTCTTTCCATAATAATCAGAGCCATGTGTTGTCAATTATTCCCAGTCTTTGTTTTTGAACAAGGAAGCTTATTTCTCTTCCTCCCCCAAACCCACAGCTCTGGCTCTTTTATTTTATTTTTAAAAATTCAGTACTACTTCCTTGTAATGGGTAATCTGTGGTTTCTGCTATTTGGGGGATCAGCTCAAGCATGAGCAGATAGATCTCTGTACATTTGGGTCTTAAGCTACCAGAATTCCCTGCCAGCATGGCCAGTGGTCAGGAATGCTGGGAGTAAAAAATCCAAAACATCTGGAGATCTACTTTCAGCCCACCCCTAGATCAGACGACAAGCCCTGTGGAATTGATCAGGATTAAATCCAATTAGAACAGGGGTCTCAAACTCGCAGCCCGCGGGCCAATTGCCGGGATGGGTGGGGCACGGGGGAGGGGCCCTGCGGCCTTCAAAGCGCCAGTGGCGCCCGGGCCGGCCTCCGGGAGCAACGCGGGATGAGCGGCCCACCACCACCGCTTGATGCAGCCCAGCCTCACCCAGGCTCTACTTCCGGCGGCCCCCAGGTAAGTTGAGTTTGAGACCCCTGAATTAGAAGAACCTCATCATCTCATGTGAACAGAGCTCTTGGCAACAGGCTTGCTAGAAAGTTTCATCAGTGGCTTGGCAACACCTGGGCAAATGGAGGAGTGGCAGTCTCCATTTGGGTTGCATTAGAAGAGCCCTGTGCCACAAGGTCCATTTAATCCAGTAGGTTGTTTCCATCCGTGGCCAGCCAAGTGCATCTGGAAAGCCTGTAATCAAGGTTTAAAGAGCAATTCCTTGCTGCTGCTGCTCCTCCGGCAACTGCTTCTAAACCTTTTAACTATATTTGCCAATGGCCACTAGGAAGCTTCCTTATTGGTTTGTGCATTAGTCCAGTCAGGCCATTAGTCCATCTGACTAGGTATTATGTACACCTGTTTCTACTAATCTGCTGCCATCCAGATGCATTCAGAGGCAATTCCCATCATGCCCAGCCATTGGGAGTTGTCCAATATATCTTGAAGTCAACAGACTGGAGAAAGTTGGCCTATAGTGACAGTGGCTTTCTCAGCCATGCTTGGGGATGTCAGGGACTGAACGTGGGAAACATAACAAGTACTATGCCTCTGAGCTATGTCCTTTCCCTAATAGGTTCATTGTCCATTTTTTAGACCCCATCTAAGATAGTGACCACAATTCCATTTTATAAGCAGCTATTCTTCAATAATACTGTTGGGAAGAAAGAGGGAACCACAAGCCCCTCAAATGATGTTGAACTTCACCTCTTACCAGCCCTCGCCATACTAAAAGTTAATGGATGGTATGAGCCATAGTCCAGGTGGATCGGGGAAGCTGTAGTCTAAAGGGCCACAGGCTTCCTATCACTTTTGTAGGGCATACTGTTTACTTGCTTCTAAAGCCCTAATGTATAAGTTCACATAAGTTGCACTCCTATACCCATTTACCTTAGATTATGTCTCACTAAAGTCAAATGGAATTTATTTCTGAGTAGACATATATGGGATTGTTCTACAAATCTCTGGAACTGTCCTTTGTGTTTGTTATGACTCCCATCTTCCTTATCCTTCACAGAGTGGAGGTCTCTCTCTGTACCATTTATCATCCAAACCCAGTGTCATGAAGACAAAGCACGATGCTTACAGCGTTAAACCTCTTTCTTTCCCCTGGCATTTGTTTCTATTTGTATGCAGAAAGTTCCAGATTCAATCTCTAGATTAAGTTAGGAGAGACTGCCAGTCGATGTAGATGACACTAGATTTCTGAGTTGAAGGGAACTCAGTACAAGGAAGCTTCTTATATACTTAAGGCTTGTTCATCTTAAACACATCTTCAGCTTTTATGCCAACTGTCAGAGGTTATGTAGTTACATAGTTATAGGCTAATATTCACTAAAACATTCAAAAGGCAGTGGCAGCCAACTGAGTAGCCAAATCTAGGGTAGGGGAACTTTGAATCCAACACTTGAAGAGTGTTGTGGGTTACTAGGAAGGAAAAAAAACCTGAGTAACAATTTGATGCACTATAAGATAGTTTATAGAAACAGAACACTGCCGCAATACAGTGAAAATGGAGACTTGTTTGCAAAAGCTGTTGCCAATAGTGGAAGCAGCTTCTTTAGCACTATGGAAATTGCTATGATTGAATGACACCAGAATAATGTGATTGACCCATATTAATTTAGACTACAATCCTACATGCATTTATCTAGGAGCAAGTCCCATTGAATGATGTGTCTACTTCTAAGTATATATATATAGGATTGAACTGATTTGGTCAGGGTGAGGAGTTAGACACAGAAGAAGCATTCCTCCCCGTCCTTGGTTATGAACAGGTCTGCCCTTCGATTCTTTAATAGCACAAGTTTGATAACTTGCCAATTAGGTGACTTGCTATCCAAGGGTAGTGGCATGGGCTAGGGATTAGGCATGTCTGGAAATCCATCTCCACATTTCCAAATGGTGCCTGTGCTTACTCAGCAGTGAGTATTCAGCATGTTTTTTTCTTCTTCAGAGGCATTGCTCTATTTAACAAAAATTGTTGTGTCCCATCTTTGTCTCACTCAGACATTCATGGCAGCTATCAATTGTATAAACCCACAACAATAAAATACCACATTATCAAAACTTAATAAAGGACATCCCCCCAAAAAGTGGGGGAACCCACAAGCAGGATGTTTGTGCAATAGCAGCCCCCTGCTCATGTTCTCCCACAACTAGTATATGTAAGCATACTTCCTTTGATACTGGTGGTAATGTAGAAATATCAGGCCTAGTAACCAATGATAGAAAAGTTATTGGAAAATAAAGCTAATACCCTTTTAAAGTTATCCAATTTGTTAGTTATCTTGTGCAGCAAATTCCATAATTTAACTATGCACTTTGTGATGAAGTATTTCCTCCTAGGAATGCTAATTTCCTGCACTCCCAAATGTTCTCTAGAAACAAGGGTCTTTGTGTACGATGGGATTTAATCTGAGTCATGTCTAAGAGTGACAAGCTGGTTTGCTGCGGCTAGTGACTCAGATGAAGACCTTACGAAATAGGTTCATACTGGAGGAGGTAGTCCCACTTAATACAGACCAATAATATTCGAAAGATTTTGCTGCCAGAGGAACAGGGCAAGATGATACCCTCTCTATACCTACAGAAGACAAGTGGACTGGGAGTTGCACTAGCAACTTACTTTTGCACTAGCAACAGCATTGGTCTTCTGCAACAATTTGAGCAGCACCTCCAGCACAAGAGCATGTATGGAGAGAGGTGGGAAGAGGGGCAACTCAGGGGGACTGGTTGGAAAACTATCAGCAACTAGCACTTGAGGTACCTGCCTCCCTTTGCTCATGGCTGAGCCAGCTCTGGCAGGCTGTTTGAAACTTGTTGATGAACATCTCCGTAAGTAGTCTGAAGATGAGAATGCAAAGATTGTAATCGCTTAATGATTTTTTTTCCGTTCAGAGAAGTTAAATGGTTATTAGTCAACCCTTGATTGTCTGAATTCACTCCAGTACAAATCCCATTTCCTAATAACCTTGTTGAGATGCACTGGCGGTCTGTCTCTTATTTTGGAAGTTGTCCCAGTCAAGTGAGAAGAGTGCAGACTATGCTGCCACCTCCAGATGGAGACGCATGAGCCCTGATGCCTGACTGGAATGTGTCCATGGCGGACCTCTGTGCTCAGAATGACCACCCTCGCAGGCTGGCTTTGTAGGTGGCTGCACTGTAGCTATTTGTAGAGTGCTAGTAAAATGTGCATAGCATTTATATGACATTGTAGGTCGATGTGTAATTTAGGAACTCGTGTGGGCAGCACTGTTGGTTGATGCAGATGTACCTAATTCCAACTGAAAATCATTTCCTTTTCAAGTGTGCACACACATAACAACCTCCTTGAAAATAGCCATAATGCTAAATTAAACAAACAACTCTGCTGTAATGTTTGCTGTAATAACACATTTCATGAAATTGTTTTGTACTCCTTTTTATTACCTTTTCTTCAATGTGCACTCATGGTTATGGGGATCACAGTTTGAGGCTCAGTCCTTATTACATCGTTGTCATTCCCTAACTTAAGATTGCTACTCTTTTCCTGACATTTTATGCTGTCTGTTTTGAGGCTTGGTTTCATGAGGCATGCTTGAAATGTCAACTTCTATCATCCTTCTCCTAATCTCTAGAGCAGCCTTCCCCCACCCTGTTGCCTTCCAGATGTGTTAGGCTACAATTCCCACCCACATGATAAATGGGAATGATGGCACTTGTAGTCCAACACACTTGAGGGAGCTGCAAGATGAAGAAGGTACAATCTGCTAACTACTCATTTCAAATATATTAAAATTATATAATTGTAACATTGGACTGGGGAAGTTTGCCCTTCAGAGCAAAACTGAAAATATTTTTATACCACTGTTCCAGTGTATTCTCATGGCTGTTTACCAAAAGAATGAAACAGTTAACATGTAAATACAAACTTATACACAGAATCATGAAATCAGCACATGGTGCTAAGAGGCAGTCAGATGGTTTCTAAACAAAACCACGGGGAAATAAAAGGTGTTTGCAGGGGGTGCCTGGCACTGAAAGGACATTAAGGGATGTGGCAGGTTGATCTCTTGAGGAGGCCATTCCACAGCACCCCAATAAAAAGGCCCTCCCTCCTGCAACATTTTGCTGCCCAACTTCACCAAGGTGCATGGTACTTAAGACCAGCCAAGTTATTTTGAAAGCTAAGGCAGAAAATCTCACAACAACGGTCTTTTTAGCAGAACAACCTTTCAACAAATTAAAGAAAAAACAATCTAGTTTGGTCCTGCACTTTTTTCTGATGTGGGAAAAGATGATGGTTCAGCCATCCCTAAAGAGAGCATGGAATGTAGTTTTTGTGGCAGTCTGTCGTAACCCCAATATCCATTTGGCAAACAAGGTAGTTGATTTAAAGAAAGTCTAGGAACTAGTCCCTGACATCCCCACAAACCTGGAAGCTCTGGTGCAGGGGGAGCCATTTTGCCAGAATCACTTTGGTACTAGCTGGTCACATTGTCCTCCTGCCTCCAGGATCCTCTGATCTAGAAGCAATGACAGAGCAATGGTCTCCATGACAAGGATGGAATACACCACTGTGAGAGCTACCTAGGTCACTTTGACCAAACAGTCTGCTTTCACCAGAGGCAAAAGTAGCCAGCTAGACTGAGCTGTGGCCCTATTTAGGGTTCAGACTGGGACAGAATTTTTTTAATGAAAAGCAGTAGAGATTATTTTAAATTAACTTGTGATGGTAATGCATTTCACAGTAGGGATGGGAGAGATTGAAAGGAAACCCATCCCTTTATGACTAAGCATTCAGTGGGTCTGACACAAATCCCTCGAACTGCAGTTGTATTTGTAAATAGGGTCAACTCTTTCTGGATGCTCCTTTGCAGCTTCCCTTTCCCCTTCCTCAAAATATATTTTCTGGCACTTGCAGGGGAGGTGATGCTTTTCAGGCCAAGAGACTTCCCAAGAAGAACAGCACGACGCAAAGAAGCCTGAGAATTTTATTTTTTTTCCAAGGCTTCTAGGTCTGTAATAAAAACATGGAGTTCCTGGAAAACTGTAATCCACAGGGATGTCATTACTGGAAACTTCCTGTTAGTAATGCTTTGAGTATGTGGCCTAATAACAGCCTGAGGGGCAGACCACCCTTTCATGGAAGTACCCATCACTGCATCTGGAAGATGACTTTGGGGAGAAAGAAAGAGAAGGAGAGGCCCAGAAGGGATGAGAAGACGGACACTGGGTGTAGCTGAGAAACAGTGGATGGCTGGCAGGCAAGAATTTAGAAGGGGCCGGGTCATTCCAAGATTTCAGGGGGCCCTCTGGGGGCAATGGTGAAAAGAGATCTTCTCCTGAGAATTCTCTGGAAAAGTTCTGAAAGAGCAATCCTGTGCCAGGTCTAGATTGCCATCTGTAAGTGGAACATGTGAGGAAAAGAAACAATCACAATTTGAGTTGGAGGTTCCAGGAATCTGCAAAGGTTATGAGGAAATCCTGATGAGTATTTCTTGCTAAATAAAAAGCCTCTTGATTCATTCCCATTGAGAATTTATTAAAGCACATCACGCATCACAGTTCATCATCCTAATCTGGTGGAATTTAGCTCATTCTTAATGTTCCAAAAGGAAATGTCAGCCTCTGTGATCAAAAAGGCTTTCCACTTCCACCAAGAATCCAGCCCTTGCAGTTCCACTTAGTTTGGTAGCAAAGAAAATTCTCAAGTTGCACAATATTGCCAGGCTTCTGCTCCCCCTTCCCACCCCGCTCTTCAGGCTTCTTGGCCTGCAAACATAAATATGTGAAGACATTCTTCTGTTCTTTTTGAAAGGGCTGTTTTGATGAGTAATTTTAGTGACGGCTAACAAAGACAACATACCGTACAGTTTATGCTTTCCATTCCCCTAGATTCTGAACACATTTTACATACATTGGCAAGAGTGGAAGGGTCTGTCATAGGAAAAGGACCAGACTCTTAATGATTCATTAAACATAAAACAGTGTGTGGGTGGGGGTGGGGGGGTTTAAACTTAAATTACTAAAATGAAAAATGAGGATGATGATCCACCTCCTGGGGGTGGGGTTAAGAATTAGAGCTTCTCCAGACATTTTGTTCACCCTAAGAATCATCATCCTTTAGAAAATTCCTCCTGCATATACACATACAGCCATACCCTATAATAAAGTTCAACTCACCATGTAAATCAAGGCCACTATAGAATAACTTTTCTGCAATTCACATTCTGTCCATGGCACAGAAATTATTAAATAGTGGTTGTTTTGACATAGTAAATAATAATGGGGTAGAGGTAGTTGTAGTGATTCTGATCTCCATGGGAAATATGTCAAGACTATCAAAAGCTTGAGATGCATACAGTTCAATTGTATCTTCAGATTTTCTTGCTGGAAAAAAACCAAAATAGTTGCATTTAAGGCCTGCCAGGAAGCTGATAAATTTAAAGGATGGCAACTGCTACACACAAAACTTAATGAGCAAATACATTTGGGCACAATTCATAGGTTAAGCTGGTGTTTAGACCCAAGCCTACCACACTGCAGAGAAACGTGCACTGTTTTCATGATACTTTCTGTTCTTCTGAAATGCTTCAAATAAGTACATATGAATGTTTGACTCTGTTCCAGGGGTGGAGAACCTGTCACCCCTGAGAGGCTGTTGGACCACAACTTACATCATTTCTGACCACTGGCCATGCTGACTGCAGCTAATTGGAGTTGCAGTCCAACAACATCTGGAAGAACCCAAATCCCCCATCTCTGCTCAATAGCTGACAACTGTTTTATCATAGAGCTATTTCACTATGAATAAATAAGAAGAAATTAGCTCCTACACAATATCTAGATGGCTAGAGAATCATTGCAAGTCCCAGCTTTGAGGTTGGGAAAGAGCTTTCATTTGAAAATTACAGAAAATTGGGTGAGATCACTGGGCAGGAAAAACAGAATCTACATTTAGGAGAAAGAAATAAAATATTTTGGTTATAAAGCCTTCCATGGCTTCCATCTGATGGAATGCCTCTCTTCCAACACAGTGCACCAAGACAGTATGCTCTCAGTCATCCAAGACTTCAGAGCAAATTAAGGGGCTTAAATGATGGGAAAACAAATGTTGATGAAATATTAGGAAAAATTGTCTGGTCAGAGTAGTTGGACAATGGAGCCAAGTACCTAGGGAATTGGTAGGCTCTGTGTCACTGAAGTTCTTCAAGCACAGACTGGACAGCCATCTGTTGGGATGCTTTACACTGGTTCCTTGGAAAAGTTAGGGATTGGACTCCATGGCTTTAATGGCTCCTTTAAACCCTACATTATATGATACATAGTCCTGTTGTAGCTCATTCTTTGCCAATTGGTGGTAAAACTGTAACAGTTGCTGAAATGGCTTACTGAAAAGTTTTGAATCTACATAAGTTGCAGTATGGCTGCAAAGGTAAGAGTAATAAAAGTTTACAAAGTTGTCATTAAAAGATCTGCAGATCAGTTAAACTGCCTGCCAATTTTTGGCACCCCCCCCCCCCGCCCTCACCATAACTTTTAGATTGGCTATGGGCCTGTCTCCTGCTTTTGTTCCCCAGCAACTACCACTGAGGGACTTGCTGTCTTGGATACAGGAGGTAATATATAGCCATCTTGACTAACAGCTATGAATAGCTTTATTCTACATGAATGTGTATCATGCCCTTTTAAAGCCATCCCAGTGGACAGCTGTCACTCCACCTTGCAGAAGCAAATTCCATAATAAAAACTGGTGTTGCATGAAGTACTTCCTGTCGTCTTTCCCAAATCTTCCATGATTTAACTTCACTGGATCACCCTGTGTCCTCCACTGATAAAACCTTCCCCCTATAGACTTTCTTCATACCTTGCATACCTGTATACAACCCTATAGTGCTTCATCATTTTTTCTAAGCTAAACAGAGCCCCAAATGTTGTAGCCTTCCTTCAGAGGGGAATTGATTCAGCCCCTTAAGCCAAAAAGGCTTCATGGTTGATAGCTGTCCTGGGAAGAGTGCTCACAATATGATGTTCCACAACTGAAAGGTCTTCTCTGATCACTACCCATCTAACTTCAAAGGGTGGGGGAAGTCTGTGAAGGGCTTTGCCTCTGATGACAAACCCAACATTCAGTTGGTAAAGATGATCTTTCAGCCATTTCAGGTTTCAAAGGAAAGTTCCAACACTTTATATTCCTCATCCAGTCCTATTAGTGCTGCAAGCACTGATTCTACAGTTCCATAGCCTCACTCAAATTAAATCAAAAGGAGTTGGATATTATCTGCATAGCATTGGCACCTCACCTCAAAACTCTAGATGACCCTACTTGCCAATATTCCATAGGACATGTTAAATAGCATGGGTGTCAACCTGGAGTGTTGGAACAACATGTCATCATTGCAATGAAACTAAGCAGAGGTATTCTAGAATCTCTTGAAAACAACCATCCGGGTAGGTACACAACCACTACAAAACACTACCTCTTCCCAAAGTGCAAGAACCAATCCAGAAAAGTACCATAGTTGATAGTATCAAAATGTATTGAGAAGTCTAGATGAATCAGTAAGATTACATTTCCCCTGACTTTCTGCTGGCCTACCCAACTAGAGGTAGGTGGTTGGCATTCCATCTGTAGAATGACCTGCCCAGATTAATTGATTTGGCACTTTCACTGCTATCTTTTATGCTGAAAGTACAAATTCCTCTATTATTTTGGTTTCTGAGTTTTTGTTTGCTTGGATTAATGAATTATATTATTTGGTTCCTTTCTTCTAGTTCGGACTGTGTTGGCTATAGAGTGTGTGAGTGTTCGGAAAGGAGAGAGGGAGATAATACTTTTTACTGAACAAAGCTCTAGCTTCCCCTTCCAAACACAGTCTTCCAGCTTTTACTCGGAATGTGGTTGTGACGAGGGTCTATTCAGTGATAGCTCAATGATGCTCCCCTAGAACATCTGTGCTTCAGCATCCTGCCAGGAAACCTGTTATAAGCACATATCCTGATCTTTATCTCTGAACAAACATTCAGAAATCAAGCTCTCTTTTAGACAATGATCAACATTAAAGTTGGAGAAAGTAGGTATAAATGTTTAGAATAAATACCTGGTTGTTATTTAGTTGCTTTGCTGAACAACTGTCTGAGAATTTATATATACATCATGTTTACACAATTTGAAAGGTTTTTAAAGGAATTCTGTATTTCTCAATCCAGAAATGCTGTCCTTTTGACCTCAGTGGGGTCAGTCTTGGGTGAATGGATTAGGGCTTCCAGCCAATCTTAACAAAGCACATGGAATCCTGACAAATACTTTCAGAAATAGTTGAGAAATTTCTTAGAATACCCTGTAGAGTAAAAAAGGAAACAGATACTCAAAACTTCTCCTTGTTTCATGTTTTAAAATGCTTATTGGACAGATGTTGAAATTTCTTGGAATGTAGTGAATGTAGCAATCTGTAGAGGTTTTTTTAATGGATTGCTAAGTGTTTTTGCTTTTAAAATCTCTGTTAAGTGTTTCTCTTTCATGAATGTGAGATTCTATACTGTTTAGTATATTTTTGAAAAGATGTTGAACAATACATGTTTCATGTCAAAAAACCAAGCGCTAACTTCCTTTAACAAACCCAACCTTTCCTTTGTTTACGCAGAATACGGTTGTGACAAAGCGTTATATTCTGAGATTGTTCAACAATGTCCCATAGAGCACCCATGTTTCAGCACCCTGTCAGGAAACCCATATAAATACATATCCTGGTGTTTGTTTCTAAATACACATCCAGAAATTAATCTTGCTTTCACAATAATCCACCAGTAGAATGCAGCAACTCTTTTGGGAGGTCATTCTAGAGTCGTTAAGAGGATTGGTCTAGTAATTTTCTAATTTTCTAGCTAGATCACTGACATAAAAATGGACTGTTTCATACTATTGGGCAAAATAGCAGTCTCTGCTAGGGTACAGTTTTTAGATCTCAAACATATATGTTGATATTCTCAGTCTGTCTCCTAGAGCCTCCTACAAGAGGAATTTCAAGATGCTTTCTCTCAGACCATCACTTCTGCATACATTACAGAGTCTAAGACTCTGCTCAAAAAGATAATATGTACTGATTGACTTTTTGATTTGGCATATGATGTAAGATTGTTACCTTTTCTTTGCCTCATCCACAATATTTATTTATATACTCCTTCCTATTTATATTTGGACATTGGTTTAAAACAGAATTTCTCACTAAAATTTTCCTGTATGCAAGACTGCATAGCTACTAAGCCATGCCTTATACTCTTAGGTTATGCACAAGGTTCTGTTAAGTTTTGTGTTTTCTGGGCTTTGGTCAAGAAAGTCCAAAACACTTTAGTTAATTTTTGGTAGAGCTATTCTTGGGTTAGGGGCTAGAATTTCTTCATACAGACTACTTTTCCCAACACAGTGCCTGCAAATATGTTGACTACAACTCCCAGCATCCACAGCAAATGGGCTGCTCCCAGGTCCACAACACTGGCTCACTGTTGTGGATAAAGAAAGAGAAAAAACCACTGATGGAGAAATGTGATTGTTGCTAATTATGAACCTCAAGTTGCTAGGTGATGCCATGTGAGTTCATTGTTTAAAAAGCTGCCCACATTTTAGCATCAACAACTGAAAGGAAGAATGGTGGGGGGAGGAAAAAACAAAAGTGTTTTCTTCTTCTAGAGACAGTGGTGGGTGAGGGAGTTGATTTTAGCTAAATACAATTCCTAAAAATAGTCTGCACCATTTTACTTTCCATCCTCTCTCTTCCCTCTTTCATGCACCCTGTGCTATGGATGGTGACTAGCTTATTGAAGAAGTAACATCAATGAATCATCCAGCGGAGAGAGCATCAAAATTAAAGCTTCTTCCAGACACCCACACACCTCATGATGTATATGTGACTCAAACATCTATTATGTACATGTGAGTCTGTGCATGTAAAAGAGTTTGTATGAGAGAGCAAAAGAAATTAATGTTAAGAGATGTGTTGTTTGCCAAGCATCGACTGTATATAATCAGCTTCATTAATGAAAGGCCACATTTCTGGATTTGTATGTGCCTGACAATGCTGCCATATATTTGCTTCTAGATTTAAAAGGCAATCTTTCTGCTGTCATGATTATATGTAGGTGGCATACCATGTGCATTCTTGACTTACTTATTTGGATGGATAGATTCAGGTTTCAGAAGTAGCTGTTATACTACTCAGTCCTCCAGCAATGTCTGGCAACTCAGAAGGGGCTTCATTTATATCAGGGGCCTGTAAAAATAAAAATAAAAAAGTAGAGCTGATTGTCTAGAACCAGGCAGAGCGTTACAATGCATAACCAGTTGGGTGTCTTCAGCTGAGCCACACGTAATGCAGACCCAGCTCGAAAATCCAAGCTCAGGAAGGGAGAAATCTTCCCTTGTGGTGTCTGAAATGAAAGTAATATTAGAAAAACTAAGAAATATGTAATTTGTGGTTAAAAGTGAAACCAGATGGCACAGAATGCTGTAAATAAATGCAGGGTGAATTCAGATCATTTTGCCCCAGCCTCATCTTCTTGATGCATTTCTTGATGAGGCATTCTTTCTCAATTCTGCTCTAGCCTCATTTGAAGATGAAGATGACCTTGCTAGCTTGTGGTGGATGAGTATCACCAGGGGAACCATTTCTTTGTTGCTCTTGTTAGAATTCACAAATACTTTTGAAATAGTGGATCATACCATTCCCTTTAAAACATGAAATAACTGATCAGGATGTGCGCCAAAGTTTTGATTCTTTTTGTCTGACCATGATCATTAGTAAACCCAGTCTGATCCTTTGGGAACTATCTTGTGGCATGTTACAGGGTCTGATGTTAGCAGAGATGTATTTAACATCTTTATGAATTCACTAGCAGAGGTTATCTGGAGCTTTGGGGCTGCATGTCATCAATATACTGGTGCCTTGTGGTACGCTGGAACTGTTTGCTCCTGGACAAGCAAACTGCAGAGCCATCTAGGAATACCTACACCTGCTGCTTAGGCTGTGCTCCATGTTAGGAGCAAATACAAAACTCTGGACATGCCTGCCTGCCTGCCTGCCTGTGTTTTTGAACCTGTGGGCTTAATTACCACAATGCATTTTACATGTGGCTGCCCTGGAAGATTATTTGAGAACTGCAGCTGGCACAGAATGCTATTGATCTCCTCCTGCCACATACAGAGAAGTGATATTATATTCAGCTGGTGCACCTTCAACTTCTCAGGCCTATTCAAGATACTGATGCTTAATTTTAAAGCCTTTCACAGTTTACTGCATTCAGATATTAAAGCCTGCTATACTGAAATGAGTCCCCAAACTGTCTGCATTCTGCTAGCTGTCCTACTTAAGTCTCTCCACTGCCATCAAGCTAGAGTGAACATTAGCCACATGAATTACATTTAGTGTAGTAGTTCCATGACATGCAATGAGCTGCCTGAGGACATATGGTGCTGTTCTTCGCCCAGCCCATTTCTGAGGGAAGAATAAAGCCCACTTATTCTGGGATCAATTGTACCGCTTTGATTTGGGGTGCTTCCATATGAGGTATGCCACTGCCATGTTTTTTCAATGCAAGAATAGGACACAGTCAAGACATCACCATTTGATATCTTCCCTTAGGTTCTTCCACCTTTTCTCAGGCTGCAGGAAGTCCTATTTCCTTCAAATTAATGGAGGAATACTACATTCTCTAAGATGTGGCTGTCCATAGTACTATTCTTTTATAAATGTCAACATGAGCAGTGATTTACCTGGAAAGTGTACCTGTCAAAGCTCATCCCACATTCACTATAATCTTTGAAGTGGACACCAATTTTGATGCCACTTCTTTTTAATCAGCCTTAATCATAGAATAGTAGAGCTGGAAGGGCCCATGAAGGCCATCAAATCCAACCCCTTACTGTTGCAGGACACCAGGTTATACTCAATACTAATGAGTATTAGCATTGTTTAACTTCTATAAAAATATAAGTGAAATTAAATAAAAGTGTGTTCTACCACTATGATGCTTTCCAAATGCCATTTATGTGCATGCCTGTGCACACACACATTTAACCTTGACAAGAGAATGGATATTGATACTGGAAAAGGTTCTGCAGCACAAGTCTATGGATGTTTAGACAAAATGATCCTAAAAATCCCATCATCTCCAGTAATCTTAATTGTTTTAATTCACATAACATTATAATACTATTTTAATTACTTTATACAATCACTGCCTTAGGGTCCCCATATTCAAGAGTCTCTAAGTGCAGCTTTTCTCAGCCTTATATAACACCTAACCATTCCCTCTTCCACACAACTGTTGAAGTTGCTGAATCTAGCTGCTTCTGTATCTTCCAATCATCCTATACAAAACAACAATCGCACTGCTGTTCTTTCGTGGAAAATCATCAAGGCCTGTTCCTTCATTCTCCAGTGTTTCCTGATACAACAGGCTCACACATCCAACCTTGACATTTTGGTGGAAATTGGTTTCAGCTCCTCATTCACAATGAGCTTCTCAGGCTCGTGCTGGAGTAGCATTACCCACTGTTAAATATATTGTATTCTAGGGACTCAAATCCTTTTTAATAGAGAGAGAAGAGAGGGGAAACTGCTTGGAGTTTCTCAACAGACTAGATCAGCATTGTGGAACTTCAAGCCAAGGTTCCCAATCCAGCCCTTTCGTAGTCTCAGAAGTTTTCGACCCCATTCTTCCAAATATTTTTCATATGGTGATTTTCCAGCTTTTGCTGCTTTCCCCACATTTTAAAAGGTTTTAAAAGGTTTGTAGTCACAGAAGTTTTCGACCCCATTCTTCCAAATATTTTTCATATGGTGATTTTCCAGCTTTTGCTGCTTTCCCCACATTTTAAAAGATTGAAATGACTCTCCTAAGGCATAGATAACTTACCAGCAGCAAGTGCCTTAGGCTAAAATGTGCTCATATTTTGCAGGGGGTGACCCCACTTCGATTGCCTTCAGTCTGCCCCACTAATTGGAATGTCTGCTCTCCAAAGTTTTCATACTGACTGTCCGTATTACACCCAGATACACAAATAGTGATTGTAAGAAACTACAAAATGACTCAAATTCACACAATGGATCTATAGAGTTCTTTACCCACCCTTCTTAGGTAGCCAGTTGAGCTTGAAAATAAGTAGATACTGTTATTCTTAGTGATTCACTCCATGCTTGTGAGATATGTCTGCCAAATATAGAAAATATGCCAAGACTACAACTTTCCAATATAACTGCAAGTACCTTCAGGGAATATTTTCCACAGCTACCAGTCTACCTAAGGACCCCCTGAACATGTAACCCTATTGCTTGTTTTGGGCTTGGTGTAAAGCATGTATATCTTGTCCAGTATTTGGCAGAATATGGTATGGCCAGTATACCCTTGTGAGAACTTGCCCCACATCAAGGTATAAGGTTCACAAGAATGACTCTGACATTGTTTTACTGAAGCCTCAATCCCGTGCATGTTTAGACAGAAAAACATATCCCTGCCATGGAAAGGTGTAGGACTTTTTCCTTCATCAGACTGAGCCCTAAACCTGTTATTTTAGCCGTTCTCCAAAACCGCTCTGGGATGGCCCCTTTCTCTTCTTTCTACATGGGACATTATATTATTGAAATGACACTGCACTGATATGAGCTTATCCTTAAAGAACATCAGTATATGGGTTTGGCCACAAGTATGAGCACAAATCTCCTGTACCAATTTTAAATTGTGGCCTGGGAAGTTCTTAACAATTTATTAAAACAGCAAGTTTGATCAGAGTGAGCCAACTTGCTGGCATAACAGATGGAAACTTTTAAAAAAATATTCTGATATGCTGTGAACATACTTTGCAGCAAATTATGAACCATGGCTTGTGAGTCAAGCACCATTGGAAAGGATGTCTCATCTACCTCATATTACTGCCTTGCTGTCAAGACACAAGTGTTTTTCTAGCAAAATAGCCTTTAATTTATATCAGTGGTTTTCAAATTTCTTGCCTTCAGGGAACCTTTTCCACATCTACTTATGTGCCAAGAAACCCCTGCACATCTGCCACCAAATGCCTGTCTTTGGCAAGCTGCTTCATGCAGAGTATGTGCAGAGATCCCACCCCAGTTTTTGGCAGAATATGGTGTGGTCACTTTAAGATATTCAATCTAGCATGGCTACTCTTAAAAGCAGCCTAAAAATAATTTTAAATAAATAAGTCTAGACATGGAGAACATATGATTGGCTGACATGCTCTCATTTTTGCCAGGAGGGCATCAACAATTACTAACACAATCAGCTAGTGATACACCCTAATCAAGCAGTGCTCGATGAAGAACCCCATGATTAGTTCGGGCTTAGCATTCAGGAACTTTTAGAGAGGCACACACCGCAGGCACAGAGTGACTCGACTATCAGGATTATTGATAAACACAATAGCTGGACTGAGATGAGCTGCAATTTCATCACAGCACCGTTTTTATTAGATATTGACCTCCTGAGCTCCCCTTTTAAGGCTCCTGATGGCTTTAGCACCACTGATATCCTTTTTTTTCCGGTTGTCCAAAAACAATATTGACTCAGTCCTAGAGTCTTTTTCTTGTTGTTGTTTTATTGTCTTCATTGGAATCAGAAACTTTTGTCTCTTTGTAGTCTTTCTTTAAACCCTGGGTTTCAAAACCTAAGTGTTTCAAGTTCATACAGTTCCTATTCTACTGAAATCATCGAACCTGGAATATTGGAAGGCAAAATACCATTTCAATGAAATCACTTTTGCTCATGTGACAAGCCTAGTTTGTCCTGACAACTTTATTGGCTTTCATTCCGCCACCACAATCTCTAAGGCATGGAACCTGGGCTCTGTTCTGAACATTGTCAGACCCCTTTTCCTTTCTTTCTTACCTAGCTTTCTGGGTTACCTGGCACATTTCTTGGTTACCTAGGTCCCTGGTCCAGTTGAAGTGATGGTCCAACAGCAATCTTTCTCAAAGCATCCTCTCACTGAAACCTTGGGAGTTGCCGAGCATCATCTTCAAGAATGATCCATTAGAATCACAGGAAAGTTATCTTTCAGCCCCATTCAGTGTTCTATATCTCCTTCCATGACAAACGGTATCCTTTCTTGCATCCATTTTCTTGTCATTTGAGTGTGCAACCAATTCAGCCTATTTAGAAGCAGTTTTTCAGTCAAAAAGCCATGTCAGTTCATCTTTGATTGAGTAAAGTCTCTGGAGAGGTTGTCTTGAAGCACAATGTGCTGTAGACTCCCATTCTTTGTTATAAATGTCTGAAAGCAAAAATACGAATGAGCAGAGGTGTTGGAGATGGAAATTATTGAGTGTGTTGGATATAAGTTGGATCCCACTCCCTTCTTTTGTCACACTGACAATGTACAAAAGGCCTTGGCCATCAGCCCAATGCCAAAGGCAAACTCCATGAGCTCTTTTCTTCTCCCACCCTTGCAATCTCCACCCACATCTTCTCTTCTCTTTCCCAGCAGTGCTTAGAAGCCCCAGTTTTTGTTTTTGTGGGGTTTTTTTTGGTTTGGTTTTGTTTTTTGTCCTTGATCTCTGCAATTTCCCAGAAACATAATCCAACCTACTCTAATACAGATACTCCATGCTTGTCCATAATCTAGTTCTCAAAGTGGACTTTTGAAATATTTATCCTAACACTTGAACCTGGCGTGTGGCTGTCTTCATTGAAGCCAGAGCCTTGTATTCCTCTGTAGTCTTTGTCCAATCCTTAAAAATCCTGGGCATTGAGAACTTTTCTTCATTTTCTAATGTATATGGTTGTGGGATTTTTGTAATATATGAAGTAAGTCCATCCTTGAGTTTATATAGTACAGGGTTAGTACAGACCACACTTGCTCAATGGAAGAGCCATCTAGGTAAATGTCAGATGTTTGAGAGCACAAGTGAGTGCCTGCAGGCGGCGGCAGCAACTAGCAAGTAAGCACCTGCAGGCAGCAAGCAGTAAGTGGGTGCCCATGGGCCTCTATGGGCAGCGAGCCACCAAATAAACTCAGAAAGCTGCATGCAGGTCATGAGCCCCTGTTTGGCCACCCCTGGTATAGTACCTGTTGTTGTTGTTGCTAGTCACGAAGTCATGTCATTGCCTACCAGGTAATGCCCAAGATATACTTTGCATATACTATGTATGTTTTTTCTTTCTGTGTGTTCAATAAAATTCCAGTTTTCAAGAGAAGTCTCAGTGTGCTCATATTCACAGGCAGCATGCTACAAAGTGAAGCGCTAATCATGACTGCCATCTGCATCATCCACAGACACTCTGAGTTAATGAAAAGGAAACAAAAAGGAAAGAAAAAAATGGTCACTGTTCAATACCATTGTGATAGGGGGCCACTGAGAAAGTGGCACCAGTGGTCTAGGCATTTTAGATCATGCACCTTGAGAGGATAATAATTGCAGTGCAATAGCCCATTGAGAATTAGCATGTATCTGTGCAAACACGAATGCCGTACCCAGAACAGGTTCAGCTAGTGTAACTATAACTCCTGCCTGTACAGGTCTCATGGCTGTTTTTCAATTTATATAGCCTGAGGATGCAGACAGAATCCCCACCAACAACCAAACGTTATTTGGCAGATACTCAGGGGTCTGTTCAATGTTTGCTCTCAAAACTCAGGGGCTTCCAGGTTGTGTGACCCTTCCTTGATGACTTCCTGTGAGAAGGCATGGCCACTGTTAATGCTGTAATTATTCAATAGACTGCTTTTTCATTTGGTTATGTGAATTTTATTGAAGTTTTACCAACCTGTACCAAACTTCTGCAGGGATTTATAGAAAAGACAGCATCAGCCATATCCAGCTTTTCTTCTGTCATCTTAAAATGACAAGAATATTAGGAAAATAGAGAGCCAATGTGGTGTGGTGGTTAGAATCTTGGACTGGCAACCTGAGAGATCCAGGTTCTAGTCTCCAGTCAGCCAAGAAGTTCACTGGATGAGCCAGGCATCGACTCTCACTGCTCCTACCTTACAGGGTTGTTGATGTAAGGATAAAATGGAGCTATATAAGCCACCTTGGGTTCATCACAAGAGGGAAAATGCTTATATACATAAATGCACTGTGATGATGGTGATGAAGATGATGATGATGATGATGATGATGATGATGGGAGGAAGAGGAGGAGGAGGACAATACACATTAGTCTGGAAGCTACAGAGGAGGAAAGTTCATTATTAAGCACAGAAATACTAAAGTCCTCAAACATCCCTTGATGCCACCCATGTTACTACCCTTAATTGTAAGCAAGGTGTAAACACCCTAAATTGTAGGGAAATTGTAGAGAAAAATTGGCAAGCAAATGTGGCAGACCTGAGCTAGATAGCTAAAGAAATATGCATATTTATCAATACAGCCAATGATACAGTAGGAGACAACTGTGTTAAATATTTGCTTTCCTAGGACAGAGACCTATTCAGCTGTCTGCAATGCACCCTGCTGGTTACAAAGGGCAACTCACCAGATTATAATAGGCTTTTTAAAATTTGCATGGAATACTTTAATCTCTACTAGGAAAACAACTCTGTCTCCAGTTGTTGGGGGCCATTGTCGGAGGCAGTTGTCCACTGTCCCTACCACCCAACTCAGCCTTGTTTTATTTTGGGTGGCGGTGCTTCCTCCTCCTCCTGTGCTACCACATAACTGCTAAAAGGAAGTGCTGGTGACCAGTCAAAACTGCAGCCTCACACGCACCATTCTAAGTTAAGCCTTTTCTTTACTAACTTTGATTAGCAACTTGCTTAACCGCCTGGATGCTGCCTTACCAGAACTGTTCAGGATTTTAGGGCAAAACATCTGGAGTACCAGAAGTTGCATACCCTTGAACTAAAAACTGCCATTAATACATAGTTCTGTCTTACCTTGTGATCTGAAGGACTTGAAATGGAAGGCGAATTGTGAGGGAAGAGAGCTTCTTAACCCTTACATTGTTGTTGTGCTTTTACACCTACACTCTGAGGTACCTTTAAGCATGAGTCTTATCAAACTGATTTTAAAGCAGTCTAACAAAAGCAACATGACTGTTGCTGTTGAAATAATAAAATGGTTGACAGCTGCAATCCCTATGTCCACCAGTATGCTGAAAATGCCTACCTCTGTCTCCCCTTTTCATCTAAATCCAAGGAATATGTCCTAAATAGGTGCCTCCTGTCCCTAATGACTGAATGAGGAGAAACAAACTGAACCCTAATTCAGATACTCCAGAGCCACTTTCATTAGTTTTTTAGGATTTTCCAGCTAATATCACTGATGCCTGAGAAAAAACTCCTAGTGGATGCAGTCAAGCCCTGATAAGCACACATAGGCAGTAAGAATGACAAAGAAACAGCACCTCACTGCCTCTACCTAATCTTTGCTACCCATGGTCATCCAGCAAGAATTACATGCTGGCCCCCAAGACATCTTAGACCCACCTGATGCCTACTGAAATATATTTTCTAAACTCTTTCAAAATAAAATCTCTTGCATCCACCAAAACTGGATGCCAATTTTGCAGCAGTTGTATCAGGCTAGGTTCCCAGAGCACAGCCTGGTCCAATTTTCTTGGATGCATCTCAGTGGTTCAGCTTGAAGATGCTGACAAGGTACTTGGACAGGTTCAGGTAACCATTTTTATATTGGTTATAGACTATATTGTCTCTTTTGGTTTAAAACAGCTTGCAGGGAAGGAACAGCCAGCTAGCCAGGGAAACGATCAATGCCTCTTTATGAGAGGGAGTCATCTGATGAAGCCTTGTGGTGGTGAGGGCACTCCTGAAGAAACGCTCTCTGGAACTGGAAGACCCAAATAACTTTAGGCTGATGGTGAATGTTCCTTTCCTGCGAAGGTCTTTGAGTATGTGATGGCTAACTGGCTCCAGGTACTCTTGGATGAGACTGATTATCTGGATCCACTTCAGTTGGGGTTCAAGCTAGATTTTAAAACAGAAACTGGTTTGGTCACCCTGTACAAGGACCTTTATCAGAAAAGAGATAGGGTAGAGTGACCATGTTGATATTTCTGGATCTCTCAGTGGCATCAATTCCATCAACCATGGTATACTTCTGGAACAGCTCTCTGAATTGGGTCTGGAGTCTACTGCCCTGCAGTGGTTCTAGTCCTATATGGGAGCTCATCTCCAGAAGTGGTGCTTGGGGAATACTGCTCAACCCTGAGGATTCTTCAGTAGGGGATTCCTCTGAGGTCAGTCTTGTCCCATATGGTCTTCAACATTTACTTGAAACCACTGAGTGGTATCATCTGGAGTTTTGGAGCATGTTGTCATTTGTATGTGCTTTTTTTATATTCAGTAGGTATGTCTGTGGAGGTGCTAAATCAGTGTCTGGCTGCTATAACAGATTGGATGAGGGCTAACAAAGTAAGCTCAATCCTGAAAAGACTAAGATACTATTGGTGGACAGTTCCTCTGACTTCTTGGAGAATGCTCACCCTGTTCTGAATGGAGTTTAACTCCCCTTGAAGGAGCACATTCGTAGTTTGGGAGTGCTTCTTGACCTACATTTGTCACTTGAGTTCCAGGCGGCACAGACCAGCTTCTGTCTGCTTCAGCTGATGACCCAGCTTCACCTCTATCTGTACAGGGATAGCCTGGCTTCAGTCATCTATGCTTTGTTAATCTTTAACTAGAGTACTGTAATGTGCTGTACATGGGCCTCTCCCTGAAGACAATTAGAAGCTTCAGCTCATGCAAAATGTGGCAGCCAAACCAATCAGCAGAACAAGGAGGTCCACACACTAAACACCAGTTCTAGGCATCTTTCATTGGCTGCCTATATGCTTCCAAGCCTAATTCAAGGTGCTAACGTATAAAACTGTACAAGGCTTGGACCACAGTACTTGATGGAACACCTCTTTGAATTGCAATCTGCTTGGATACTGCACTGAACATCTTAGGTCTTCCAGAAGAGGCTCAGCTGGTGGCAACAAGAAGGCCTTATCTGTGGTAACTCCCAAATTATGGAATGATCTCCCCACCAAGGCCTACTTGACACCAACTGTGCAATATTTTTGATGCCAGGTTATGACCACCCACTTTGTCATGGCACTTACCAACTGCAGATAGTACATAGGGTTGGGTACGGTTGTAAACTGCTTTTAGCATACCTTAGTATGACATATCTTAGTTGTTTAAGTCATTGAAAATAGATTTAAAATTACTGTTATTTGCATTTTATATTGTATTTTGCTGTATTTTATTAACTGTCATGCACTGCCCAGAAAGCTATAGCTGTTGGGTGGTATCAGAATAAATAAGTAACATTTGACTTGGATGTCTGGGATTTGGTAGTGGCCTGGAGTGCATCTACACAACTGGGGCTAGTGCACCGTTTACACTTGTTCCAAGAAATTGCTGGTCTAGCTACACTCATCCATGCCTTACTTACACGTTGTTTGGCCTCCCATAGAGCTCTACACGGGGATGCCTTCAAAAATTCTTCAGAAACTTCAGCTGGCCTAGAATGCTGCAGCTAGACCATTGACCAGGGCCAGTTACAGGGGCACATGATTTTCTTGTTATGACAGCTCTACTGGCTACTGATCTATTTCCAAGCATAATTCAAAATGCAGTTTATGACCTTAAAATCGCTGGATGGCTAGGGACCAGGCCACCTGTGTTTCCCATATGAGCCTGCCAAGATCTTAAGAACTTCAGGAGAAGTGCTTCTTTCCAGGTTGCTCCTCTTCAGTGGTGCAATGCCCAAGAAGGCCTTCTCAGTGGCTGCTTCCAGGCTGTGGAAATCTCTGACAAGTGAAACTAGCTTTGCTTCATCCCTGCTATCCTTATGCCAGGAAGCAAGAACTTTTTGTTCAACTTTTGGTCTGCTGGGCTAGATGCAATTCTAATTCAGATTTTTTTTTATTTTTGTATTTTTAATTTGTGTTAATACATTTTATTACTCTTCTAATTAAGTATGATTTATGAATGTAAGCCATTTTCCTGGTAGAAAGATCACATACAAATCAAATAAGTAAGTAAATAAATGATTTTTAAAGGCCTTTTCTTCTGCTTTGCTACTATGGCTATGATGCCCTCCTGTGGCTGATAATTCTCTGCTCAGTGTTTCTTAATGTATACTTACTCAGAAAAATGCCACAGAAAGATGATAATTTTCTCTATGTTGAACTGAATCTATATTGATCTGAATTGACATTTAGGATACGCAAACAGTTATTTTATCATTTTTCCCATCCAGTGAGTGTATTAAAGACATTAATTATTTTAGACTTTTTACTGGCATGTAGAATACTGAAAAATAAGGGGGGAAATACAAAATAAAAGGGGTGTGTGGGGGGGTTCTATTTACACTTGCATAAGATTGTACTTTAAATTATTATTTTGTACTTCTGTTGTCCACATTTACATTCTAAGAGATCTAATCAGAGCTCAAATATATGTCATACCACTGAGATACCTATGTATCAGATTTTAACAAGACATGGCACTGACAACTTAATCTTCTACACACTTCTATACAATCTTCTACATAAATTAAATGTTCCTTGAAGAACTAATATCCAGTACTCCATACTTCCTTTGAACCTGACATTTTCAATGTCCCTGTTCAGCCAGGAAATTCAGTGGGGGACCAGTCACTGAGTCTCAGCCACAGGGTTGTGGTTGTTGGTTTATTTATTTAAGTTCTATACTGTTTGATACAACAAACTATAAAATAATACAATATAATACAAAACCTGTAAAAACAAAACAACATTGAAATGAGGATAACACAGAAAGGACTACTTAAGCTTCCTTGGGTTCCTTGCAAGAGAAAAAACCTGGAAAAAATGCAATGAATGAATGAATGCAGGAAAATCAGCCTGGGATTCATCACCTTCAAAGTGAGAAAGAGCAATGTGTGATTTAGAATTCTAGTACTTCATGTCTAAACTATCGCTGGGCTGACAGAACACTCAATCCATTCCAAAAATGCAACTAGAAGATATTTCTGAGAGACAAGCAATGGCCTGGTTTGCACTGTTGCCACATCCTGCTGTGCTTTTTTTTTTTTTTTTTACATTATGATGGTTTGTGCCATATCCCAGCAGCTATTGTGAATATGCATGAAATATAATTTGCCATGGCTTCTTATGACATACAGATCCAGCAATGGGGAGTTGTTGTGATCCAGAGTTGCAACTGATCCTAGGCAAGGGTTGCAGGTCATAATAATTTGGGGTGAATATTTAAGATGGTCATCAACACATACCACAACCTATCACATTTTAAATAAGTCATGGTGCACTACAGCAATTGTGTGAACCAGACTATGCAGAAACTTGAGGACTCTTGCACATTCTCTGTGTCTCCTCCATCTGCTTCCATGTGTCTCCTCCATCTGACATGAGATGATCAGCAAGAGAGAATGCTTTTTCAGGTGTCCAAGTTAGTGAATGCTCACCCCACCAAAAGAGGTTCACCTTGCACTGACAGGCATTTAGGTGTCAGGTAAAGCCATTTTTATTCACTTGTTTTTGGAGTTATTAGATGTGAGGGTTTTATTTGCTGCTTTCATCTCTGTTTTCATATATTGTTTTCGTACTTATAAATTGCCCTTAAGTCTAATGATGACGGTGAATTAGAAAACAGATGGCTAGGCCATGCTGGGAGTTGTAAGCGCTTTATCTGTCTATATTTTCATAGAATTGTGCCCTTACTGAATGCCCAGTGTTACCAATCCCTCCTTCCCCGCTGCGTATAGATCTTCAGTCCGGCCATGATCTAGTTCGTTTGGCGAGTTTGTGCAGAATTTTGGAAGCTCGCTCCCGCTTCTCTTTCCCAAAGAAGAGAAAAATTCTTGCAGGTGGAAAGAGAACCAGCCCGTGCTCATCTGAGGCCTGGACGCATCCGCTGGTTCCTGTGCTGTGGATGGGACGGGGGGGGGGAATATTTGGCCCTATCCTGGCCCAGCAATCCCAGGTTTTGACTTGGAGAGCAAGGCTTACCAGCAGTTGTAAACCTCTGTGCGCGCGCAAGCATATAGACAAATGCGCGTGCAACTTTTAAAATAATGGTACGAAAACATTTCATTTTCTCCTTAAAAGTGAAATGATACTGTTCGCAATTTGGCTTAAGCAATTTCAGTTATATAGCTAAATCCGCATTTTTTTCCTGTCATTTGAGTTTGGATTGGGTAAGCGGAAGATCTTTGCATTAGGAAACAGAGTAAATCGATGTTAAGGAAGGTGGTAGGAATATAAATAGCCAGAAGTGGATTTTTGCAGTGAGGGTTCAGGGGGTTCTTCAATCTGAAAGTTGGAGAAGGTTCTGTGGCGGCGTAACATCGAGACGCATTAAGTCACGGGAACCGGAAAGCTGGGCAGCGGGGGGCGGACGGACTTTTTTGAAGGGAACACCAGGCCGCCTGCAGTATAGGGCGGGACTGAGACTACGGGTGGACCGGTTATGAAGGAGTTGGCGCAGGATCTGAAAATGGAGTGTGACATCCTGGACGCGCTCGAGGCTCTGGGGTGAGATGCGGGAGGGTGGTGTGCAGCTTGTGGAAGGGGTTGGCAGGGTTGGCGGCTGCAAGGAAGAAGCACTGCTGATGTGTATTCAGTCCGGTTCAAAGTGAGGCACCCCCTGAGTTGCCTAGGAGACGGGCATAATAGCGATCTCCCCCATGCTTGCTCTCGAGCAGCCCCACTCAGTACGCCTGTCCTGGCTCAAAAAGCGCTGCCCACAATTCCTCTTTTTGCGCCTTCATAAAGTCTGGGAGGGGGTATTTAGAAGCACAACAAACTTCCAAGTCCAAAATGTCTTCTGAGAAGAACCCGCCAATTTTATAATCAAATAGCAGCTCAAAAATTATTTCGCATTACTTATGGTCAATCCAAGTTCTTTGTTCTTTCTGTATGTAAGAAAAGCGACTAATAATTAAGAAGCTATATTGTTAAACGTTTTTTCCTGTGTTTTTCCATTATATTTGATAAGATACAATCTGATTTCTCACAGAATACCAAGTGTTGATTTGTTCCTGTTCCTGCGGTTGTGCTTTCAAATGTGTGCCAGTTTGATATCTAACGTTTTTGCTAATCTATGCAAAAGACTGACGTTTTTGTGGCAATGATTGATGAAAATGATAAAAAGTAAAAATGTGTGGATGCAACAAATTAGGAATGGCATCCTTAGATTTATCAAGTTTACCTAAAAGGAAACCTGTTGGTTTTCTTTAAGACACATTCCAAGTAAGTTTGTTTTTGTCTTAAGCATGTTTAATTGCATAGGATTGCAGCTTTCCCACTGAGAAAAGAAATTCACATTTTATTGTTGGTCATGCCTGCTGTTAAACTCCATGGTGGTGGCAATTTCAAGAAGAGTTAGTAATTTTGCAATTTTACTAATTTTGCATATGCCATTTGCCCAACTAAGTGAAGGAGCATGTGTAAAAAAAAAGTGCAATGTGGTGATGCTTGAATTATTGTTAAAGTTTAGGACAAATGCTGCAGCTGCAAACTCTTAACATCCACTTTTGTTTTACAGGGTTTGGGAGAGGAGTTTTAGATGATATTTTATTTTATTCTTGATGGAATGTTGCTTTCTTTTTATAGATTGCTGTACATGGAAGCACTCCCAGATTGCTTACATGTGAGTGTGGGTGGGCTTCCACTTGCTTGTTTCTATACAGAGAAACAGTGCGTGAACCAGAGGCTCACATATGTCTAGTCATTTTATGTCTAGATTGCTTTTGTTTCAGTTTTCATGACCACCCAAGAAAATCTGTTGTAGTTGTGACAATCAGAGCTAACAGGCATTGATTTGCATTCTGGTTGATCTTGCAAACACAGCCATTCCTGTGTAAACTTTGGCAGTGCTGTGTGTTAGCACTGATAACCATAGTTAAGAAATAATCCAAAGCAAAATAATAAGGTTTTATACAATTATTTCTGTATTATATCTTAGGCTCCCTATTTACAACTTGCCCAGAGAGCTTTTTTGGCTAATGGGGTGGGATAAAAATCCAATAACTAAATAAATAGGGAAATTAGGTAATAAAAAGAATAAAACACAGTGCACAAATAAAATCAGCAGAGAAAAAATAAAAATCTAAAATTCATTTTAAAAGATAGCTGTCTGCTTGTTAATTTAATTTAATTCTCCTGTATATTTTTAAATGTGCTGAATGTATGTTTTTAAAAATTATGTGTGGTGTATGCTAGTGGTTGCTTTATTTTTATAGTTATGGGAACACTGACATGTGCATGGGGGCTTTTCAGTTAGTTTTAGTACAGTGGAAGCAGTTCCAGGTGTCTCCTTCCACTGATGTATATCCGAAAGCCATGTACAGAATGGTGACTTCACACATTGCAGATGCAAGTCTAAGTTTGTCACTGGGAACTGGGAACTGTAACTAGTCACAGCTTTCTTGTGAGTGTGCTTCTGCAATGCATATGCCTTCATTCATGTGTTTGATAACAATAGCTTACATTTGCGTTTTCAGATGTTTTCAGATGCACTATTGCCTTGCAGTAACAACATTACAAGAGCAACAACAAAGACAGCCAGTGTGGTGTTGTGGTTAAGAGCATGAGACTGGGACTCAGGTGATCTGGTTTCTAGTCTCCGCTTAGCCATGGAGCCAACTGGGTGACTTTGGGCCAGTCACAGACTCTCAGTCTAACCTACCTCTCAGGGTTGTTGTTGTGGGAAGAAGAATGAGAGCAGAGGGAGGATGTATTCCACTTTGAATTCTTTAAAAAAGAAAAAAAGGCAGGATAAAAATCAAATAAATTGATAGATAGATAACATCTATTTGTTCAACATTTTAAAACATTTTTCTTATTCTGTTTTCAAAAAGTATAATAAAATTGTCATGGAAAGGCCACACTTTTGCAAGGGTTAAAAACAGAAACAGAACACTATAATTATAGAAATGAATGTTTGTTTAATGAACATAACATCTTATTTTGTAAGTTAATTATACATTTCTGTTTAGTGTGTAATCCAATCTGGATGCCCCTAGCCCTCTGAACTCAAAGGATTAGGGACATCCTATCCAGCATGGAAGGAGTACAGAGGGGAAGTTGGCCTGCACCTCTCATTTTTCTGCACAATGCTTAGATGGCTGTGTCTCTGTCTTACACATTGGAGCGAGAGGGAAGGTAGTGGAGGAGCTGCCAGGATACGGTTTGCCTTGGTGGTGCTAGTCTTCCCCTCTCCCTCCTTCCCTCCGCTCAGCAGCCACTCCACTTGTGATCAGTTTTTGCATGGGTGTCTCTAAAAGATGACTTGCTCATGGTAACTCTTCCTGTCCACCATTTTCTTCCCTTTAAGTCCTCCAGCCAGTACCCCAGAAATTGCTTCAGGGAGGAATGAGATGCCTCTCATTGATGACTTCAAGCAGTTTGACAAGTCAAATTTGACATGTGACTCTCAAGCACAAACAGGGCTTATGCTCAGCAGAACAGTGGAGAGTACAAGTAGCTGGTCAGGCACCCTCCCTCCTGCTCAGGAGGGGACCACTCAAGCAGGAGGAGTTGCCCAATACATGCTAGGGCAAAAGAGTGGGAAATCTGCTGGGCAGCAGTGCAGAAAGGAGCAGCACCACTCAGTTGATTCCCCTTCCTTGGCACACTTACCTGTCAGGGCTTATGCACTGTAGCGGATTCCCTGCCTCTGCCCTTTCTTGCTTTGGCTTTCAGAGAGGCACCCCCCTCCCAGCACCCATGTCACATACACTGGCTTTGGAATTTTTTTTAGCAAGCCAGAGTGAATTGAGAAAGGGGAGCTCAATTGTGTGCTCCCTCATCACTGCAACCCAGCTGCTTCTCACCCCTGCCTCTGGCTCACAAGGAACATTGTGAGGAGCATCGCTCTGGCATGTGCATTGTGGTGTCACGAAATCTGCTTTGGTGCACAGCTCCCCACTGGGCCCTGCTGCTGCCCAGCTGCTACTTGCCCTGCTACGCACACAAGAGGGGCAGCATGGATAATCTGCTGAAGTGTGTAGCCCCCAGCTAGGCACCACCACCCTGTGGATTCTTGCTGCTCATGCAGGAGCAGCAGTGGGGAAATTGAGCTGTGCTGCGCTCCTCCCAGCCCTGACTAGCTCATAGCCTGCCCCTGCCCCAAAGAAGATCTAGGGCAGGATGCCTCTGACAGTTGCACCAAATGGCAGCTCTTTGGTTAGCCACTTGGCAAGAGCAGCAGCAAGCCACTCATGCCAAGTGTGTCTGTGGTTATGGCCTTGGTACCACAATCACTCACGTTTTCCAGTTGGAATGCCACAACAAACATTGTGATACTGCAAAGCCATAGAACTGACTGTAGTTTCTGTTTGTGGTTTCTCAAAACCAAAAGGTGTCATGCTGAAAGACTATGAGAGGGTATGGACAACATGACAGACCAAACACTTTTTAAAAGCCTGTCACTTGTCCTGTCATGCAAGTCCATTCACTATCTAGAAGTCCTAGGATTGCTCTGTATTTTTAATATAAGTGCTTATAGGCCAATGCCACAGTAAAAAAGCATTTTCTCTCATACACAGAAGGAAAGACTCTTGTAAGATGATAACTTTTCACCCTTTAAAACATCATTAGTGTAGGTGGAGGAAATCCCGTGCTGAATCTGACCGAACACAACTGAGAGCTCATTATTGAGCCTATGCTGTGGTGGTGAGGGCGGCAAAGAAGGAATTCTTCTCTGCTTTCATTGCATCCTCACAGTGCCATCTAGCTGAGCTTTTCTGGGTGGTGGGGGGCCTGTTACACTCTGGGCCAAAAAATGACCCTATTGCACCATCAGTGGCTCACTGTGACAACTTTGCCCAGTACTTTAGGGTTAAAATTGTTCAGATTCGTCATGATCTGGACTCCATAGTTGATGTGGAACCTGAACGGGAAGTATCCAGAGTGCCATCTGGTCCATCTTTGATGGATGAGTTTCAGTTGTGGCCTGAGGATGTGGACAAGGTGCTTGGACTAGTCTGGCCCACCACTTGTTTACTTGACCCTTGCCTTTCATGGCTACTCATCAAAGCTAAGGATAGGATATGTACCTGGGTCCAGGAGGTAGTTAACACCTCTCTGAGGGAAGGTCAGATCCCTGCCCCCTTGAAGGCTCATTCTGAAGAGGGTGAACCTGGACCCAGAGATGGCCACCAATTATAGACCAGTGGCTAACATCCTGTTCTTGGGCAAGGTGCTAGAGTGGGTGGTGGCCAGGAAACTCTAACCTCTCTTGGATGTTAGAGTTTCCTGACCATCTGGATCCATTTCAGGCCTGGTTATGGGATGGAAACTGCCTTGGTCACCCTGTACGATGACCTGTGCAGGGAGAGGGACAGAGGAAGTGTGTCCCTGTTGGTTCTCCTGGACCTCTCAGTGGTTTTCGATACCATATTCTTCTGAATAGGGTAGCCGAGTTGGGGATTGGAGGTGCTACATTGCAGTGGTTCTACTACTTGACTGGCTGATTCCAGAAGGTGGTTCTGGGGGATTGTGGCTCTGTGTCAAGGCAACTTTGCCTTAGAGTTCCACAGGGTTCCATTTTATCCCCCATGTTCTTTAACATCTACATGAAACTGCTGGGAGAGGTCATCCAGAGGTTTGGGCTGCAGAGTCACAAGTGTGCGGATGACACCCAACTTTACCTCTCTTTTACATCTATTCCAGGTGAGGCAGTGACTGTCCTTAACTGGTGCCTGGCCAGGGTGATGGACTGGTTGAGGGCCAATAAATTGAGGTTTAATTCAGATAGGACAGAGGTCCTGCTGGTAGGGAGTTCAGCCTCCCAGATAGGTGTCTCTAACCTGTTCTGGATGGGATTGCACTCCCCCTAAAGGACAAGGTGCACAGGTTGGAAGTGCTCCTTGACCCAGAACTGTCCCTGGAATCCCAGGTGATGGCCATGGCAAGGAGCACTTTCCTTCGGCTTCGGCTGATCCATCAGCTGCACCCCTATCTGGATGAGCAGTGCCTGGCAGCAATGACCCACGCGCTGGTAACTTCTCAGTTGGACTACTGTAACATACTCTACATGGGGCTGCCCTTGAAAATGGCCCAGAACAGAGCTGCCAGATTGTTAACAAGGACCTGCAGGTATGTACACACAATGCCAGTCCTTTACCACCTACACTGGCTACCAGTTGAAGTCTGGACCCAATTTAAGGCGCTGGTGATGACCTATAGAGCTCTTAAAAGTCTGAGGACCTGGTTACCTGAAGGAGCATCTCCTTCCATATGTGCCTTCCTGTCCCTTAAGAACTGCGGCCTCCTTGAAGGAGATTAGGAGGGTGGTTACCCGGAGAAGGGCTTTCTCTACAGTTGTGCCCCAGTTATGGAATACACTCCTCAGAGAGGTCCGCCTGGCACCCTCACTTTATTTTTTTCGGTGCCAGGCTAAAGCCTTTTTATTTTCCCAATATTTTAAGGTCTGATTGTCATTTCAATATGGGTTTTATTGCTGGGAAACAATTAGGATGGTGCATTTTATTTTGTTTTATTCTGATTTACTGTCAAACTGTCCCAAGACCTCAGTAATGGACAATATTAAAAAGTTTTAAAATAATTAAATAAATAAATGTTTACTCTTTTGATCTATTGTACACTGCCCTGGTGTTATATTTTACCAAAAGCCAGCAGAATCAATTAATCATGAAGATAAATGAGAGGTATTGATTTTCACATATACAAATGTATTCGATAGATTTAAATTCACATAATTAAAACTGGGTCATGCAGCCCACTTAGATAATTAAACTGATTAAAGGCATAATCCTAAAACAAAGTGCTAGAACTACTAGGCTGTCTGTGAAATACTGGGAGTTTGGGGAGTTTTGTCTGTCTAAAGATGCATAGGAGTGAGTCTTTAATTTATTTCTTTTACAGAAGTCAAGTCATGGGGAGAACAAATGGCATAACAGTGAGAGATGATGTCAAGATTTTTCAAAAAGCCTTTACTGTCAATACTCAACATGTTACAACACAGCATTTTAGATCAGACTTTGCTTCTTTACATACCATGTTATGTTGTCAATAAAACATACTCTTATTAAAACTCTTTATATTAAGCACTAACGAATTAAATGGAATTTCTGTATAGGTTAATTTATAGCTTTTGCATTTTTTATTTTTCCCTAGGTACAAAGGTCCTCTTCTGGATGAAGATGCCCTTAATAAAGCAGCAGAAACTGGACTGGCTTCACAAGACTTTTGTGAACTTTGTGTTTGGTTAAGTTCCCAAATACAGCCATTGTGCAACCTGGAAGAAAGCATCTCTGCAACAGCTGGTACGGTGCACACAAGCTTGATTTTAACCTTTTGGAAACTAGTGTGTGTGTGTCACAGCTAGTACATAATGTCTAATTCATTTATAAAAATGTCATGAAAATAAACTCAGATTTGCAGTTTGAAAATAAAATTACAGTGGAAGTCTTTTGACATAATGTTGCTGTTGTACCCTTAACATAATACTTATCTAGAATAATGATAAATGTGTCCTTGTTGGCACCATGATTGTAACACTCAGCCCCTGAGACTTAGTATACATACCAAGGAGACCTTGGGGGTGTGCACTTCAGAGTTCTGTTGAGAAACAACATAATTTCAGTTAATGTGTCTATTTGAAGTTTGCAGTACCCCTTTCAGTCAGTAGGTGGTAGACTTTCATAACCAGAGCATCATTTCGCAGTTGCTACTTTGAGCTTAGGAGGGTGTAGGCCCAGGGACGGTTAAACAGCTACCCTGTCTTCTGTTTTGGGACAGCTACTCCCCCGAGAATAATGAGCAGACAGTTCCTCTGGCTGCTGTAGGCATACACCAAAGCAGAGGTTCTGACTAGTTGTTGTGGGTTCACTCATATGGAATGGATACAATGTATCCAACCCTGACTCCTGGGTTTAACATTTCACTGTGTCAAAATGAGGACTTTTCCAGCCTCTACAAATCTGGGTACTTTCAGTAGTGATCAATAAAGAGCAGTGCTATTTTTGTAGTCTTCGCAACCTGTGAAACTATATATTATTATAGAGGAAAAATCACCTTGTTTGTTAATCTTATTGTAAGTAATTGAATTGAATCTAGCCTCAAACAGGAAAAAAATGGAGGGATGTTTTTTGTTCCTCAGTAGACTACTGACTGGGAACCTAAAAACTTAGTTGCTGGAACACAAAATAGAATGTTTCACTTCTGGCTATTAACCCTTGGGTGATAATTTTGTTCATTATAGGTTCTGTCAGGCATTCTAATCTCCCATGTAGCCCATGAGCTGGAAAATGGACATCTGCAATAAGATGACTGGTCTGCTTATGCAGGCTCCCAGTGCAGTTTAGAACTCTGGAAGATTCCTAGTGTATGGGCAGTTAGAACACTTGGGTAGTTCCAAGTGTCTCTGAATTATAGTATCATGTAGAGAAGTCTCTTTTGGCTCTCTCTGATCATATGTCTTATCTTTCTCTTAGCCTTTTTAAAATTCCTGTACAGAATGTTAATACTTTCAAAAAGGTATTCCAAATCCTTAGTCATTTTAGGGCAATTCTAATCTAGCCTTTTCTCCTGTACTGGCACCATTCATTCATATACAGTATTCTTGAGAATCCAGATGGTGTTCTCCCAAGAACATGTACCTGATTTCAGTTGCAAAGCTGCTGCAGTTTTCATATTGTTATTAAATCTCAATTCAGATGATGAATAGGTTGGAGGTAAAGTTGTGTTCTCCTTACCTGCTTCTTTCCATTAGCTTACTGTCACTCCAATACATAATCTACAACATTGTCCTTTGCTGTGGTGTTTCTGAAGCAGTCTCACTACTGTTCTTGTTACTATAGTTTCAATTTTTTTAAAAAAAGGATGACTTATCAATTTCAACTAATTTGTGTCTTGAAACTGTAGCAAAGACAGAAGTGTAAGGATACAAACTCTTATTAATTTTATTTTCTTAAGTTAAAATGTATCATGCACAACTTTAGTCCAGCAGTTGTGCCTGCTTGCTCCTTCTAACTATAGTATGGGTGGTGGGGTGGGAATGATGATTCCCTTCTTATACTCATTGCAATTTCAAAGTAAAAATGAGTAAAGAGGCATTCAGAAGTTGTTTGCTGGCTGGCAAAAACAGCAATTTGAAGGGGAAATGGCTCTTCCCTATTCAAAGCAGTAACAACAGAAGAGGTTTTCACTTGGTCCCTGAAAGTCTTCTTGCTGTGGGAATCCCAGTTAAAAGAAAGAGGTGGAGAATGACATTTCTCCTGCATAGTGAACCATTATGGAGAAGCTAATGTACTGTATGGCTCTTGAGTAGTGTTTCTATAATATTAGCAAAAAGAAAAATTGTGGTTTTTGTTGTCATCTTGAAATACTCTTGCTTGTCTCTCTGCATCTTTCACAACTCCATGATACCATTTTTGAGGGGTCACATCAGAACTACTTACACTATTCTAAACATGGCCCTGCCACAGATGTATTTAATTAGACTTGCTGCAGTTTTGAGATGAGAGAAAAGTCTTAACTGTGTCTCTGTGCCTGCACCCCAACTCTAAAAATAATAGTTGGGAATTAAAACTAATTGCTTTTTTAGTGGATAGACTATTTTGGAGGGTATTATCCATACAAATAGCCTGCTTGAGTTATGTATGATTCTTTTTCCATTGGGATTTTGATTGAATTATATAACTATTATAAAAGTTTACATTGTATGACAGTTTACTCAAAAATTTAAAGGTTTAATCTCTATGAAATTTACCTGAATGGGTTAAAGGTCCAAAACTGGTTATCCACTCATTTTTCAAGTGGGAATAGATTGAATTGGAAACAGATTGGAAGGCTTGAAATATTTATATTTCCCCCACCCACATTCTTTTAAAGGTGGTGAAGATATTGAAAGTTTACAGCTCGAGATGAGTGGCTTTTTAAAAGAACTGGCTTGTCCATATCCTGCGCTTGTATCAGGAGAAATTAAAGAGCGATTAAAAAAAAAAGAAGATTGTCTTAAAGTCCTGTGTAAGTTACTAGAGCGTTTCTTTTTGCGGTGTTGCATATGATTGTTTTGTACCATACAGATTTCCAGGAAGAGTTCCCCTTTTTATGGCAATGCAGGCCCTGCATTTACTTCTATGTGTTGCAGTTACGGCATGGCAGAGGATGATACTAGAGCACAGGAATTAGACATTGAATGAAAAAGGCCCAGGCATGGTGCTTAATGTCTGCAAATAGCTGCCTGACTGCCATGATGGAAAGACAAAGGGCTGATTTGCACTGCTCAGTTTCTTTACATCACGGCTGGACAATTTGTAGTTTTCCAGAGGTTGTTGGATTGCAACTTCTGTGATCCCTAATTGTTAGCTATGTTGGCTAGTGTTGAGGGGAATTGCAGCCAAACAATATCTGCAAGACCATAAGTGTTGCCCCCCCCCGCCCCATGTCCCTTTCACATGTATACAGATAAAGCATTGCATGGCCTGGGCTGTGCTGTGCTGGGAGTCATTTGGTTTTATATCTGTTACTATTTTGCATGAGACTGTTGCCACTTGTGGACTCTGGTTCATGGTAAACCCTTATTTATAGATGCATTAGCCATATTTCCATACTGCTTAAAACAGTTTCTAAACTTTCCCCAAGTGATTGAGGAGGAATGTATCAGTACGACCCAATATCCTTGTTCTCTTATGGGGAGATGACTCTAGGTCTGGCTTTCTTAACAGGATGCTAATAAATTAGTATTATCTAATCTAAAGAGGAATTTGTATCACTTCAACCATGGAAAGCTGGTGTGATGTGGTTAAGAGCATGGGACCGGGACTCAGGTGATCTGAGTTCTAGTCCCTGCTTGACCATGGAATGAACTGGGTGGTGTTGGGCCAGTCACAGACTCTCAGCGCAACCTACCTGATAGGGTTGTAGTTGTGGGGATAAGACTGAGAGCAGGAAGTGGAAATTGTGTAAGCCACTTTGAGGTTGGTGTAAGAAAAAGGACAGGATATGTATGGTAAGTTTTTAATAGTTTGCTTTTATTTAAAGCAATATTAATAGTCATGATCTTGATCTTGCTTCTGATTTATTTTCCATTTGCTTCATGTCTTATTTATTTTCCCATTTCAATTCCATCCAGTCTTTTCAAAGAACTAATATTTATGTATAGAAAAAGACATAGACGCACATTCTTGTCAAACTTTAATTTTCTCTCTGCTCCCCTTCTCCCTTGCCTTCCCCGCAGTATTTTTAAGTACAGAACTTCAGTCCCTGCAGATATTGCAGTTCAAACAAGGTAAAGGTTGTCACTTGACAAACAATAACGAAGTCCATCAGGAAATCCAAATGATCTGTGAAGCTTTGGGTCTACCAAAATCGTCGTCATCTTCTGACATTCCACTTGCGTTAAGTAATATAGAATCAAAGGTACAGTGCATTTGTCTACTTTCAAGAGCAATATATGTAAATAGAAATCATTGCATATCTGCAGGTCACAAATCCCTAAAAAGCCACTTACAAGGGAATAAGTCCCATTCCATTCAGTAGGACTTATTTATTATTAATGTAGACCACTCCATGTCTAAGCAAATTCTGGCATAGTGGACAATGAAAAGAAAAATAATACAACAGAAGTAACTGCCCTTGCATGACATGACAACCTATTGTGGGTTGCTGTCTACAGTGGGTTGCCTCAACCAGTTTTCCCAGGGTGGCTTGTTCATGGGCAACATAGCCACCCAGAAGTCCTTTGGTTCTTGTACCCAGACTGAGGTAACCAACCCCATCAGTTGGGTATGGGATATTGGCTGCAGAACACCTTGGCAAGAACAATAGAAAATCCTTGCCACTCCTGCCAAGTGGTTCTTGTGTGACAGTCAGTGCCAACTGTCCCTCGCGTGCCCCAGCAGCACTTCAGAGTAGCTGTCACTGGCTCTCTCGCTTCTTGCGAACTATCACATGCTTGCTGCAGCTTTTTTCCTGTTATCATTTCAGACAGCCACTAACAGCACCTTTAGAGTACCCAAACAGCACCTTAAGCCAGCAGTCTGTTGCAGAGCCTTTTCTTGTTTACAAAAAAGTGTGAATGTGCCTTTATTTATTGTTTATCTTTAGCATGTAAATATTTAATTTAAAAAATGGGAGCGATTGCACAACTGCATGAAATTGAAGCCTCAATAAGGGTGATGTCCTAGTGCTGGCTGCTGCCATGGTGCAGCAAGTACCAGGTACATTGCCCAGAAGAGACTCCCAATTACTTTCCTCCATTTGGTTTCTCTTGACAGCTGTCAATATGTGAGTTGCCAGTGCTAGGGCACTTTGCATGCACATAGAGGGTATTCTGGGAATTATATGCCATTCTCCTCTCCCCTCTCTTCAACACCTCTCCTCCCTTCATTTGAAGGGTTTGTAAATAGCTGTCGAAACAGGGATCATGAAAGCTGACTTGAGATCTTCAGAGGGAAAGGGGTAAATGGGAGGAAAAGCAATGAGTCCTAGATTACTTTTTGTCATGGCAGGAAGTAGGGGACAACTCAGTCCTCCAGCGCTATCCCCACAGGAGGAACAAAGATGAGGCTGACAACCCACAGTGAGTCTGGTTGTCTGTTGGGCTCCTTGTGTGCTGTTTGCTCAACAGTCAACCCACCTTGTCCTCTTGACAGGGTGGGTTAAAATGATGTGTGAACACCACCTATATTTAAACAGAATATCAGTAATGAAACAATTGCTGATCAACCCAGGGCATATGTTTTTTGAAATAAAGATATTTTGCCTGTCAAATCAACATGTATAAGTTTGCACTGTTAACACTTCTATGTTAAGGTATGTCTATGTTTCTTTTTTCAGCTTAAGGACATTTTATCAAAAATTCCAAATACACATGTGGGTAAACCTCTGCTCAAAACAGCTTTGAATCCAGATCAAATGGTAAATTTTTTTCACTACTTAGTGGGCATACATGTTTTCTGTTATCATTAAGAGTGCCTCTTCATTTTTCTGTCTTCATATGGATCATGTGTTGTACAGCTTGATATGCCTACTTAAAATACAGTGTTTGTAGAACAGGCAGTTAAAAGCACTCTTGCCATCTTTGAGTAGTGCTCTGTGTTTTATATCACTGTTAAACTTCTTTGTGTTCCCTGTGTTCTAGAAAAGGCTGGACAAAATCAATAACACTCTGTGTAGTGAATATGAATGCCGCCGCCGTATGTTAATGAAGCGCTTAGATGTAACAGTTCAGTCCTTTGGGTGGTCTGACAGAGCAAAGGTAAACATGTTTTGTTTACTTCTTGATGGTTGAGTCTGTTGTGGTTCTCCATGCGTTTTATTGAAGAAGCGCAATCTTGTAAATATTGTAGTTTTGTACTACACAAAAGAGAGAGGATGCCAGCTAATCATTTCTCCTCTACACTCATTAATAGTTTTGCTCTTGATTGAACATCATTAACTTATGCATCAAATGATTGTTCAGGATCTTCAAAATGGACAAATACTATTTCGGCTACATTAATAGAAATACCACTTCCAAACATGTGAAGTGCTAGTTCCCCTTTCCTAGCACTGGCTGGGCCTCATTTGGAGTACTGCATCCTGTTCCAGGGACCACAGTTTAAGAAAATTGTTGACAAGCTGGAAAGGCGTCAGAGGAGGACAACAGGCATGATCTGGGGACTGGAAACAACGGTAGAAAAGATTAAAAGAACTAGGCATGTTTAGCTTCAAGAAAACTGAAGGGAGAAATGATAGAACTCTTCAAATACTTGAAAGGTTGTCACCAAGAGGAAGACCAGGAACTCTTCTCAATCATTCCAGAATGCAGGACATGAAATAACAGCACAGTATGACAATCGAAACGATTGCTAAGTGAGGTTGCGAGCCCTCCCACACTAGAGGTATTCAAGATGCAATTGGGCAGCCATCTAAGAGAGATAGCTTAACTTGAAGTCCTGCACTGAGCAGGAGGTTTGGCTCAATGGCCTTCTTGGCCTCTTCCAACTCTACTGTTCTATAATCGTTTTTAATTAATTGTGTATTAGACATTATACGTACTGCTTCAAAGATGTACATCCAGTTGATCTGTGTACGTAACTGATTTCTTTGAAATTATCTCTGCATGAGTTCTGCCAGCTAAAGAGGTATGCTGCCACATAATTCAAAAACTAGATTGTTTCTTTAGTAGTGGCAGCTGCTGCAGTAAAAAATTAGAATAAAGTTCTAGGTGCATGCATGATTCCCTTTATGTCCTTATCCGTTCTGTAAACAGATTTTTACAAAGCATTATTAAAATGGTAAGTGTCATTCTTTAGTATCCAAATGGTAAAGTGTTATTCTCCTGCCAGCTGTCCCCTTGTCACTAGGACTTCATCTGATAATAGACTGCAAAATAGTAATTAGCAGCATACTGGACAGGATTGGGCAGTAAATGTAGAACATCTACCTCCAGATGCGCGCACTTTTGTTTATTAGTTCTATTACAATAAAGAGTATTGTTTATGAAGTGTGTCTAATCATTTTGTTTTAGGTGAAAACAGATGATATTGCCAAGATTTATCAACCCAAGCGCTATGGACTCTCTCCTAAATCAACTGTTTCATTAGCCCATCTTGTAGCCGCTCGAGAAGATTTATCCAAAATCGTTAGAACAAGTAGTGGATCCACACGAGAAATTTGTGCAGTCAATAAGGTATACTTTCCTGTAATGCAACTGCAGTTCTAGGGGTTATCTTGAGCTAGCAAGTTGTGGCCATGCTTGTGAGTGTTTATGCAAAACTTCAGATGTAGGAAATGTTTAATAGTTCACATACGTATCTTCATGGCAATCCATTTAGGTATGTGTGTTCAGTCACAAAGTCATGCCTGACTCTCCATGACTCCATGGACCACAGCACACCAGACTCCCTGTCCTCCACTGCCTCCCAGAGCCCACCCCCGCCAGCCCCATGCCCACCACACCAGTGACCCCATCCAGCCACCTCAATCTTTGCTGTCCCCTTTTCCTTTTGCCTTCATCTTTCCCAGAATCAGGGTCTTTTCCAATGAGTCCTAATGGTCTCATTAGGTGGCCAAAGTATTTCAGCTTCAGCTTCAATATCTGTACTTCTAAAGAACAGTCAGGGTTGATTTCCTTTAGGATTGAGGTAGGCTACAGTTATTCCAAGACAGTGTGTGGAGTTTGAGTCATTCTGGCTTTTTGCACATTTCTGTAAATGTTTATGATACTGGAGCAATTACATGGGAATCCTGCCAAGAAATATTTCCATGTATCATCTATGAAGTATCCCTTCACCAGCTTTTCTGACTGGATGTGGCTCCTCGAACCCTGATAGAGGACTGTCTTTACTTGGCTGGTTCTCTGATTGAGGCTTAAATGTAAAACCAGTGCAAGCTACCTTTGTGGTTGGAAGTGGTTTCTCTTGTGAGATTTGTTGACGGTCAAGAGAAAATCTGCATACAGTTTACAAGGCCTGAATTCAAAGACTGCTACTTGTAGAGCTGGTGCAATAACTGACAGGCATTTTCTTATTGGCTTCACCAGTGTGGAGGAAATAAACCAGCAGAAAAGTGCTCAATGAATTTTAAAATGGAGTGTGAAACAAGCCAGACAACGAACTATAAGGGAAAAAACCTTTTGGTGCAAAAGCTATGCAAGGGCAATATGTTTATTAGGCCCTGCTCAGCAATCACAAACCTGGAACCTTTTGAGACCTCTTCATTGGTCAAGATGTTATGAAAAGCATGTGTTGTGGGGGTTGAATAGGAAGGGAAGGAAGCCAGGCATGAAAATGGGACTGCATGGGAAAGATGGGACTGTTGTACATAGGGCCTTTAGTGCAGAGAACTATGTTGCTGTGGAGTAAAGACAGACATTTGCCCTCAAGGTTTTTTTTTTTGTGAAGAGGAGAGAGTTTCCACATACCTGGTAGTTTTATAGTTTATTTATTTATTTTATTTTATTTAGAAAATTTCTGTGCCGCCCCCATTCACCGAAGCCTCAGGGCGGCTCACAAACATAAATAGTAAGCTCCCTACCCATTTTACTTGTTTTATGTTGTACTGGACATATCACACATCCCTCATTTCATACTATGACAGTTGAATGAATTCTCACTGCAGGTGGGTTTCCAGCCAACACGGGAAGCATGCTAGAACTCAAATCTTTCAAGCAGCACTTGTGTAGGAAGATAGTGTGTGGCTGGCAGGTTGGATTCTCAGATGCTACAGTAGTATCTGTATCTGTAGGGATCTTACACTAGTTTCTGTTTTTATACATGTGAAATGTCCTTCTCTTAACCTGAAAACATTTAGGTACTTGTGGTGAATGCATGTTTCTAGTCATGTGTGTTGTACAGGCAGTTTTGTCAAGGAGTCAGGAATGATTGCGGAACTGTAATATGAGAAATGGGCTGATGTATTTGTACGATGAAGCTAAACAGGTAATAGGACAGGATAGAAAACCATAATGAGTGAATGAAAAACCCCAATACTCACACTGCTAAGGAGCAAAGAAAAGGTACTCAGAGAGCAGAACTGCTATGCAATAGTTTGGGATATAAGCTGATCAGAGTAGAAAAGGTCTTCATGTCCAAGAGAGATGTATTATAAAAACCGTATTTTGTACATTAACTCTTTTTTATGAAATCTCAAGACATCACTGCCCCACACATTATTTGCATTGCATAAAGTATTCTTAAACTAATATTTTTTCTTCAGAAATTGATCTTTTCTTTCTGTACCTATTCTGATTTTGTAGCTAAAGAATTACGTAGTTGTATTTAATCTAATTTTCTAGCGTTGAGTGTTTAAAAGTGAACAGATATGACTTGTGTAGAACTAATAAATTTTCTGAATCTATTCTGTGACAGCCTGGTGATCAAGGGTCCACAAGGAGATGACTTACAAGATACTGTGTGTTTCATTTATAGGTCTTGATGGGAAGAGTACCAGATCGTGGCGGCAGACCAACAGAAATTGACCCACCACCTCCTGAAATGCCACCATGGCAGAAGAGGCAGGATGGTGGTGGTAGAGGAGGAAGAGGGGGTTGGGGGGGAGGGGGAGGTAGGGGAGGAGGGAGAGGCGGAGGTGGTGGTGGTGGTGGTGGCTGGGGGGGTGGTGGTGGTGGTAGAGGAGGTGGCAGCAGTGGTTGGAGGGGTGGTGGAAGTTTCCAAGGGCATGGCAATTATAGTGGGAGAGGTGGATATGGAGATGCATATGGTGGAAGGGGAGGAAACTTCCGGAGGTACTAATGCCATTAATAATAGTAATTGACACGCACTGACAGTTTACCAGGAGCAGGAGGCTCAGAATCAACCATGGCTAACTAAGCAACATAATATCAAAATTAAGTTGGTCCTCCACATTGATAAATTGCTATTGCTCTTTATACTGTAAACCACTTTGCATATGATGGATTTCCAACACAGATATACTTCCATTTATGAAAGTGCAGCACATGTGCATTTGTTAAATGCTGATTTATACATGATCACAGGCCATAATAGGTGGACAATTTCTGAGCCACAAAATAAACAGGTATTGAACTTGTCACAATTATTAGTGAGCACACAGGATATGTACAGGTTTCTGTGCAGGTGATATCCATGTAGAAAATGTCTCGTGTGAAGTGACCCTTAATGTTTTGATTAAGTGAAAAATGTTAAAGCAGCAATTACTATTTTTGACACTGTCTAGAGCATCTCAGTTTTTAATATAGTGACAAACCAGGTGTGGATTTATTTATTTATTTATTTATTTAGGCTAAGCAGTTGGACTCTCATGGATTGCCTCTCCATGGATTGGACTCTCATGGAAAACAACAAAACAAGCAAATTATGCTAAAATTGCCTTCCATTCTTAAAACATTTATGAAAAAAGTAGAAAGGACAGGTATGCTAGATGGAAAGTATGCTTAAATTAAAAGCAGGACCACTGCACCAGATTTCCATGTAAAGGCAGGTGGCCATCTATACATCTCGTTGTGATGATAAAGGCAGGTTGCTTACCTGTAACTGTCATTCTTCAAGTGGTCATCAGTGCATTCACACATAAAGGTGCTGCGCCTGCACAGTGCCTACATTAGGAAAGATTATCTCAACATTAAGCATTTTGCCTCCCCCTCCACCCCGCAGGTATAAATAGGTGGGGTTCCCACCCTTTCGCCAGTCTATCTGAAGATTGAGATCAAGGGATGTCTGGTTCAAGATCATATACAGAGTAATGTGTAGAAACAGGTGCGACATCAGAAAAAGGTAGGCCATAAGGACATGGAGTTGGAGGCTCTTGTGTCTGGTCTGGTAGTCGGGTCCGACAGAACTTGAAGTGATGATCTGGATGGCGCCTGTGAGTGGGTTGGACAATCTCAAATTTCATCCTCCAATTAAAGATGGAAGAGGAGGTTCCATTCGGTGAAGGTCACTGTGCAGTTTAGTTCTAGTGCTTGAATGCAGGCCCAGAGACAGTTTTGGAGTGTTATGTACCAAAGGTGAGCGCTTATCGATGGAGCAGTTGATTCCATGAGTTCCATCTGAACCAAAAACAGAGGCACACTGAGCGGACTGAGAAGGCGGCTTACATTTTTTCTCTGGTCTCTCTCAAGTGCCTCTCTTTTCAAGCCTCTTTAGTCTTAATATGCTTTCTCTTCTTGAGTTTCTTAGGAGATTAAGACTAACTGGGAGGTTTTGCCACGGTTTCAGAGGTTTTGGAAAGTACCTCAGTGGTACCTCATCACCACCAAGGCTCTGTCCCAGCGCTCCTTTTTGAGACAACTCTCCAGGTTTTTGCGCACCTGCTTTGTTAAAGTTCTGACAGTGTGCACATTTGTCTACTCGGTCAAATGGCACTTGAAAGTAGACAGAGGGGCAGGAACTATGCCTATTTATACGAGGGGGAGGGGAAGGAGGATTTCCCACCAAAACATTTAATGCTGAGAGAATCTTCCCAAATACAGGCACAGCACCCATATGTGTGATGCTCAGAGACCATGATAAAGCAACAGGAATCCACTTCTCAGCCAAGCCAAAACCTGTGCTTGTTCGGTGCCTCCTCACTGCCAGCATGATGGAGACAAGTATCCCTGCCAGATGGCAAAGGAACTTCCCCTCTTTCCTGGCAGAAAGGGAGGAGTGAGTATTCTGGCCTCAGCTTGGCAAAAGGACTCTGAGCCCCTTTGCTGAGGAACAGATAATGTGTGAAGGATCCTATCCTACCTCACCCCATGTCTCCTTCCTGAAGGAAGGAATGGCAGGTTTGATAACTTCAGCCAGTACTTGGTGGTGGGACTCTGGATGCTCCATCAAGTAGGGACTGCAGGAGCATCACCCCTTTTGGGGGCAGGGATGGAAGCCAGAGGCTAGTCTTCCAACTCTCCAGCTTTCCTCTCAAGCTTCAGGATTGGTATGGATTTCTGTGACCTGTAGGCTTAGACCTCCTTGCCTACCTTGGCAGCTTCAGAGTTGGGAGGAAGGCTTTTCATACATTAAACTTGCAAGAGGGCACTCACCATGGCAAGTGTGACGGTTGAGCTTGGTGAGAATCCTGCTAAGAAAAATGATCATCAGATATCCCATAAAAAATACTCCAGAACCCTATGTATAATAACTCTTCCTCTGTTCACTTAATTCCACCAAAAGTTGGAAAACAGGATTAGGATGTGTATGCATGTGCCTGGGAAAAACAAGTTACTGCTTTTTTGCCATTCCCCTCCTTTCTTAACTCAGTCATTCACTTACAGCAACCTGAGCTTTTTGAAGGCGAGCTTCAATACATCAGCTTGCCAAGACGAGGATGGCCCCGCCTGTTGGCAATTGAGAAGTGGCCGCCCTTTGAAGCTAGAGAGGTGCCCGAGATTGTCCAGAGAGTTGGGAGAAGTTTGGGGTTATTTGTTACACACGTAGCCGGAGGCAAACAGGGCCAAATTGCCTCTCCCCCTCCATCCGCCTTTCTTCCCCCACAGCAAGAGGGGGAGGAAGCACGGAGTTCTGTCGCTTGTCTTTAGTCAGTGAAGTCCAAAGAGGCAGTCAGCCTTTCTGTCAGGAAATATTGGGTAGAAGCAGGGCAGGACTAGCTACTGTGGTTTTTGGCTTGGCTAGACCACTTTTGTAATCTTCTGCTTAAGTATACAAGCAATCAGGGTCAGGAAACAGCTAATGCCATAAACAGGAGAACTTGTCATTTGCTCTTGATGCCCGAGTCTCTTTTGCAGCTCCTCCTCAGGAGAAAATTAGTTTTTCTTCTGTTTCGTAGAGTTATGTAGATGCACATCCTAACAGAATTCTAACTGTTCTATATTATAGTGTTCTAAATAGTCTTGTGTAGAAAGCAGCGCATAAATGCTTCTAAGCCAGAAGAGAACATTAGGAGAACCATGTTGATTTTAAAGGGTTACTTTTTTAAAAAAATATATACCTTACCCTTTTCAAATTGGAAGACATTTGAAACAAAATAAAACAGCTAGTTACTGAGAATTTGATCCCTATATAGTTGTGTTTGTCAACTTCTTTAAAATGCAATAAACTAATCTCATGGCTAATTTTTGAACATATCTATAAATTTTTGTATGTTTTAAAGCAAAAGGATGTATTTTGTAATTTTTTTGTGTAAATAGTTTAAGAAAAATCAATTTTATGTTTGCATTTTTTGCTTTAAATATTTGTTCACATTAATGCAGCATCTACTGAAAATCTTGCTTTTTCTTGGACCCTGGAGACTATACTGTTTTAATGGAGTAGATTTGCTTAGATTTAGGAGTGCTGAAATAGCACAGTACCTTGGTAATTCTTGTAGTGGCATCAGATATGACAAAATACTTGTAGTAAGGAGAGGGAACAGCCAGAGTATTTGTGCTTCTTGGCAGACTCCAAGGGATGGTGGAGGAGAGGAGAACCTGGAGAAATGTTGTCCATGGGGTTGTGAAGGGTTGGACATGACTTAGCAACTAAACAAAAAACCCCATAAAGTTCAAAGTGGGAAATTCTCCCTACATCATTCTTAGCATTTCCTGAATGTTCTGTGGGGTACTTGTAGAAAACTGAGTGTAGCAGCACTTAAGAGGCGATCCCTTGTGCTATTGTACTGCATAAGGACCACAGAGAGGCACACACGTGTGCACGATGGACTTAATGACTAGAGAGAATCTTTTAGTACTAGCAACTCTGTACAAGCAGCAGTAGTGCAACCTGGGATTGATTCTGAGCTGCAGAGGCTAATGGGATATATTCTACCATTTAGAGGGAAGAAGGAGCTGAATAGTTACCATCTAAATGTGTTAATGCCACACAGTTACAACATGGCACTGTTTAGCATTACCTGTGAACATGGCCAAGGTATTGTGGATCAAATAGGCTATGGGTCGTCAGAATGGCTTGTCACCAAAAAAACTAAGCTGTCTTGCAAGAAGCAGTATCAATTCAGGCACAATGGCAACCCACTGTGGCTAGTTACCCATCTCACATGGTCATGTCATACACACCCAATCTATCAGACAATGACAACCAGAAATGGTTTTGCTACAGAGTAAAAAAATAAATTCTTGTGCAACTTTATTTTAATAAATATCAAACAAATTGCACTTCAGTCATCTTTTACAACCTGTACATTTTAAAAGCCAGTTTGTCATAATTCTACAGCTATCACTGTCAGGTGAAAGATTAAGGGAAAAAAAAAAAACCACAAACAATTGCTGCTGCAACATCACATTTTTAAGGCTGCTGCTGCTGCTTTTTTTTTATTACTGCTTTCATCTTTTTGTAACAAGTATGAAACAATATCAGTCTAAATTCGTGTCTTGGCAGAACCAACCGATTTGTGAAGGTTTGGCTTGTGTGCATGGCACCATAGGAGAGCTGAAATGGGTATGTGCATTTTGCTGCTGTCAGACAGGTGAATGTTCGTCTAACGTTTTTCACTGGTCCTGAACAGTCTATGAATAGACATAATGGGGGTGGTTTGAGCAGTAGCAAATACATTTTCAGGCATTAAAGTTGATACTTATGTTTTCTTGGCACAAACAGTCATTTTTACAGTCCTTTATTGTGCTGTGCTAGTGGCAGTGAAGGCTGTCTATTAACTGCTCATGAGCTGGGGAGGAAAAGCCACAGTAGTGCGTTGGACTCATAAAGGCATAGGTTGTTACTGAGTCTGCTTGGAAATAAACCACTCTGAAAGTAAACCACTTTCATGGGACTTAGTCCAGTGTAGCCATCCAGAAAACTAGGACTTCACAGAAATGTGAGCATAGCACATAGACAAATATGCTCTAGGCCTGCTCATGCCTCATGGTACTAGATGTAGTGATGGAACTCAGAGCAGAGCCTCACACCTCATGGTGGAGGTATGGATGAAAATGTTCTTTCTGATAATCAAGTTATTCAATCATTAAAAAGTTACTTTGAACTCTTTTCAGAAATTAATTGGCAAACCAGTACAACTCTCTTAGAGCTCATGAAATTTTCTGCTTCTTGCTACTGCCTTTTGAGCCAATGGAGATCTGCATGCAGCCTTCAAAGGCAGCCCACTTATTGCTTAGTACAATCCAGGCTAGTTGACCATGCATGATGGAAGCAAGTTCTTTGTCTTTTGGGAAGTGGTGCAACCACTGGACCAGGAATGGGTGGAAAATGCTCTCTATCCCTAATGGCTACTGGAATGTCCTGACACAGAAGCATGCCTGTTACAGCTTCATTATGCAAAGTAACCATATCCATGGTAGGCCTTCCTGCCAGACCTATTAACCATGACACTACTTGTCTTAAACTAGAATGAGGATTTTTGTTTTGGTAGTCTTCCTCCAGCTCCTAAAGCACCCAGAGACACCACTGCTTCCCTAGAACTGATACAGTGAAACTGTAGCTGGGTATTATCTATATACGAAAGGCACTGCCCTACAAAAATTCACAACTCCTCTTCCACCATATAGAATCCAGTTCAATCACCTTAAACTTGCAAAAAATCTGTTTCATTTTTTCACTAGGCTCTAGAGCAGAGTAGAGAACCTAAGGACCTAGAATGTGGATAAAAGAGGTCTCCTAGACTTGACTACTGTGGTTGACTACTGTGTTTGCCTGCCTCCCTCTTAGTCAAGTTCTCTCTCATTTCCCTGATGAAGAGTTGGGAAGACAAACATGGCTAAACCGGTAATAAAACTTAAGACTCAGGAGATTCTGTAGCCACAGCTTCCCATCATTACACATATTCCCAACTGCCTACCTCCCAGTCAACAGCTGTTTAAAGGTGAAGATGTTAGACAGGTAGCTTTGTTCTTTGATGTACAGTGGAAAAAAGATTCCTCCCTTCCTACACCCTGCCATTCTTTTCAGTGTGGGGCAGAAAAGCAAAGCAAACTTTCTCTGGAGGAAAAGCGTTCTCCTGCCATAGGCAGCTGCCTTTGCTTCCTTGTGTACACCAAAGGGAGGATTCTCAGCACATAAAGGTGAGAGAGGGAGAAAATAAAGTATGCATGTATGTATGCTTTGTCCCTGCCCACAGCTTGTATGTAGATTCCAAGGACTTATACCCAAATGGATGCAGACTTCCTGGGGAAAGGTACCTCAACTCTAGTATAGAATAATATGAGCCTGGGCTAGATGCTTTAAGATCCTATGGGGGAAAGCTGTCCTGTGCACAGAAGATTATCAAAGAAGTACAAGTGTGTGGAAAGTAAAAACAGACACTTCAACTATTGTGTCACCGGCCAAGTGTCTGTTTTGTGTTTTCATTTCTACAGTTCCTGAAATGTTTATGTTTAGTGTATAGTTTCTAGGTTTCAACTCGGTTCAATGTTAGAAAATCATGCATGACCAATTTTAAATAGTACATACAAGTGTTTACAGTCAGTTAAATATAGTTACATTATCTAATCAAATTTACTTAACAGTAAGAACAGGAGCTACTTTCTGAATCACACGCATTTAAGTTATAGAAGCTGCAAGATTCTTACAGGCACATCATGCTGGGCCTTACAAGTGAAGGTACAAAACAGTATTTAACAATGAAATGACTCCAACGTAAACATACAACAGTGTATAAACATGTACACTGGAACAAAACTAAAAATGATGCCCTAATTGGGCAAATAATAATATCATTCTTGGAAAAATAAATTATGGAATTTATTTGGAAGCAGATTTCTAAACAAGAGGCTGCAAATAAATATAAACTATATAAAGTTCACAAGTCTCTGATACCACATTTCATAGTGCATCATTTACCTGTCAGTTCTAAAATAATTACAGAATGGAGTTCTCAAGTGGTTTTCAGAAGAGAACACAAAAGTAGCATTCAGTATCTCTTGTGCAATTTTGTCCATAAGTGAGACTAATACAGCTTCTGAAATAATAATTTTAATCCCACCATCCTCTAAGAGCAGAATTTTAGCTTCACGAACACCCTAAAGCTGGCCTGTGAAATAAATAACCAAAGTCATCTAGTGTACTGAAGCCAGAATCTGAACCTGGACTTCTTGTAACTGAGCTCAATATGCAAACTGGGCAGTTTAAGAAAGGTGCAGATGAGCTGGAAGAGTTTCAGCAGAGGGCACCAAGGATGATCTGGGGACTGGAAACAAAGGCCTATGAGGTGAGATTGAAAGAACTTGGCATGTTTAGCCTTGCGAAGAGAACCCTGAGTGGAGATAAGATAGTACTTGAAGGCTGTCACAAAAAGGAAGGTCAGGATCTCTTCTCAGTCATCCCAGAGTGCAGGGCACGGAATAATACGTTCAAGTTACAAGAAGCCAGAATCCATCTGATCATCAGAAATAACTTCTTGATTGTTAGAACAGTGCGAACATGGAACCAACTACTTAGGGAGGTTGTGAGATCTTTCACACTAGAAGAATTCAAGATGCAATTGGCCAGTCACTTGAGAGGGATGCTGTACGGAGCAGCAGGGTTGGATCTGGTAGCCTTCTGGCCCTTTCCAACTCTACTATTCTATAGCTTCTATGAACTATATACCACATTCATATAAGAGCTGAGCAAGGAAATTTGTATTTCAACCTTCCTGTCCTTTCTGTATTACCTGTAAATAGAAATACTCTACCTGAAGGATTTCACTCGTCTGCTATACAGCATTAGCAGCATTCAGATATATAGATATCATATACTGCAAGTGAGGAAGTGTCTTTCACAACAGCTGGAATAGGAGTGTAAGCTGCCTTTATAGTAGGCCACAATTCAAGTGAATGCTAGCAAGACTTGCAAGTAAAAACAAGTCAAGTTACACATTTTCACTCATGTGTAAAGCAATTTGAGATTTCCAATTTAGAGTCAGAACAGAAATGCAGGCTGAACTACCCCAAGAGTTGAATTACATCCATTTAAAATCTAAGTGTCTAACTCACCTTGTACCCTAAATTCTATAAACCAGGAAAAAAATCAGCCAGATTTTTTTCTCAGATTGTAGCCTGGAGATAAATTCCACCAAAAAGTTAGACTTCCAGCTATCATTATTGTGGGCTGTGCAGGATTCCACTCAATCTCCAGGATGAGTTCAGCTGCTTTGAAATTGTAGATAGGTCTGCATTATTCCTGTTGATAGATGATCTTGTGTAGGGGCAAACATTTAACAGATGCCCTGAATCTTCAGCAAGTGAGAAAATAAGCAGGAAACTGCCTGAAATAGAACACAAAGACCTGTTTGCACAGCATGACAACCTATTACGGTAACTAGCAATGGTGAATTGTGTCATCTGCACCCAGACCCACTTCTTTCAGAAACAATGCACCCTGGTAATGCACGGCTACTTCCGGTGTGGTTTGATCCATGATGATTGTCATGTTGTCTGAACACCAGCAAGCCACTAGGCAGGATGAGGGAAAACAAAAACAACCCCCCCCCACACACACACACACACTATTTGTGATCTTGCTCATGTTACTGCCCCCCTCAGTGCTCAAGTGGCACTTTAGAGATACCGTACTGGTTCAATCACAAGTGCAACCTTACAGCTCTCCAATGCAAGAGTTATCTTGCCTGATCAATTTCGCTGTCTGTTTTGGCTGTCAAAGGGAGGGGAGTAGGTAACAAGGCAAGACGGACTATAGGCTCATTTGCAGACAGCTGCCAATGTACTGATGGGGGCGGGGACTGAGACCAGCAAAACTGCACACCAAAAGAGCGGAGGGGCAATAATTCCACCTTGTAACTGTTGAACTATCAATTCTTAATGTTCACAAACTTTTCAACACTGAGTTTTCAGTTACTTCAGAAAGAAGAAATACACGTTCCCTCCATTTATTTCTCAGCCATTGTATTTGCTTATATTTCTGCATTATTTTAGAAGTGTCAGAGAACCATAGGAACAGCACTAAGTGCTCCAAATAAGAGCCATAAAAAGGCAAAGGGGAGCAGTGTTAAATTCTACTCTTAAAACTGAGGATTAATAGGAAGGAGAGAGAGAATGTCTCCCTACTTTTAGGGCACCTTCCTTTCCACCACTTTTCACTGTTGTAGTTACACAACCTTCAGGAACTGGAATTTCTTTAACAATATGACATGAATTATATTTGGGGGGGGGGGGGCTCTGAAAAAAGATGTCAGTGAACAAAAATGGGATAGTGAATGGAGTGGGGAGATGGGACAAGATGGAGTTCTGCCACAAAGAACACCAGAATATGTGCCAGAGCCCACTGGCAAATTGAGAGGGTTGGGGAATTACAGAAAACCAGGCATGGCATGTGTGGCGGGGGGGGGGGGGGGAGTCCTGCAAAGAACCAACCCAATCATGGTTTACCTGTAAGGTGGCTCAAAAGTGACATGTAAACATGCCACGTTTGCATGATCGCAGACCAAAAGACAAGCCACAGTGCCTTATTTCTCTCCATGACTATGCAAATCCAGAACCCTATGACAACAAGACAATTTGCCCAAGTTCTCTGGAGAGAGTGATTATATTCCTCTCCCCAACATACATCAGCATCTTGGGGGGGGGGGGCGCAAATAAGACACTGTGGCTTATTTCTCCTTCAAAGCCATGCAAATCTGACCATTTATGTGTGCATGTGGATGAATGTATGCCAAGATTTCCTCTCTGAAGATGTCTAGCTTGCATGATTTGCTATCCCTAGCTATGGGATAGGAAAAGGAGAATTCAAGGTAGAGAAACCACCTTTTCCTATACTCTGTCAGACAAGAAGGGGGAAAGGTAATTTCTTTTTCATTGCATTATGAAGAAAAAAAATCCCTGTTGGTTCCATTGGTATGGAAATAAGCGCCAAGGTCTTGAGCTCCAACACCACACACACCTTTCTGGGACATATTACTGGAATGCAAAACCTGCATTTTGTGACATGCTCCAAACACTCCTCCTTTTTCCCTGTTTTATGTCAATGCTACAATGTCAAGAGTGCTGACTGCAGACCTTTATACAGACACAGAGGGCAGGCTAGTAAGCTTGGACCTCTCTATGGAGTCATGACATCCTAGGGCACTTTGGATGCTCTCCCAGGGACCAAAGGATGGTGGATTAGATGGCTTTTTCTGGAATTAACTTCATGAACAGGAGCCTGCTCAAAAAGAAATTGGGAATGGCTGTTCTGGCTTGCATGCATATTGAAGCAGGAATCACTATGGGGAAAGGTTAATGCTCAAATAGACATTCTGCAATTACATCAAAGCAAGATCTCAACTTCCTCTAGAAGACAGAACACACACATGGAAGAGAGTCAGAGACAGCACTGGGCAGAAATAAAGAATGGGATCCAAGGTCCACTCTAAATCCCTGTTCAAGAAGAGAAGATCCACAGAAAGGAAGCTTTGTCTAAAGAAGCCTGAGAAACAAATCCTGCTTGCATATATTTAAAATTAACTAAGCCATTGTGATTTCTGAATTTTTTATACATTAGAATTTGAAAAACTTGAAATTCTCTACAGATTGGTTCTCATTAACCATATTTTAAAGATATGGCCTTCATAATTTAAAAGTATGAAATCCATTACTAAGCTTCATGAAATAGCAAAGTATGCGTTCTAGCAGAACTCACCAAGAATCTCACATAAGATGCAATGGATGGATGGGAACAGAAGAAAAACACTGCTTCTCCAAGAAATATTCTGAAAGATTTTGCTCCAAATTAAAATGGATAAGAATATTTAGGAACCTCATAACTCATGGGAAAAAACTGTCCATAAAAATACTTTTTGCCAATTAAATCTTAGAGCACAATCCACCCAAAAGCATTAAGCCCTTTCAAGTCCCATTTATTTTGGTGGGAGAGCATGAAGCCAGTGCTTACACATGTGAAACTAATGGGAATGTGGTAAGGAAAGTATTCATTGCATTTTCTTCTAAGCTATGTTTATATAAAAGAAACAGATCAGTTAAGACCCATGAGTTTCAGAGAGATGGAGTCAACCATACACATAATTATATCCAAGTAAAATTAATGGGCCTTTTGGCTGACCCTTGTCCTATCTTTCTGTGGCTAGAAACATGGGACAGGTGACGTGGCACAACAAGCTATAGTGCTTTCTTGCATAGGATGGTTTGCATCTCTTCCAAATCTTGTCATAGAATTTCAGCATGGTACATTTGGCTATTAGAAACATAGAAAGTGATACCTGTTCTGTGATTCTTATCCTTCACCATGACTTTCCTGATTGGCTGAACCCAGCATCATGGTTTCCATGGTTCTACCACAGAGTCCCCAAGGAAGACTGGCAGCTGCTACAGAAGCTACTCCATCTATCTAGTGTGGGATTGAATTTCAGGTGTGGTGGTTGATGGAGTACATGCAAATAGTGGGAGGACTGAGTGAGGAGAGTGGAACACTGGTGTAGAAACCAATTAATTGACTGTCAGAAACATCCAGGTAAAAAAACACACATCATGGAAACCATGCAAGGTAGCTTGTCATGAAGTGTGAACTCAGCCATTGTCTGCTAGGGAAATAGAATGGCTTTTCTATTCAAACGATTTCAAATCTGTCAACAGAGAATGTTATGATCCACAGAAATATCCATTGGAAATGTCTTTGTTTAAATTGTGGATATTCTCAAATGTATTAAAGGCCCATTTGCCTTTACCATGTTATAAAGAAGAGTTCCTGACTTAACTACAAGCCATCGCCATGTTCCCCGCTGTCCAATATGTGGTTTCTTCGAATGCTGAGGAATTCAATTTTCTTATGTGCCTGTTTAAGCCGCAGTTTTAAAGCCTCATTTTCTGTTGTAAGAATATTTCTTTCCTAAACAAAAATAGAGATTGATGCAATCAGAATAGAATATAGTTTAAAAACCATTTCAATTTTGTAGGTCTAAAACCATTTTGTAGGTCCTACTTAGCAGCACTTGCTCCCGTGGCACCTTATTCTCAAGGTCTGTGTATTTGCTATGTCCAAATTATAACAGCTTGAACAGTAAATGGAACGTTAGATATACAGCTGTCTGCATAGGAGGGGAGCAATTATTGCTATTACATCTCATAAGAAAAGATCTGAGAGCATGGTTACAAAAACATGCTTGCACGTACAAAATGTATTTTCTAAATGATTGCAAAGGAATCACATCTGTTCCAATAGATGACTCTTCAGTTTACTGTGTTCACCCCATTCTGCAGGAAAGGAGGAAGGGAATGGTGATTAATGGCTCTACCAAATATCTCAAATCCTTAATGCTATAATGAATATACACAATCCAGCCTAGAAGTACATGGCTTCCCAGACGCATCCAAAGCAGTGCAAACTAGGAAAATAGATAAATTGTTCTGCATGTTTAAACAGGAGAGTAACTCACAGCTAACTTTGCTTTGTTGGGAATGTTAATATGCTCAGTAATCTGAATCCTAGGAAAGGATAAAAAAGGGTTTTTATTCTTTGACCTTTTTTTGCATCTTGCTATGTAATAAGGCTTTGCAAAGAATGAATCCAAATGTGAGGAAAATGCATTCCTTAAAAATACGCTCCAAGTATTTCCAAGCTTGGCTTTCACATGTCTTGCTGCTGTGTGATATCTTCAACATATCTGCAAGCAGCAAATCAAAAGGCAGCATTTTCCTTCACAGATGTCATTTTTCACAGGACTCAAAAACTATAGCATATGCATATAATCATCTAGGCATTTTAAATATTTTTCCGATACTGCATTTTGATACTTGCAGAATCACACACTTATGAAATTTAATATCAGAATTTGTGAGCCATGTGGATTTTCAGACTCAAGCAAATCCAAACTTAGATTTTTACCATTCTGATGTTCTTGGTCTTTTAACAATATCTGTGCTGGGGTGCAAGCTATAAATCAGTGCAGGCTTCAAGCCTACACACTCTTACCTGAAACTGAAATAAGTTCCACTGGACTCAATGGATATTACTTGTGAGTAGATGTGTGCAGACCAGGCATTTGGCTGCTTACAGCCCAATTCTAAGCATGTCTGTTCAGACATGAATCCCACTGGACTGAATTCACAGACTTACACTCAAGTAAGTGTGCACCACAGACGTGCATCCTTAATCCTCTCCCTAAAGCTTTACATGGTATTTCAGGAAAATTTCATTTTAATTGGTAAGTTCAAGTTATATATTTTATGCGGTTATTTTGGTATGGTATCCTGATACACATTACAAGAGTATTAAAAACAGCATTTTCTAATGAGTAGTGAAGAGGTTTCAGAAAAACGAGCATGAGCTACATTTGATCAAGTTAAACCATCACCAGATGATCTAAGCTTTCAAATTTGATTTAATCAGCTGACTACTTTTAACTCAGACTTTGAAATGTTTTGAACTACAGTCTCCATAATCTCTGACCATTGGCTATGTTGCCTGATGTAACGTGAGTTGTAGTCCAAAATACCAGGTTGTGGAAGCCCGCTTGCTCTAGCTAGCTGGTGTTCTTCATGTAGCTTGCACCACTTCCTTAAACCCCCCACCTCTTCTGTCTACTTGAACAGTCACAACTCGTGCTAATGAGAAACGGCCTTAAAATATGAACTTCAAGGCTGGACCATCGTTTTGGGTGGCCACAGAGAGCTTATAGAAGTGAAGAAACATTTCTGGGCTATGCTGCTGTTATGTGCTACTCTCGCTAACTTATGGCAACCATATGAATGGGTGTCCTCCAAAATGTCTTGTCCTTCGCAGCCCTGCTCAGCTTTTGTAAACTCCAGGCCATGCTGAGCTATATAATTCATTAACAGCAGTAGACTTTCATTATGCTTGTTCGTGTTGTTAAAAAGCCCATTCTAAATTGAAAGATCTGGACCATTCCTTGTAGAGTTCAGGAACTTTATTATAATTTTTTTGCACTCTGAGTTTGTAGGGTTGATGTTTGAGAGCATTTATTTATTTCATTATTCCATGTATAGCATGTCCTTCTAAGCAGCATATGGATGCGGGCCTCCTTCAAATCTAAGACAGTGATTGAAAGACAGTGATTGCCACCCAGTGAACTTTATGGGTGAGTGTAAATTTTGCACCTTCATCTCACTAGTCTAGTTTGACATCGGCTTTCACTTTTTCTTGAAGAAATATAGTATGTGGTGGTACAATTCTGAGCAAATGCTTTAGTACCTGCTCTAGTTCCTGGTATGTGGGTTTTAGAATACATGGTTCTCCCTTTGCTTTTTGACTGCAGTCCTTGTTGTCCCATTTCACATAAGCCTTTTTACGGCCAAGAACTGGGCTTGGACACGGCGATGGGGGAGGAGGCTGGAGAAGAGGCAGCGGCTGGAGGAGGCTGTTTTCAGGTGGTGTTTCTGGATCACTCTGTTGTTTAGATAGCCCGAAGCCATGCGCCAGTGTCAGGTCAGTCTGTGTGCTCTTGTGCACCACAGATGGTTTTAGCCTTACTGAGATCTTTTGTGCAGACACCCCCATAAGCATAATAGTTCTGTCTTTGCTCCCTTCATTTTGCTCAACCACTTCTCCATTAGGAAGTGGAAATCCTCCTTCCTCCAGTCCTACAAGAGAAAAACACAGAACACAAAGTTAACATGAACAAGGGAGGTGAAAGCAGCTCTGTGGCAGGAGTGAATTACATGTTCTTCTGCCTCAGTGATTACAGTAAGCAAAATCTTCTGGTTGCAGGACAAGTTGCTTTCTTTGCACTCTTCCTACCCTGCATGGCTCACTTTTGCCACTTTTGATGGAGCAAAGCAAAGAAACAACAGTGTGATTATTATACTGAGATCATGGCCAGGCTTGGGGAAGCCACAGACTGCATATGCAACCCCTACTATGAGGTCATCATGTTGTGTGAACCCAGGGAATCTGAGTGGGTTAAACAACACGGCAATCCCTGAGTGGGGATTGTATGTACAATCTGGCAGTCACGTGCACTGCAGTTTCACCACTGTGACCACCCCATGAGCAACCCCATAATAATACTGGCCCTAATGTAAAGATTACTGAAACTTGTTAAAATATTCATATCCTGCCATTCTACCTTTTTAGAAAAGGTACACAAGGTTGCTCATAACTCTGAAATCATGACAAAGTGCAGCAACATGATCAGAATGATACTGAAAGGACCACAGCTCTGTGCTAAGAGCAATTGCTTTGTACCTAAAAGGTACCAGGGACAATGTTTGGCATTCCCAGGTAGGAGGGACCCCTGCCTGAGACCGAAGAGAGCTGCTGCCAGTCAGTGCGGGCAATACTGAGCAGGCCTGACTTGGTGTATGGCAGTTTGCTATGTACCCATCTTCAGCAATGATTGAAGTCTGGTAAGTTCTGACAATGCCCAAGAGCATGATGCAAACAAAATCTTTCCTATTCTAAAATATCAATTCAGCAAGCTCTAAAGACATGGTAACCCTAGTCTGGTGACAGACAAGATCCTTCAATGCAGACTGAGTGATTCACATGTCATGCTAAGCTGCCATATGAATAAGGCACCACGGGTTGGTTATTCACTGAACAACCCTTTCAACAGAAAATCAGGCTTGCTATGGCCTTTCCTCCTCCTCTTCATACTGCCTGCTCCCTCCAGCACGTATCTCAAGCCCCTTTGCAGCAGAATTCCTCATTCATTACCTTGGTCTCTTTTTACAACTGGTCTGCTGTGACAGCTGACTACCAAGGGAAACTCTCCCTCACTCCACATCAGGTCATCAGATGGGATTCATTTTAATCCCCTTATGAATGCAGAATGAAGCCATCATGCAACTCCGACTCTTCAATATTTAGCCAAGCATTCCCATATTTCCTTTTTCCACCGGCATTTCCACTGCCAGTTAGCAACATTTTTAAAAGGGCTGCTTCAGGTTACTCTAAAGCAAGTTCATGCAGTCACAAAACAGGAACATTTGCTGAGAAAGGGTCTTCTGCTGAGCTGCTTTTGGCTCCACCCCCTTCTGGCTGGCCGCTTCCCTCCCATTGCTCAACCTTGATATGGGCTACAGAGCAGCGAACAGGATCAGGATCAGGAAACATACACAACTGTCGTGGCACAGAAGTAACATAGATGGGAAAACTGCAGAAATGTAAAGACAGTTGTCAGCTAAGAAAGGATGGAGAAGCAGAAGGTGTTTCTGCCCTCTGGTTGGGAAGCTCTAGGAATCATTTCTGGCTCTGGCAGGTTCAGGAAGCACAGGAAGCTACCATGAGTATGGACCAGCCCTAAAACCACCCATGGGCTCCAAGTATGGCTAGTTTATGAAAAATAATGTTCCCTGCAGAAACCACAGAAAACAACAACCCACCATGGCTATTCATCCATTCACTAAAATTAGGGATTCTATCACCTTTCCAATTTGGGGGGGAAAAAACTTGTCTGGCAGCCAACAATAGAAATCAGATCTTTAATGTTGAATTCATTAGATGGATTAAGTAGAGCAAAACCTGGAACTAGAGTGATTAACTGGTTAGTGATTTCATTAATTTCATTTTCAATCTCCTACCAGAAGCACTGGACAAATACACATGTCCACCAACAGTGAAAGTACAACCCTAACCCCTTGCAACATAATGCAGATCTGTGTAAAAAAGGATTAACTAGGCATCGGAATTTAACAGAAAAAATAAAGCCTGTTATAATGACTAATTCTCTCAACAGATAGATACAATTAAAGTGACATCTCCCTGGTAACTCTATTTAAGCTACATTCTAGACTTACGGTGTTTTAATGCACCATTACCTTATTACTTTCACCACATTTTACCGGGGGTCCAGACAATGTTTTCTTAACACAGAAAATCCACTAAGCAAAAAGGTCAGAAGACCTACCTTCTAATGGGAACCACTAGGAACTGTCTCTCTAGAAGTACCCTTGGTTTGTCATTGTTCCAGATCGAAAAAGATACCAGTAAGACAGGTGGTCACTTTTTCGCAGTTACAAATAGCATTTGCTCTTTTAAGTAAAATTATTCTAAATAACTGTCTCATCTCATCTCCTTACCATGGTGAACATTTTGGATTGAGCCAGAAGTATCCTGTACTGTCCTTCCACTAGTGGAACTTACCACTAGTACAATGGGCAGCTAGTGGTTCCCGATATAACCAGAAACAAGGGAAAACGCTTGTTTGCAGAATAGAGTTGACCTGCCTCATTTGCTGCCAATTTCCAAGGTTGCTTGAGGAAGTGCTAGTTCAGGCTGCAGCATTACCAGATACAGCAAGCGTACAAGATGGTGTGCAGTGGCTTATGTATGGACAATGGCAAGGCTACCTTCCAAAACAACCAGTAGTCAATCCCAACTATCTTCATGATAAACATGTCTTCACACAAAAGGAAACAAAATTACAGAATAATTCAGTAATTGGTGATGTGGGGTTGGAGATAAAACTGGAGATCTCTTGCAGTATCAGAATTCTTCATTTTACTGACATCTACTTACCTTGCATGTGTTCTTTGAGTCCCATGGGGCAGAGGCTAGATGCAAGGGCCGAGGCAGGGCTGTTATCCAAGACTGTTAATTTGGGTCTCCTCTTACATTCAAATACTACCAGATCTTTGCATTGTTTATGGCAGTTCAATCCACAATCTGCAAACAAGTTAAAACAAGCATGGCTCATCTGCCGAGTGGTAAAAATTGCAAAGAAGCCTACACTCATACAAATACCTTTCCTTCTATGTTTTGAAGTCAGAACATTTCCCCTCTACATTTTGCAAGTTCCAGAAAATGTCACAAGACAACAAACTTACGACACAAGTTAATGCATTTTCCACTGAGCCCAGCACAACATCCCACCTTAGTATATGTGTTTTGGACTCTTAACTATTTATTACATGCAGTAACACTTTCATATTTTAATACAATACATAAACTTTCTGAACTTTCATATGATATGCTACTTATGTTTACCTGCTAACCAAATGATACATCATCTATCCTTTAATAATCATGCAGGTATGTGTGCATGTGTGTGTAAAAGATGGGGGAAAACTGTCAAATTTGTCCTGGATTGATTCTCCTTGTTCTTTTCTAGACTGTTGTAAATTTGAAGGGTGGGAAAGAAGAAATGGTAAAGGTGGGAATTTTAATATTTCTAGGCTGTTCTTGCTAGATGCCGCACATTCCTACAAATTTACACTTCATCTATCAGAAGTCAATGCCTAGGTTTGTCCTTCAAAACAAAACAAAAGGATGTCATGGATATGTAAGGCACTCTGAGTAGAACTGCAGCACTGTTTTCCTTTACAAGCCATTTTAAAGGTTAAATTTTCAACTGAAACAGAATGTTTGTTACCTTTGCACCTATATCCTTGTTTAATAACTCCCCAAAGCTGCAAATTTAAGCAAAGACATATTATAATACTGCACTGAATTTAAGACAGTAGATTTGTAACTTTCGTTAACCCCTTGTTCCACAAAGACAACCAAGTAGAAGCCCACCCTCCACTCTTTTGCAAAGCCCGTGGCTTCCTTTGTCAAAAAACATTCCTCACTGACAGGAGACTAAGGGCGTATCACCCGAGAGGCTACAACATTCTTCCAAGTGCCATGGAAGAATTCTTCCATGACTCCAAAGCCCAAGCCCCCACACCACCCCCTGGCAGCTGGCATGGAAAGCACTGCACTGGCTGCCCCTCACCCAGGTTTGCAACTGGGTCTTGGAGGAAGGGGGGCAGGGGAGGAGCCTGGAGCCACAGAATTTTGCCAGTTCCAATTAGTACTCCAGCATCCTTCTCTCCCCTACCTTGACTGCCAAGAAGAGCCACCTAGAGAAAATGTGGGACATAAGATGTGGCAGCAGCCAAAATCAATGCTGTCATGCCTCACATCTTGCACTGGATATTCACAAGTCCCCAAGTTCACAGGCTGAGAAGCATCTGCTCTGGGGGTGATAGGACTGTACCATAAATCCTCAAATCACTAAAGCCAGTGAGGGGCATAAGGGTTCCTAGGATTTTTTTGGGGGGGGGAGCAGTTAAAAGAATACATTTTAACCTCCTCCCCTCCACAAAACCCTAGCAAGTTTTAAGTCATTAGTACAGTATAGTCTCCTTTGGATATTTATTTGTCTTAAAGGATTACCAGCCAGTCCTTACAGATTTCAGAGTACATGCAACTGCCAAAAGCAAGGTTCCTATTTTGATCCGTGAGATGCATTAAAATTTGCCAGCCCCACACCTAAAACCCAACTAAGGGATGCTAATGTCTTCTTTGTTAGAAATTCTATTTAATCTCTGCCACAGATGGAGAATATTTCATTTGCTAGTCCACAGGTCACATCTGAAATCCATTCTGATTTTTCTACTTCATTCTGCTGCTTCCATTACACTGGCAGTATCAGGTGCTGTTCCTTAACCAGCTCCTGTCCTAACTATCAGGAACTCAGAAGCATCCCTAGGTGTCTGCATCTCTGCAGAGGCCAGGGACTTTGGGGCAGAGTGTCAGACTAAGAGGGATGCAGGGAGAGTCAAGATGACTAATCTGGTCACAGCCGCTCATGCCTTTGCTGCTTCATGTCTGGACAACCATAACATGCTATACATGTTCAGAAGCTGTTCAGAATTTAAGCTAGTCTAGACTGCTGACTGGAGATGGTTACAGGAAACACATCACTCCCTTGCTATAACCACTTCATTGGCTACCACTCTGCTTCCAGGCAGAATTCAAAGACCTCGTACAATACGCTACATGGTTTGGGACCAGGCTATCTTAATGCCTGCCTTCTCACATACAAGTTGGCCCTTATGTTCAGAGGTATGTTTGGTGGCAGCACAAAAGAGGACCTTCTCAGTGGTCACTCCAAGGCTACAGAACTTCCTGCTGTTCTCCTGTTATCCATCCACCAATAGACAAAAGACCTTTTTGTCCAAGCAGTTCTTTGACATGGAAGTGGATCTGCTGGGCTTGATGCAGTTTTTATTTAGCTATAGTGTTTCTAATTGTATTTATTGCATTTACTATGATTGTTGTTTCACTACTGTAAGCCACCCTGAGTGCCATTTTTATTGAAGGGAAGCAGGGGTACAATTCAAATAAGTACATAAATAGAATAACAGAGGTGAAGTCATATCATCCCTGTCTTCCTCCAAGCACCATGTTCAGGGAAAGTCTCCCTCCACAACACAAAGCTGAATAGGGGACTATTGCAATGACCAAGTATAGCTAAAGTCTGTGGTGCAAGAAGTGCAAGATCAACCTGTGGGCTAAAGATAATGTATCCAAGACTTCATATGAAGCCCTCTAAAACAAGAACTGCTATCATAATTAAAATATGGTGCCAGAGCATGTTCTGAGAACATCTGATGCAGCCACCTTGTAGATGCTTTCAAAAGAAGAACATGATGGAAGAACGGTACTAACGTGGTAGAGCTGTTGACATGGAGGCTTGTGTGCACAGTATTTTTTAATAAGAAACAAAGCCTGCTTCTTCTAGAGGGCTGCAGAGAGCAGCCCTATGCTGGCAAGCAATATAATGGGTATGAACACAGCCTCATTTCAGTGTGGAGGAAAGGCCAGGGTTGTGCTTAAGATGTTCTCCTGAGCGAACAGATATGCATGGGTGAAGTGTGGAACTAAAAATTCTATCGCTCCCATAGCAACTGTGCATCTGTCTTCATGTCCTTCAACCAGGTAGGAAGCCTGCCACATTTGCATGTGAACATCTTCAATATATGAAACTGCCCAATGCAAGTCACACTACTGGGGAGTCCAGCCCTAATCAGCAGCAGTTCTCCAGGGATATTTTCTAACACTGCAACTGTAACTAAAGATGCCTCAGGTTGAACCTTCTTCATACAGAATCTGTGTTCCAGAACTCTCTGTTCTGGCATTCATCAACAATTAAATGAGGAGAGGGTGGACTTAATTCAACCACACTAACAGCAAGCTAGAATTGTTATGATGAAGCATGCACTAGTAACAGTTATGTACATCATGTGATGTATTGTACTGCTAAATTACCCCCTCCCCAACATCCACGCTTACAAATCCAGCGCAGTTGTCGCAGAACGTAGGCTTCAGGTAAGTGGTCTCCTGGAAGTTGTGGGCGAAACCAAGGCCTAATTTAGAATAGATTGAGCTGGCCCTCATGAAGTAAGCTGTTATTTCATCCCTGCTAATCAGACCTTCTCTGCAAATAAACAAGAAAGAGGATCAATGGAGGCTTAATACTGCTTGAAGCATAAGGAGTTAACAGTATTTCCCCCTCTATTTTTCTGCACCCACACATCCGCCAACCTACTAAGGTAAAAGCACTAATTAATTTTCACAGCAAAGAATATCTAGAAATGCATTTTACACACACACTCTCTCACACATACACTGCATGATCCTGTCAAGCTGATCACAAGTTCTACAGCAGCTGTTTTAAAATTCAGCAAAAACAGCTTTCAGGAGACACCTTTTGAAATGATTTGGAACATGCTGCACAATTACTGAAACAAAGGAAAGCCCAGGGAATAATTCCTAACACCATAGCTTCAAATTGCTCTTTACAATTGCTAATGCCATTTTGGACAATGAACAGGCTTGAAGGAGGAGGAAAAATGCACGACAGGGATCCTCTAAACATGAAAGAATTCATGCTCGCTTGTTCTAATGTAATCCCTTTGAAGGCAAGCCAGATAATCAAGTTCCTTACTGTTGTTCTCAAATAGTGACACAAAGGGCAGTCAACCAGGCTGATTAATTGGTGAGAAATTCAACTACTAGCCTTGAATTACCCTACTCCCCCTTCTAGAATGTACCGAAACAGGCACCATCTCAACCCTGAGTTAGAACCCAGCATCTGGGCCACCAAGATGCTGATAGTATATGGGCTAAGGAGGAGGAGGAAGTGGAACTATAAAGGGCATTTAAATAGCACACACACTCACACTATTAAAAGCACACAATTTTGCTTCTTTTGGTTTGTTTAAGTGGACATGCACACAGGTGAGTAGCAGGAAGCATTGTATGAATCAGTAGTGAACTCAGTTCTCCAAATGTGGACACATCTGCAGGCAAAATGGGATCATCCAAATGAAAGAATGAGGTAAAAGCTTGAAGAAAACATCAAATGTTGCAAAAGTACTGCAACACTGTTAGAAAAAGAAAACCCCAGATGAAGGGAGACATACAAAAATACATCAGTGGGCATGGAATGCTGGCTGATTGTTGGGAAGAGTGGGAATGCAATCAAGTATCTTGAAAAAAGGTGTGTCTGGTGGCTGGTAGGCAGGCAATCTGAAAAGGAGCATAACAACCTTTAGTTGCATAGCCTGCGCCTACAGATAAACCTCCACTTCTCCACTTGGATCTTCTACATTGCCTAAGTCAGGTACGAGTCTATTTGTGCATCCCATCCAGACCAGATATGACCCTGACCATGGAAACAGCATACATACCAAAGAACAGAATAATCTGCAAAACCAAGGAAACTGACAATCATCACTTCATAACATCTAGGACTAAAATGAGAAAGCATCCAGACATACATTTCAATCACAACCAGCAATTATGAACCTAGTTTTATGATTCCTCTCCTCAAAGTACTAAACTCCCCTCAGACAGGTTAAGTCCAAAGCAGATTCAAAACAGCCAGCTCTTTTCAAGAGGGGACTACCCACAATTTTTCCATCCATACATCTCAGTTGGAAGTGTGTGAGTATAAACTGAGTATAATTTCCAGAGCAGAGCAAGATTAATTGCCCACTGTTTGAGTTTTCCAAAACAAAAACACATGCTAGGCAGTGGACTAGTGAACTTTTCATCTTTACGGCATCCCCTGATGTTTCCCCTTCCAAGGTGAGCAGCCTCTGTGCCAACCCACCATTCCACTGCTCCAGTATGCTAGCATGAGTTGGAAAGAGGGAAGCAACCAGAAGCAGCCTCATGTTTTTTCTGCAGTCTTTCTTCCTGCAGAAGATGAAGATCCAAACTATGGCTATACTAAGGGCACTGACACCTAAGGCAAGAGCCAGCCGTCTGATGGGATGATTTCCACCAACAGAGACAAAAGCACTAGCTTCGTATTGTTAATAATGTAAGCTTGCCCATTACAGAAAGCAGTACAATGCTGAGTTTGCAGCTGAGTTCTTGCATTATTCAGAACATTTGCTCCAAAGAACTTGAGTGACATTGTCTCTTTATGCCTGACAAGGAGCAGGAGTCCCTCTGGCATCCAGTACTCTTGGTGGAAGACTCATGTATCATCTTTCAAGCAGAACATAAAGGTGATGATTCTATCAATTTACAGATGGCTTACCTTTTTAATCACAAACATTAAAATTAAAAATATTCCAATGCATTTAGATATGTATTAAAAATAACAACTGCTAGAACATGAATATAAACCTTGACAAAACATTAAAACCAACACAGCACCATAATTAAAAAAGAACCTGGGCAGCACACTCACTCAGAAAAGGCTGAAGTAAAGAGATGGCTCTCTTTAACTGAGAGCTAATCTGGCATAATGGTTAGTGTGTTGGAGTGGGACTCAGGACATCTGGGTTCCAGTCCCCATACTGGGTTCCAGTCCCCAAAGTCAATCTTACTGTATGACTTTGGGCCACTCATGGAATTTCAGCCTGACCTACCTCACAGGATAAACTGAAAAGGAGAAAGATCATGTAAGCCAGGTTGTGTTCCTTGCAGGAAGAAAAAGGCAGGATATAAATGTAATAAATAATAAACTTAACTGGTACCACAGACATGCTACAACTGGCTTTTCCTAAATACCAGGTGGAGATCATTCCATAAGGTTGGTGCCCCCAACTGAGAAGGCCTACTCCTGAGCTGCTGCAAGATTACATTCTGCAAGTCATGGTACAACCAGCAAGGCTTCCTCTGATAATCTTATCATCACACAGGACTGTATTGGAGAAGACTATCTGCCAGATAACTTGGTCCCAAGCTTTATATGCTTGGCTCAGTACTTGTACCTAAAACCTGGCTCAGTAGCTAACGGCCAACCACTGCAGTAGCTTCAAGACCAATGCAATATGTGCAAAGTCAGATGTTCTGCTCAGCATCCTGCCTGCCGCATTCTGTACCAGCTGCAGGTTTCAGATGAAGCTAAAGGGCAGATCCACATGAAGTACATTGCAACAATCTACGAGGGGCGTTCAATGTATCCTCGGTATTAGCATGAAGAAAAAGGAATAATAAATTGAAACAATTTTTATTCTTCAATGTAATCCCCATAACTTCAATACACTTGTTACATCTAGAAATTAACTTTTCAATTCCCTGTAAAAAGTACCCTTCCTCCTTGTCTAAAAAATGTGCGTTAATTGCCACCTGCTTTCCACTAAGATCTTTTTTTAAATTCGGGAATAGGTAGTAGTCACTGGTCCAGGCTATAGGGTGAGTGGTTTATTTCTTTGAAACCACAGTCTCGCACAGCAGCCTTCAAAACACGCGCCGTGTGAACAGGCGCAATGTCGTGAAGAAGCAATACACCTGTGGGCAGTTTTACCCACCTTTTTTCTTTAATTGCTTCTCTTAAATTACGCAGAGTGGTTGCGCAAGATGCTGCGTTTATGGTTTCACCTTTTTTCATGTACTCGATCAATAAAATTCCCTTTGAGTCCCAAACCACTGTGGCCATGATTTTTCCGGCCAATGGGAGTGACTTTGAATTTCTTCGGAGGGTCAGCACCTTTTTTATGCCACTGCATGGACTCCTGCTTACTTTCAGGGTCATAGTGATGAACCCAAGTTTCATCTCCAGTAACAATTCAGTCGAAAATACTCGATGGATCTTCACCACAGAGCTCTAAAAACTCCCTACAGCACTCGACTCACACTTGTTTCTGAAGCGCCATGAGCATTCATGGCACCCATCTTGCACAGCCCTTTGAAAGGTTAAGATGGTCATGAAAATAGTAAATATGGTACCAATGGATAGGTTTGTCATCTCTGCTAACATTTTGATTTTTATTCGGGCATCTTCCAATAAACGTTTCTAATTTTTTTCACATTTTCTTTCATAGTGGCAGTAACTGGCCCGCCTGAGCAAGGGTCGTCTTCAATGCTTTCTCTGCCCCTTTTAAATTCACTTGACCACTTTTGAACAGTAGATAATGAAGGTGCAGAGTCCTGGCAAATGGCCACCATCTCTTCGTGAATGATTTTTCGACTTTTTCCTTGTTTGTAAGGAACTTAATCACAGCGTGGTGCTCGGTTTTCTTCAACATTGTCGCATCAGTCATCGTGGTCGTCTTTCACTGACGATTACTAGGGAACTAATGATCACACTTATTTGAAATTTTGCATGTGTACCCTCAGATAGTGTCATTAGCTATTGAGAGCCAGTGTGGTGTAGTGGTTAAGAGCATGGGACTCGGACTCAGGTGATCTGGGCACTAGCCCCCGCTCGGCCATGGAGCCAACTTATTTATTTAAAACATTTCTATGCCGCCCTCATCGCAACAAAGCCTCGGGGCGGCTCACACATTCATAAAAAGATACAATTAATAATTTAAAAATTGGTACCATCTCAGCTATATATATTAAAATCTATAAATACAATAATAAATTTATAAAGCATTCCATAGGTGCGGTGCCACCACAGAGAAGGCCCTCCTCTGGGTACTCACCCTCCTAATATCATTCATGGAGGTTTCCTGGAGAACGGCATCCGCTGCCGATCGTAGGGGGCGGGAGGGCATATATGGATGCAGACGTTCCTTTAGATAACCAGGTCCCAAGCTGTTAAGGGCTTTACAGGTCATAACCAACACCTTGAATTGGGCCCAAACTTCAATAGGGAGCCAGTGAAGCTGATGGAGAACTGGGGTTATATGAGAGCAATGCCCAGTCCCCGTCAGCAACCTGGCAGCTCTATTTTGCACCAACTGAAGTATCCGGACCGTCTTCAAGGGTAGCCCCACGTAGAGCACATTACAGAAGTCTAGTCGGGAAGTTACCAACGTGTGGGTCACTGTCGCCAGGCAATCGTTCTCCAGATAGGAATGCAGCTGATGAATCAGCCGAAGCTGAAGGAAGGTGCTCCTCGCCACCACCATCACCTGAGCTTCTAATGACAGCTCAGGGTCAAGGAGCACTCCCAAGCTGCAAACCCTGTCCCTCAGAGGGAGTGCAACCCCATTAAGGACAAGGTCCAAGTCCCCCACCCCAAAGCCTGAGCCACCCACCAACAGGACCTCCGTCTTGTCTGGATTGAGCTTCAGTTTATTGGCCCTCATCCAGCCCATTACCTCGGCCAGGCACCGGTTCAGTACAGCCACTGCCTCATCTGGATTGGTGGAAAACGAGAGGCAGAGCTGGGTATCATTAGCGTACTGATGATTCCGCAGCCCACACCTCCTAATGACCTCTCACAGCGGTTTCATGTAGATGTTAAACAGCAAGGGGGACAAAATGGACCCCTGCAGAACTCCATGGCATAACTGCCATGGCTCAGAGCCATAGTCCCCCAGCACCACCTTCTGGAATCAGCCATTGAGATAGGAGCGGAACCACCGCAAGCGGTGCCTCCAACTCCCAATCCCGCTAGCCTATCCAGAAGGATACCATGGTCGATGGTATCAAAAGCTGCTGAGAGGTCCAGGAGAATCAACAGGGACACACTCCCCCTGTCTCTCTCCTGCACAGGTCATTGTACAGGGCGACCAAGGCAGATTCAGTACCGTATCCGGGTCTGAAGCTGGACTGAAATGGGTCCAGATAATCAGTTTCATCCAAGAGTGCCTGGAGTTGTCCCGCCACCACCCGCTCTAGCACCTTGCCCAAGAACAGGATGTTGGCCACCGGTCTATAATTGGCAACCACCTCTGGATCCAGGGATGCCTTCTTTAGGACTGGCCAGACTACCGCCTCCTTTAAAGGGGCAGGTACCCGGCCATCTCTTAAAGAGGCATTGACCACCTCCAGGATCCAGGTCACAATCCCGTCCTTGGCATTCTTGAGTAGCCAAGATGGGCAAGGGTCTAGTAAGCAGGTGGTAGGACATACTTGTCCAAGCACCTTGTCCACATCATCAGGCTGCAACAACTGAAATTCATCCATCAATTGAGGACTCGACAGCGTTATTGGCACCTCCCCAGTAGAATCTGATTCAATAGTAGAGTCCAGCTCGTGATGAATCTGAGCGATTTTCTCCCTGAAATGCTTGGCAAAGTCATCACAGCGGGCCTTCAAGGGTGGCACCAGATCTCTCTTTGGGCCCGGATTTACCAGCCCCTGCACCACCTGAAAGAGCTCCGCCAGACGGCATTGTGAGGAGGCAATGGAAGCGGAGAAGAATTTCTTCTTCGCCGCCCTCACTGCCACAGCATAGGCCCAATAGTGGACTCTTAAGTGTGTTCGGTCAGATTCATCCCATGATCTCCTCCACCTACGCTCTAGACATCTCCCAACCCGCTTCATCGCCCGTAATTCAGGTGTGTACCAAGGAGATGAACGGGCTCTGCCAGGTGGGAGAGGACGCTTAGGAGCGATCGTGTCAATAGCCCTGGTCACCTCCCCATTCCATAGTTCAACCAAGGCCTCAACAGGAGCACCAGCCTTATCAACCGGAAAATCCCCCAGAGCCGTCAGGAATCCATCAGGATCCATCCAACTCCGGGGGTGAACCAGCACAATCGGGTCCGTACCCTTACAGAGGGAAAGGCCGCTCTCGTGCTCAAACCTCACGAGAAAGTGATCTGACCATGACAAGGGCGTCAAACATAAGTTCCTCACCCTCAGATCACCCTCTTCCTGCCCCGTCGAGAAAACCAGGTCCAGAGTGTGTCCACATTCATGGGTTGGGCCATTGACGTGTTGAGACAGCCCCATGGCCATCATGGAGGCCATGAAGTCCTGAGCCGCCCCAGTCAGAACCGTCTCGGCATGGAGGTTGAAGTCTCCCAGGACCAACATCCTGGGAGTCCTCAACACCAGGTCCGAGACGATCTCCGTCAGCTCAGGCAGGGAGTCTGTTGGGCAGAAGGGCAACTGGGTGACTTTGGGCCAGTCACAGACTCTCAGCCCAACCTATCTCACAGGGTTGTTGTTGTGGGGATAAGATGGAGGAGAAGAATGATGTAAGCTGCCTTGAGCCCTTTGTAGGAAAAGGGCAGGATATAAATCAGGGGGAAAAAAATTAAATAACCCACATCAATAGCAAATCAACCCGATACCGAGAATACATTGAACACCCCTCATAAGTGGGAGGTTGTCAATGAATGATCTACATTAGCTGGACTATTCCTGTTGAGGAAAGTATGCAGCTAATATTACAGCCAGAACTGGTAATAGGTGCTCTGTGTGTCACTGAAACCACTTCAGCCTCTAATGTCAAGAGTGAATCTAGGACCACGCTGAAACTGTACCCATTCTTTCCGAGGAACTCTGCAACTCCATCTAGACTAGGGGAATTCCCCAATGGTCTGTATACCCACAGAGGCTCCACCCTGTCAGGTCGCTGTCCCTCATCCAATCCATCATTGCATCCAGGCGCTATTTTAGAATATGAACAGCCTCTCATAATTTGCATGTTACAGAACAACATGGGATCTCCTAATGACCACTACCACAGGCTTCATATAGATGCTAAATAGCATGGGGATCAAAATGTTACCCTGCAGCACCCCATAGCTTAATGGCTATGAAGTCACGACACAGTCCCAAGGTATGACTTTCTAGAAGCACCTACAAGCAAGAGCAGAACCATTGCAGCACAGTGCCTCCTATTTCCAGTTCAGAGACGGCCTAAAAGAATGCCATGGTTAACATTATCAAACAGCTGCTGAGAGATCAGACAGGATCAACAGAGATGCTTTTCCTCTGTCTCTCTTTTTTTGGCAAGAAGGCAACTGAATCTGATTCTGTCTCAAATAAAGGCCTGAAACCAGACTGAAATGGACATATCAATAACTTCCCGGAATATCTGTAATTGCTGAGCCATTACCCTCTGAAACATTGTGCCCAGAGGAGGCACCTTAGTGACTGGACAGGAATCTCTGGATTCCTAGAGGGTTTTTCAGGAGTGGATGAATCATTTCCTTTAAAATGGTGGGCACCATTCTTATCATGCAGAGATGAATTCACTACTCCCTGTATCTTCTCAGGCAATTCCAGTAGCTTAAATAAGCCAGGATGGGTAAGAGTTAAGAGAGCAGGTTATAGGCCAAACAGCTACAGGCATCTTGTCTGCATACTAATGCTGCAAAAACTGATATTAATTCTACAAAGCTGAACTAGATGGTGCATTGAACACCTAACCAAATATGATACTACACACAGTTTTTCAAGTCTGCATGAAGCTGAGCAATTTTATCCTCAAAGTACCTAACAAAATTATTACAGGAGGCTTTTGAAAGCTCCAGCATAACGCGTTCCAACACAGCAGTTACTGGGGGGTGGTGACAACATGCACTGAACTACCCAGAAAGGCTCAACTGGATGGCTCCTTAAGAATGTAACCAAAGTAGTACACTAGGCCTTCTTGGGTACTCACAGTGCCATGCAGTGCACATGGTCATGCACTCTCACACATGCCATCAGACTCACAAGTCTTACACCACTTAAGCTCTAGCTGTCTCCCAAGCCAATTCATTACCCTGCACTTATCAGAGAATCGGGGTACACCTTAGTCTCCGCAGCACCAAACAAGAGTGCTTAGGAGTAATCATGTCAACAACCAATCAAGTTGCATTTGTGAGACAAGAACCTCATTAAAGGTTCTCCACTTCAGTGAAAGGTGGTACAGGTAACACAGCTACTGCAAAATGTCAACTGCAGCAGCAGCAGGACTTCTAGCTACCAGTGGCAATACATTCCTTCAGAGATGTCAACATCCTGGTTAGTGCCATGCTACCACCTTGGACCCAAACTCTCAAGTGAATTGTAGAAGATTTTAGCTTGATTTGAAAGAGGGATGATGAAATTAGAGCCTTGAAAGGAGTATACTGAAGCTAGAGCCCAAGACATTTGGTAACAAATTATGCTTGACTTGATCATAAGCTACATACAAGATCTGTCACCAGACTTTTAGGGAAAACTGGAAGCAGACAGCTCTGAGTGTCCCAGCTTAAGCACACCCAATTGCAGTGCTTTTCTTCTGTTACAGCGTTTTCAGGTTCCTTAAGTTCAAAACTGACAACCTGGATTGATGATCACATGACCGCTTGCACACATTTCTTCACAGCTTTTTGAAACATACAAAGTAAGCGCCAAGAAGTGTTACCCCTACATGTAAGACAAACTACAGCTGTCAGATAACTTCCCTATTTTCACTGTAACTCAAGTAATTTTAATTTCCATTCCCTTTTCATTGAGGGGTATTTTGCCATCTTCACAAAATTATTAAAAGGCTAAAGTAAATGCATAATTAAAGTTTCAGCGTACCCACCTGTCCTTGTCCATTATGCAGAATGAGAAAGGAAAACTTGCTGCAATCTTCTCAAATTCTTCCTGAGAAATGTATCCATCCTGATCATGGTCATAATTTTTGAAAACTGACTGAACAGAAACAAATTAAACTGATTAACCTCCTGTTTTAAAAATATCACTTTAGCTTTTAAAAAGCATTTGCTTTTATTAAAATAATAATAAATTGTGATGCTTTATACTGATTCAAGTTTTGGAATCAAATCCTTGTTTGTTACAGTGTTAAATAATGCAAAGAAATTGTGGGCACATCTTTAGAATGCAGTATTTATTTATTTATTTATTTATTTATTTATTTATTTATTTAAACATTTTTATGCCGCCCCATTCGCCGAAGCCTCGGGGCGGCTCACATCATTACGTTAAAATAATTATAATATAAATTAAAAATATAAATATTAAATTAAAATACAACAATACAGTATAAAATAAGCCACCCTGGCCAGATAAAACCAATAATGTTAACAGTTAAAATGCCGCTTGAATAAAAAGGTCTTCGCCTGGCGCCGAAAAACAAATAACGACGGTGCCAGGCGGACCTCTGCGCGTTCCATAACTTAGGCGCCACCGCAGAGAAAGCCCTCCTCCGAGTACCCCCCCTCCTAATTTCTTTCATGGAAGGTTCCCGGAGAAGGGCCTCCCCCACCGATCTCAAGGGACGGCTGGGCATATATGGATGCAAGCGCTCCTTCAGGTAACCAGGACCCAACCCTCCTGTCAGTACACAGCCTGCAATGTTTTACCAGCAAGTTTTTTTGACTGTCATGGAGCCATCTCAATTCTGCCAATGGAGCAGGTGACCTCTGCAAGCTGTATAGTGTTGCTATTTAGCTCTTATATACTGCACGCTTACTGCAGATTTGTCCAGTCCATACTTAACTCCCAGGTTTAAAACAGGAGTGGGAAACATGTGCCTTTTAGATGTTTTGGCCTATAACTCCCATTATTCTTCACTATTGGCTATGCTTGTTAGGGTTGATGGGAGTTATAGGTCAAAACATCTGAAGAGCCACAACTAGTACAGCCATGGTGTAAAGACTCCATGGCGCTTACACAACTTGGCACATAAGTGGTAACACAACAAAATGTGGCTATTAGGTTTTTTTCCTAAGCCTCTTTCTTCACTCCTTCAATGACTCATGAATTCCCTTACGTCCTACCTACCAACTTCCCCCTTCCACAGTATTCACCCTCCCTGTTTATCATGAATTTCAAACTATATATAGTACTGAGGACAATAGAGATGTAGATAAGAAAAAACACACATCTGACATACAACAGTATTAAGTTCTTTACACCATACTACATTACAGACACCTACGTGATCAGCAACCCCATGGAAAGTCTCACATCTCCAGATATTCAAAATAATACCATTCAGTGTGTGGATGTATCATGAGCTTGGAGCCAAAACAGAAATTAATGTCATTAATATAAAACTTACAAGGTAAAATAATAAGAGCTACTTACGTCTACCATTCTCTGAACATGCTTACTAATGATCTTTGGGTCAGGTTTTGGGGCTATGCCAGAGGCCCAGTCTGCTACTACTGGTGGTTTACATGGCGTCAAAGGCTAAAATAAGAATTAGAGATATATCCTTGAACATTCCATTTTTGTTGTGTGTTATTACAAGAAAGGCAATGGTGATGTTTGGTTACCAAGGAAAGCATCACCCCACAAACTCAAATAGCGCAACAAAGTTCTGCCAAAGCCTTTCATTATGCAATATATTTGTGTAACCATGACTGTGCAAATGTACCATTAGTTGGATTCTCCCCTTGTGTTTAGTTCAGAACTAGTGTATGTTAGCATAATGTCATTTGCACTAGCAGAATGACACAGTTGGATTCTTCCACAGTACTTCCTCTCTAATAGCAGTTTATTGCAACAAGTTTTAGAATAGCATTATTTTTTTAGTACCAGGCATATATTAGATGCATATAACATTCCAGAGAGACCCAACAAAATGTATATATCTTAGCTATGTGCCACTAGCATATTATTCTCAATAAGAATAGAAAAAAACTATAGTTGATGACCTGCATTTTATTGGTATCAGCAATAGTCTTGTGAAGTATTGTCTCATGAAGTATATACCTGCACAGACCCTAAAATCATCCTCAAAAGCCCTTCACCAAGTGCTCCTCCAAGTAAGGTGAGGCAGTTGACTATTAAAGAGAGAGCCTTTTCTGTGGTGGCACCTAAGTTGTAGAATAACCTCCAGGCGAGAGGCTCATGTGGTACCGACACTGTAGTCTTCCAGGTAACGAATTTTCAATTTTCTGAGGATTTTTAGCAATTCCATTTTTTAAAAATTATGTCAGTACATTTTTGGATCTTTGCATTGCTGCTGGCTTTTATCTTGGCTCCTACATTAGTTTTATTCTGCTTTAAATTTATGGCTGTTTATATTTTCTATGTTTTTGTATATTATGCTTTTAATTTTTGCTTTATGAACTGCCTAGAAGGCTTCAGCAAACAGGCAGCACAGAAACCTAACAGACAATATATAACTAATTCATACATAGAAACTGTTGCATGTAATAGTTCAACCATTCACCTATTCCAGTGAATATTACAATACAGCTAGGTCTGGAGGAAGAGAGCTGCCTTCTGGACACCTCCGCAACGTCCCTGTCCCCGCAGTCCCCACAGAATGAGTAAGAAATGGAGTCAAAAGTCCATCAGTGCCCTAAGTTTGGAAGTTCAGTCTCTGAAGGACTATGATATTGGGTAGTTTCAACAGCCACTTGTGTGGGCAAAAGTATTCCTTGTATGCCTCACAGATGACAGCAGGATAACTCCAAAGACTACTGCTACTCTGGGAGAATATACAGGGGCTATCTGACCCATTTTTTAATGTAATACCTATTTTATTTTATTTTATTTTATTTTATTATTGCTACTAAAGTAAAAGGTACTGAACTGAATTTAAGTGGCCTATTAAACTCTGCTCTAGACTGAATTTGCATTACCTGAGTAATCAATATTGCTATCTTTATTTGTTTGCTTGAATTAAGGCACTTGTGCTTACTGATATTTATTGAGAAAATAAGCTAAATTGCAGTTTTTGACTGGATTGTTTAGCTATTACAGAACTGAAATATTGTTAATACCAAATTGAAATATATGGATGCTATTTTTTTAACAGAAACATAATTGTGCTTAACGTGGCTTACAATACATAAAAACATGATTTTTTGTGGAACAGCAACATGGAAATGAAACTATAACTTATCTAATAAATTAATTTTACAGTAAGTAACATCTAGGTTGAATGCAAAGAAGCATGTATACTTTTATACTATAATTCCAAATTATAATTTACACTATCTTTAGAAGAATTAAAGAGTCTTACTGCAGCCCGGTGATTTCTTGGCTCTCGTGCATAAGAAAGTTCATAAATTTCATCTTCTGTATAATAAAGATCAAGGGACAGCTGAAAACAAGCACAAGAACAGTTTACTTTCCAAGAGGCTACAGAATCTCTGTTGAGATTGTCTTTTGTGTACATACAGTCTGCCTGTTTGCAAAAATAAATAAAAATAAAAAGGAGAATAGTTTTCAATATATGACATAGAACCATTTAAAAAGATAGATAACAGCAATAACAAATTGAGGCCTGGGTACAAAGAGCAACACAAATGAACACATTTTCCAGGACTAATCCATACAAATCTTAATTTCAAGAAATGGCCCCAAAAGCTGTAAGAGTACAGCCAAGGTAAGTCCAGTTGTTCTTTTTTTATTGGCACCTACTCTTGCAGTACCATCCAGTCGGTAGGAAAAGATTTCATTCAAAAGTCTCTCCCAGTGCAGACTGCACTGCGAGAACCACAGAACCATGTCCCTTTGAATATACAAGCAATCCATGCAGGGATTTATTCCCCACAAAATATTATCTGTGTTGCTGGTAAAACACATCTGACAGCCTGTTTTCACATACAAATTATTCTCTTTAGATCAAGGTGAGTCTCTTGCATGGCTTAAGATGCATGTTCCCAGGAACCTCAAAAGAGAACTTAACCTCTACAAAATAAAGCACCTAAATTTTAGGTATGCATCACATTCAGTGATTCTTATAGGGATAATACTGGACTACCTGACTACTATGAAAGGCCAAAATAGGAGGAATTTTGCACACTGTAAAGCAGTGGATTTCAACCACCGGTCTGCAGAATGGCCCTGGTTCACAGACCAGTGCTGGTCCGCAGAATTTCCTGCCTGTCCACAGGGGTGTCTGTATCCTGCTCACCGCAAACCAGCACAGGGGCTGACCACATCTTCCTCAGTTGGCATCACATTTGCAGGGGATGCACGAGTGCTGCTGGGGGGAGGGGGTGCAGGGAAGGGAGAGACAACTCGGCAGGAGCCAGCTGGGAGCCATGCTATGCTTAGTTCAGTATTTTGCTCTTCTGCTGGCATATTTTGTTGCTCAGTTTCTGGTTGTTCTGGAGATTTTCCTTTCTCCTCCCCTCTCTTGGTACTGTGTTTGGAAACTAATACACAAAACACTGTATTAAGTGCATGGTGCTTTTTGTTTCTGCCTCAGTGGCCCCCAAGATGGTGTTACTGTTTTCATCAGTCCCCAGCTATGGAAAGGTTGAAAACCACTGCTCTAAAGGGTTCAGCCTTTTTCATGTTTATGAGTTACCTTTTGCCTCAAGTTGCTACATGTGTTCCAGCATGTCGGTCTCATACCAATTCTTTTCTCCTCCCTGTGATCTCCTTCCCCTGTACAGTTCAGTTCTGTATATTCTGGTTAGTGGGGGAAATCATGGAGAAGTTAAAGTTCTCCTTCCTCTAATCTATCCCATCCACATTCTGCTCAGTAGGGCTGGAAACCTGCTCAACTACCAGAAAACACGTGACAATAGATATCCCTTTTCCCCACCCCCTAGCTGATTTCTTCCCAGCCATGTGGGAGTAAGAGAAATTGCAGGGGTGGAAAGGTTTAATCCTCAGCGTCTCCATATCCTCCCCTACTCCAGTTGATCAGTTGATGTAGGAGTCTGTGTGTGTGCATGAGGGACAGGGGCAAAGGCAGGGGCAGGGATATACTTTTAGCTTTGACTCCAACCAGCAGCAAAACGTACACCCTAAATTCTTGCTCAGCAAGAGTATATGGTTAGACCAATAACCATAGTTAAGATTAACCACAACTGCTCTAGGCTCAGACAGATAAGCGAGTTGTGGTAAAGCTAAAACAGAAGCAGAGAAACAAGTTTGTTTTCACAATGCTAAACTATTGTTTTAGTTCTGTTTGTTTATTCATTCTTTTAAAAAAATACTTTTTCAGCCTATAAAATACCAAGTAAAAACAATGCAAAGCAAATTAAAATGCTATCAATTAATATGCAATAACAAATCTATTATCTCCAAACCTGCCAAAAATAATTGGTTTATTTCACTAATTTTATGCTTTTTGATAGAATTGTATAAATAATATTTTAAGCTGGTAAGCTAAGCTGTACACACACACACACACACAGAGAGAGAGAGAGAGAGGAAAAGAGGCACCAGTGGCATTTAAAATGTCATTTCTTATTCCAACCAATGCAAAAGTAATTCATACTTCCAAAATTAAGTTCACACAAAGATGGTAGTTTTCACTTAAGCTGACTTTACACTTACACTTGTGAAATATCACCAAACTATTCATTCCTGATGTGTCAACCTAATTTTGCTGAAATGTAATGAGAAGCAAACATTTTAAGAACTAAAGAGAAAATAACTTGGGATCACAGTGAGGTGGGAATGAAGATTTACTGGCATTAAGATGCAATCCTATGCATGTTAAGACAGAACAAAATCCTGCAACATCCTGTGTGGTTAACTGAGGGATGCTGGGAATTACAGAATTTTACTGCTAACTCAACATGCACAGGATTGCAACTTTAGATTCAAATCTTACTGCAGCAGTGCAGATGATGTCCCACATGTTTAGTTCTCAGTGTCATTATTGTAGGCCTATAAACTCAAGGAAATGAGCACATTGTCCCCTGACCATGTTCAGAAAAGCAGTTTATGCTATTTTGTCTGAAATCAAAAGGCTTACTTGCCTTACTTACTTACTTATTTATTTAGGGAACTTCTATGCCATTCACCGAAGCCTCGGGGCGGCTCACAACACTTATTTGCATTATTGATCAAAACCCTACAGGAAACAATACCCTGTCTGGTTTAAATTTCCCAGCCTGCTTCAACAGTTGAAACTTTATGACATGTAATTCCACAGAATGAACAGGTTTGAGTAAAACATAGTCTATAAATACAGAGACTTACTGTGAGGAGATGAACAAGATCCTTGTTAGCCTCCAGGGGAGGGCCGATTTCTTGAAGCTGTATCAGTTCGTTGACATGATTGTATAAAGAATACAATTTATGTATATTAACTTTTTTCTCTTCCAAGTAATCGGGCATAGCTTCATAAAGTGAAATCAAGTCTTTCAGATGTACTCCAAGGATAGGGATCTTAAAGTTGCTACACTCATTGTATGCACGCCGATAATTATCATAGTTCCTACAGGATGACAGCAGTTCTGTCATTTCACTGAATACCTTAAAGGGAAACAAATGGAAGCAAAAGTAGTTAATTTACTAAGCTTATCATTACTTTAGAACCAAGCAGTTTAGAACTTTAAACAAACTTTAGAAGAACGAACTAATGCAGCATGCCTATGGCTAATTTTAAGTCAAATATACTAGCTGCACTAGGTCATAATGCTAAACCATAGATCAGCATTACAACAACAAACTTGTGTACATTTTGAGCTCAAATGCTCCATGCTTCTATCCTTAGGCATGGAGGAGGAGACTGGAAGCTTCCACTTCCATTTTAGATGAACCATAATTCAGTTTCTCATCCAAAGCAGTTGGTTGAAACAAACCTCTTCAACTGTGCTTTAAAGTTGGCTTATTACAACTAACCACAGTTAAGATAAACCAGAATTTGGCCACTTGCACACAATATTCTAAACTGCGGTAATCTAAAAATGGAAATGAATGCTCCCAAATTCTTCACAGTACCACCAGGGGAGGAAATGAGTTAAAGACAAGTGACTGAACCCAAGGTTCACTGCAGCAAGTTCTTGTAATGGTAAATCGGCCTCTCCCAACCAGATGCCCTCCAGTTTGATTACAACTTCTATCATTGCCAGTCAGCACATCCTTTAGGAAACCAGATAGGAGAAGATAGTGCCGCAATACAGTTTAGTGTTTCATTAAAATGTTATTTACAGGCAGATGCCAAGTTACAAACAAGTTCTGTTCCTGAGAAAATGGAAATTTGACTTTAAGTCAAATTTGTATGTAAGTTGGATCAAGTATAGTTGGCCCTCCACATTCATGGGGGTGCAGAACCCCCATAAAGTGTAAAAACTGTGAATATCTCTAGGTCCTCACCCCACCCAAACTCATCAGTGCCTCCTCTCTGCAGCAAGGAAATGCTAGAGAGATTTCCCTCTCTGGATGGGCATGGGCAGGAAGGCCTGCTTTGGAGGCTTCTCTCTGTCCCCTTCCCCTTCCCATCTTTCTATGGTGTTGACAATTTCTTGTGGTAACTTTTAGTTAATAGGCTTCATGGGAGTTTGCTCATAAGTATGGGTTGTTTGCAACCTAGACATTTGTAACCTGGGGCCTACCTGTATTTATTATTTTATTTTATGCCACTCAAACAGGAAGTGCCCTCAGCGCAGTTTACAATCATAGAAGAAATCAAAATGACCAAACAAAAATTCAATAAAATATAAAAAATAATACAAAATTGAACTACAAAAACATTTACAAATATTAAAGACATTAAGGTTACAATCCAGTTGGAACACCCATCATCTTCTGAACTTGGAGGATTAATATGAGGAGGACAACAGAAATGCAGAGATGAAGATCAGTCTAAATGAGGTATTTGGAGGTAGAAGAGATGGAGGCAGAGGCAGAGGCAGTGCCAGGATGCATCTCATCTTGGTGGTTCTGGTATTTGGAAGCAGCCCTTCCAAGGTTGTTCCAAAGAAGCAGCTGGTTTGGCTCTTTCCATGCCAGTGGCAAGTCAGCTAGGAAGTGGGATCCAAGCACAGATCCCCAGCTATGAGGTCAGAGAAATGTTCCTACCTTATCACTGGAACTCTGAAAAATCCTAAGGCTTCTAGATAGGATCCCACCATAAGGCACTAACACTAAAATTAATAATCAGAGCAGAACACTAAAGGCTAGATACCTGCTGAAAGGTTTTAACCTGACCCCTATAGGAGTAATTGTATACATGTTCAGACAGAAAAAAAGTCCCAGCCAATGCTGGGCGGTGAAGTGAAAGTAGTGAAGATGCGAGGTGGGAATGCCCTGGGAATGACATTCCAGAGATTTAGGGGCCGCAACACAGAAGACTTTTTCTATTTCTGTCTATTTCAGAGGGTTATACAATCTACAGATAACCTCTATTTTTCAAAATTAGCTACAGTAGGAAAACTTTTTGAAATAAACCAATTAAGCATTATTTGTAACAAATATAACTGGGTAAACTTTTAGGATCAATCATTCTGACAGCAATATTGTCTGCTAATACATCTGATTTTATTCATGTGAATTACAATTTTTACAGCTAAAAATCAGTGTATACACATGGTAAAATAAGCAAAATACAGAAGAATGCAACTAACCTTATGAATGTCATGAGGAACATGAGAACTTGTTTCTTTAAGTCTAGAAATTGAACTGTGACAAAGACCACCTATCACAGCCATTAATGTGTTGAAATTCTGCAGCTGATGAAGTTTCTGTGTTAAAAGAATAAATACCAATCGTTTTTCAGTTTCTGCTTATGACAAATACACATAGTGTTTGTGCTGAACAAATACCACTGCACAGAGACAGTGCCTCAATGAGATTTTAAATTTTCTATTTAATATGGAAATTTTCTTTCTGTGAAACTACTGTAGGAATAGAAAAATGTAGTTCCAAAAGAATAGTTTCCTATTTTATAGCTCAAATTCCATCTCTTTTTATTAATTTTTGAGCACGCTACTTTTAAAAATTCTCAATATTTTGTCCTATGTGAAATGGGATATATTTTGTGACCAACTGCACACATCACTGCAGCCATTTTGTGAGAGTGACCACAACACTCTGCCAATGTTTCAAATATACTTACTGACCAATAAGCTTGAGATCTCTGTTCTAGTATATTTTAATGAGACAGAAGAACGACAGTGCAGCTTGCAAATATTGCTCAAATGCAATTAATAAAACAAAAAATTCTATTCAATGTCAGCACCCATAGCTTTAAAGGAAAGCTAAACCAATCACCAAACAATTTATATCTGAGCTGACCTGGGCCACATGAATGAATTTGATGAATACTTCAGCTCGAAGCTGTGGTGTTGGTCTATTGAGTACCATTAGTTGTACCCACTGGGAAATACCATTACAAAGAGCAATTGAGCGTTCCATTGTTGGATTGTCCTTCACACAGCCATTCATGATGTAGTTCTGGTAATCCGGAAACTTCCAAGAAAGTAACAGGAAAAGAAGCAGAGATAAATTAACATTTATTCTCCTCTGACTGGAGAAATTATGGCTCATATGCCTTGATTTTATCATAAGTCTAACATAATTTCCTATAATTTGAAATGTTCTATATAAGCATTTATGGAAACATAAACAGAGTAATCAAAATATAATCTGAAGCAAGGCAACTTCACACTAGGAGTACCTTGGAAAATGAATCAGAAAATAACTTCTGATTGAGATCAGAATACAAACTCTTTAAAGGCTGCATGATGGTTCCATAAAACAATTCCATGTAACATGTAGAGTCCCTTAACCTGTAGTTGTCTTGCATCATCTGGTAATCTCCCCTCCAGATCTTAATAATGGTGTGGAACCTTCCAGAAAAGCAATCTACATGCCACACAGCTTTACAGATACAAGCAGGGCATGTCTTATTATACATAAAGTTATTTAATTAACTTCTACATCACCCAACAGCCAAATCTCTCTGGGCAAAAAGAAAAGAAAAGAAGGTGTAGGCAGAGGTGGAGGCAGGCAGAGGAGGAGGAGGGGAGGGGGTGGGGGAAAAGACAAGACAAAGTACAGAACACCGGCAATATATATGGTTCTCCTAGTATTATGTCCTCATGCAGGAAAATAATTTTGAGTAGCTCAAACTGTTCTGAAATGCATGATAGAACAGAATCAAACTAGGTTATGCCTGTATTACTTCATTCAGCTGAATGGAGCTGAGATGTTTGTAAGACATTATCCTTCTTGTGGCCAAATATTATTAACTTTAAGGACAAAGTACTAAGCATTATACAAAACATAAGTGTGTCTCTCTGTATGTGTATATAAAGTAAATGCATTTCCTGCTTACAGGTACCAGTGTGAACGAACATAAGACATGACTCCAGTTTTCAAGACTGTTAGGTTTTAACTTAGCACAGGAGGAAAGCCATGACCTAGAGCTTAAAATAAAGAGCACTGATGCATGACTAAGTGAGATCTTTTACACTTTGTTCCCTAAACTGCAAAATTTACATCTGAGTGTCCACAACCATTCTCAAGAGGCAAGAGCATATTGGTTCTTTTTTGCTCAGGGACTGATTCTGCAGCTTTGAAGTAACATGGCTTGGCATTTTCAAGCAAAAGAATGAAGAAACTAAGAATTTCCCACATGGCAAATAGACTTGAAAAGAGCCTCCTGTACATGCCACACAGGTAGCAGAAGAAGCAAGGTAAGGAAGGAAACCTTTGTGAGTCGAACATGCCCCACACCTCCATTACTAGAAAGCATTTCCACTCATCAAGCTGGGTCATTGTTTGTTGCTATTAATCACATCTTCCCCCTGTAGACCCTAAAAAATTGATCTTAAGGGCTAGGGGACACTCCAGAACGGTACAGAACACAGACAAGAAGCATCTAACAGGTGTGGGGATTGGCAATAATGGAAGAACAGAAGCACTTTAGGCTAGTGCAAAGCCACCACTGCATAATTTCCTTTTCTTTCTAACTAGTGGCAACAAAACTTGGCCAAAGCTTCCGAGTTTATATTTCATTTAGCAAGCGATCCTTACTACGCTGCCCCAAACAAAATGCTTAACATTTCAAAACCCCAGTAGTTGAAAGGAAACCTTTCATAACAACTTCCTTGCAAGGTGTGGGTTTAGGAATAACTTGGCTTTCAATCCTAGAGACTGATGGGCAATGGACAGAGGATGCGCTCTAGTGTCAGAGGCCTGTGGCCATCCAAGGCCTTGCTTGCAAGACCTGTGCAAGAGGGAAAGAATAACAGAAGTTTTCACACCCTTACACTTCTCCTCTGCTGTAATTGTTGCTAGATAAACCGGGCCCACATAGTTGCTGCCAGGAAGGGCTTGCACCCCTGCCTCTCCCTCTCTCTGACATGTGTAGAGCAACCACCACAGAACTTTCTGCAGTGACTGGAAGGGCTGTGGAGAAGGTGGAGGAGATCCACAATCAGATTCCCTCATTCAAGGTCAGAGCTTTTTTTTTCCCAGCCTCAAATGATGGGATCCTACAGTACCCTGAGAGGCAGGATTGTGCTGTGTCATTCTATATTCTGATTTCTTTTTATTTCAATACTTAGTGCCCCATTTGAAGTTTCTCAATTAAATCAAAATTGACATATCTCAAATGGAGGGAAACATCAAAAATATATGAAATAAAAAGAAATATGTTATCACATATTACTGCTCCATACTAGAGTTTATCAATGTGCATTCATTATCATCTCTTTCCTTGTTCCAGGAAATATAGGAATTAGATAGAAACCATCAAGACTTTCATTTTGTTAAAGTGCCTTCCTTCTTTCCTCAGTGATTCATCAAAGCTTCAAGTCTATCTATTAAGCTGTGTAAAACCAAACCATCTCTATACACATCCTATTCAACAAAATAGTTTGAATATAAAAAGCAATCAGCTCACTGATATTCGTCGAAAGGACTTGAATTCAAGATATGTGAGGTGATCTGACAACTCCTCTGGTTCCAAATGATCAAAGAGCAATGAGACTTTTCGTTTCTTACTGCTGTTGGATTTTATCCGCTGTGTGATCTTTCTGGACCAATCTCGGGCATTTCTTAAAAGAGAGAGGGAGAAAAAGGTGGCATTTTTAACTTCTGCAGCAGAATTTACTTACCTATTCCTTCAGACAGAAGCAAAAAAAGGAAATTAGTACTTGTGGTTTCAATGACCATCTTCTGATGGATCAAATTTCTCTAAGTGTGGAAAGCAGACAACTCTGCCCACACCACCCCTGACTTCCCTGTGTTGACAGGGAAGTTCTGTAATGAAATGTAACTATATTTGGCTGAATAGAGTTACAGAGCTCCATGAAATCAGGAACCCACCCCCCTTCCAATTTTAGAGTTTTATAATGCTTGAAGAGGGCTAATGAATACACAAATACTTGTTGATAATCCTATGACATGATTCTATCATAATTACTCTTTATCTGCCGTACAGGTAAATCTCATATGCTAAGTTTACATATATTTGACTGCTAAGATGACTAGTAATTTTACTATCCTTCTGCCTAATCAGACATTTCTGCATAACCTAACCACCAAAACACAATATTACAAATAAAACAGTTTTCTGTCAAGAAGAAAACTGCCAGATGTGAACTTCAGCTAAGTGTAATCTTCTTGTTCATTCATTCATTCAATTAATCGCCTACCTTTTCCTTTTTTAAAAATCCAAAGCAGCTTCCATCATTCTTTTCCAGCTGCTCTCAGTCTTATTCTCACAACAACCCTCTAAGGTTGGCTGGGCTGACAGTGTGTGAGCAGCCCAAAGTCACCCCTGGCTCCATGGCACAGCAGGGACTAGAACCCAGACTGCCTAAGCCCCAGTCCTGCGCTCTTAACCATTGCACCACACTGGCTCTCCTTGTAAATCTTCTTATAGATTTACACTTAACCAATTAAAATAACAAGCAGTGCATCAAGCAAAAATACAAAAAAAATGAGACGGTCACTTCTGCAGGGTTGTTTGTTTCTTTGTTTCTGTTTTGGAGTGGGTTTTTCTTTTCTTTTCTTTTTTGGTGGTGGTGGAGGGAGTTGAAGGTGTTTAAACAGGAAAAAACCTTTGAAGGGAAAGCATTAACAAGCCCCTCTATATGTATACCCAAGACTCATACTATAGATTGTAGGCTTCGCAGAAGCATGTTATAACAGAAAAGAGAAGCAGTGCCCACAACTGACAGTAAAATCCTACGCATACCTACTTGTAAGTCCCACTGAGTTCACTGAGGCCTACTCACAGGTAGCTTTTTATGAAACCACATTTCTTATATGTCCTTCAACAGAAAATGATTATGACTGTACCACTTTAAAAAGCATTGCTGTGATAATGTATTTTTAAATAATTTGTTTGAAATATCAAGTTCAACATAGCTTACAGATAGTATTAAATGAGCATTTAGTCCAAGAGTTTTGTATTCGCAGGTGGGGTGATAATTTATTGAGGCTGGCTTTTTTGTTTGCTTGTTTATTGAGTCCAGTTTATTATCCATTGTTTCACTGAAATTGAATAGTAAAATCTTGACTTCACATGCCCACATTATAATATTGCATATTCCTATATGTTTCTACATGTATTCCCCACAATAGCTTTCTCTTCGAGGTCTGAACTGGTCCACATCTGCTTAACTTCATCAATGATGCAGTAGTTGTTCCTAAGCCAATCACTGGGGCTTGCTTTTATAAAAAATACCAGAAGGAAACGTCTATATTAAGAATTTTTCTATGACTGAATTTAGGACTGCAATCTGCAGAGTGGTTTGGTTTTGAATCACACAGAGTGGGTTCGTACGACATGACAAAGTACAGCAGTTTTGTCTGTCACGCTGTCTGAACACTGGCATATCCTTGTTCAAGGATAGGCTTGACGTCCACATGGTGGGCATGTCGTGAGCGAAGCCGGCTGGTGCCGGAGGTCAGACTAGATGGCCCACGAGACCCCTTCTGACTCGCTCTGTTTCTATGTTTCTATAGTATGTTTGGTGTTTAGAAACCATGATAAAAAATAACTTCAATGGTCTCCATGCTTCAAATGGTTTCTCTGAACCCAGCAACTCAGTTTCCACAGTGCTACCATAGAAGCCCCTGGAAAGAGCTGCAGGAGCTGGAAGGAGGAAACCATGCTAGCATAGAAACTACCTGTCTATCAAGCACATCCAGGCAAAAAACCATGCACCATGGAAACCACACAGGGCCATGAGTCATGACATGTGAACTCACTTTTGAACACAGCTTTACATGCTAGTTAGTTGTGTGAAGTTGGCAACTTCTACCATCCAATTATAGTTCCCTGCCTCCTATCCCAAAAGAGATAGCATGGCTATTGTACCACATGTAAAAAATGGCTATTGCACCAAAAAGAAGCAAATCTGAGCAATTACTGGTCACAAGGAGCTCTCTCCATGCATTTAAAATGCATATAGCCACCATTATTTATTTGGTATATTCAGCTTTTCTATACCACCCAAAAGCTGAAGTTTTCTGGTTGGTTCACAACAGTTAATCAAATACAAAAGATACATTAAAAATACAAATACTATAAAGCACACAATAAATCCCAAGACCATACAATTTCAATAGCTATCTTGTACAGTGCACATTAGCATGTAGTACCTCCAGGTGCTCATGACAAATAACAAAATAGAGGTACAAACCCTATAATAAACTTAAGGCCACCCCAAATGATATACATACACATCGAAGAGATTATCCACTACCAGATGGTATTGATATGTCATGAACTACTCAGAGAATTGTACCTAGGGATTTGATCAGAAGTCCTTCATTGTCCCTCTTGCATGAGAAAAGGAATTATTTCATAACCGTGGATTATTTATAGCACTTATGCTTCAGGAAGGTTAAGAGTAATGCATGTGTGTTCTCCCAATATATTAAAGACCTTGACACTCACATTTGAGATGTGTCAATTAGACGACAGTGTAACTCCTCACCATTAGCTTTCACCAATTCCTGAAATTCCTCCATTGTGTTTGTAAGACTGCCATCTGTTTTGAACATAACCCAGAATTCTCTTACCCAATACCTGTTGGTGACAAAAAATAGTATTTTCAGTTCTGTGTATAACTGTGTACCATAAGCAGCAATAAATTGTAGTTCTTGGCTCTAGAAATACAACTTACAGATTTTCTTCACAATTTTATCATCACTCTTAAAATGGAAACTTCTACCTATTGCAAAATGTAAAATAATAAGTGAAAATGGTGCTATACTGGCTATCTTCCAAGCTACATATTTCAGGTTTGTTCAGATGTCTGAGCATTCCACTGACCTCATTTGCACCATCACCATGGCTAAAAGAAGCCATGAAAATTTGTTTAAAGTGTGGAAATTGTACAACCTCAGCCAGAACTTATTCTCTCCATTTAGCTTAATTTTTCACATGTGGCTTTTGTTTTTGCTCAAGCTTTTATTTAACTTGACTTCAGTTCTGTTTGTACTTGTATTTATTTGTCATTTAACTGCTTCACTAGCTGACTTCCTGCTCCAATATTCAAATAATTTTTCAAATACTGCAATTTGCTTTTCAACTCCTTTGTTACTTGCAGTTTGCTGGAAGCTGTATTCCCAACCCCACCGTAAGATTTCTACTTCATTTTTAACTTGGGAAATGTTTCTTTTTGCAATTAAATATATGACTGGTTTTAATTTCCTGGGCTATTTTCCTCCTCTCTTTATATGTCTTACTTGAGAGTCGTGGTCCCTGTTTCAAAGTAATTTGACAAGATTTGCACCTTGCATCAAACTCTGGTGATCAGTAAAAATTAAATCATGAATCAGCTCCCCTTACATTGGTTCCATGACTTACACAAACTTATGCATGTCTAATTAAAAGTTGAGCCCCACTGAATTCATGGAGCTCACCCATGGTAGGTCTACATAAACCAGCATTCTGAGACAGGAAGGGCAAAAAAGTAACTCTCCAGATAGACTTCCATTCCCAGATGTCCCTGCATCATGCCTCCCCTAAAAGATTCCTTTTCCAAAGAGGAAAAGAATTTCCTGTGGGCAAGGATACTGGTTCAGCAAGAAAAAAGAATTGCCTTCTGAAGGGAAGGAAGGTGTTATCATGAGTGAAGCAGACCACAACTCTTGGCAGACACACCAGAGTTATCATGCCTTAGATTCTGCCCAAGACATTGAAGACTCAGTAATGGGAGCTTTGGAGACTCAGAGAATGGCAGAAGCACCTTCATATATAGCCCACAGGTTCCCAAACCAACCAAGAAAGCAGAGGTGTTCTGGAAGAGATGGGAAGTGCCCAAGAAGGAGAGGAGGGAAAGCCATTGCCCTGGCCAGTTCCTGACCCCATAACATGGTGTCAAGGGAGACAAGCTGCTCTGTTATAGGGATTGCATGGGTCTTGCTGGCTGGCCCTTCACCAGCAGATGCCATCCCAAGGGTGGAGCCCACAGCATTACTGCAAGGAAACGTGTTTGCAGTTTGGGGAGAAGTTCTCCATTTGGATTCAACACTCTTTCCATAACCAGAGGCTTATCTTTCAGCTTACTAGAGGGTATGTAGAGTTACTTTGTCAATAAAGATCTGCACTGCAGAGAGACTGACTGGTGTTTTGGCGTCTAAGGGCAAGAAGGGAAGGGTTGGGCTGGGCTGGGCTGGGCTGGGCTGACAACAGGTATGACACCTTGCCAGGGTCATCAGTGCACAGGAATAGTGTGATCTGATGCCCAAAAAATCCAGAGACCTACTTTCTGACATACTGGATTGGATCAAGACTAATCTAGGGTACAATTATATGTTTACACAAAGAAACTCCCTATAACACCCGGCATTCCTCAACCAGAAGGGTGCTTTATGGATTGCATGCCATTAGTCACACTTTTGTCTCACTGGAATCAATGGGAGAAATAAGATTTTCTCTACCTAGATATTTGGTGTCTACAACATATACCCAATTAAGGTTAGGATTGAAGTCTCCCATTTTTCTCCCCTCCCCCATTTTTTTGGATTTCAAATTGTCTGGTTCAGTGGTGGAGAACGAACTGTATGATATCCATAGAACTTCAAAGTGGTGGTGCAGAGGAGGGGGGGGATAGAAAAGAAATCCTGAAAGGGAGGGAACCTACACTGGTTTTTTTTCCTTCACACTTTATCGAATTTCTAAATGTAGTACCAAACCAGTTGCAACTCTGACACTATTAGCTGCTGCAGTAGCAGGGAGAACCTGAGAACAACCACGATGAGGTGTATGTGAGGTTTAGCCCTTGGTGCTCACTGTAGTCTTGAAGCAGAAGAGAGTCTTCACGGCTGCTCTTCACACAATTGCTTATTCTACTCCATCAATTTAATGCCTGGCCTTTAGAACTCCTTTCTATGATTTAGCACTTAAGACCTGAGCTAATGAACCACTGGGATCCACTCAGCACCCAGTGCTAACACCCAGCTCAATGGTTTGGATCCAAAGATGCCCTACAATAGGCATTTCCTCAAGAGGGGTTCCTTGAGTGTTGTCAATTCCTTCTTCCAGTTGTAGTCCCCACATACTATATCCAATGCTCTTCGTGAGGGTTTTCCAACCCTTAGGAACAGATTTGTATGGGGTGCAAGGAGATACAGAAAGTAGGGGAGGGCACAAAATGCATTATGTGAGTGGAATTCTCCACATCAATAAAATGATTTTTCAACAAGTTCATAATTGGTACAGACATGCAGAGTTAAAGATTTATCATCTGTGACTAAAATGTCACTGGAGCTATAGCATGTTTTCTTGTTTGTTTGTTATAGAGCTCTATCTCCACCCCATTTTTCCAATAAGACCAACCTTATAAAGAATTTACTATTCATATTCAACAATTAAAAATGCATACTACAATGAGCTTAAATCACTACATCCTAAAATCCAAAAACAGGTCCTGTTACTGAAAAGATCACAATGCATACACCAGACAAGTATACCTAGGGAGCAATTTCCATGGCTAGAGGACCATAACAACAAAAGGCCATTTCTGGTAACTATTCATCCAGCTTCTAAAGGTGGTGCTACCCAGAGCAAGACCTTAAATAAGTTTTTATGAATGAAAGTAGCTGGTCTTGTCTTCTTCTAGACCATTTAGGTGCTGTTTTTCTCTTATAACCGCAATTTACAAACTAGTCATAATCACAATTTTAATTGAAGAATTGCATTTCTCAATTACAGCTTTATGAGGCTTGGAGAAAGCAGTTTCCCTGCAATATTCTAGAAAGAACATGTCTGGATCTGTTACAACAGACAAACAGCAACTGCACAATCTATGTATTTCCCTATGAAAGGATCCTAAACATTTCATCATGCCTTGTTCCATGAAGTTTGATAAACACCAACAAAAAATTATCATGTACTTTACTTAAGAACTTATCTGTTAAAAAGGGAAAAGAGTTCTTACCTTACCAGGTAACATATCTTACAGCAAATCAAAGAAGAATTATTTTCGAAGGCATCTAGATATGTAGGCCACTGCTAAGGAAAATGTATCAAAAGGCAAGAGAAATAAGCTCCTTAAATCTTACCTGAAAAAAAAACTTACAGATAAAGCAACTTAAAGGGCTACTGAGCTAATAAATATTATTACCTCCCCGCCAAAAAAAAAGCCCTAAAAACTTTTGAAAGGTAGAGCAGCTAACAGAATAGGCAAATACAGAATAAAATACATGAGCACCATTTTTGGTGGAAATAAATTAATCAGATAAATAAATAAATAAGTAAGTAAGTAAGTAATCAGGAAAACTCTCCAGTCTAAAACTCTAAGTACTCTCCAGTCAGAACTATCTTTATTACAAACTGCCACTTTATCACAAACAAACAATACAGTTAAGTGCCTGATAAAATGGAAACACTACTACTAATTCAGATATTCTGGAATGTTTTTATATTTCATGAATGGCTCAAAAAGCATTTTATGCAAGATCAAAACACAGTGCTGAATGAAATAAGACATATAATCCAGCCAAAGTTAAGCATAGGCTTACCTCTCTCCCACTGAAATCAATGGGACATGAAAGAACTTAAAATTGGCTGGATCATGTCCAGGGTGTTATTAAAACACATTTGATTTCTGTCTGAAGGATATATTGAAAATAAAGACAAAAGCTACTTCGGGAAGAGGCTTTTATCCCATTACCATCCTGTCTCATTCAGGTCCTCAGCTAGTAAACACCAACCCCACCCCAGCTTTCTGTGCTTGCTTCTTTCTTACTGTGAAAAATACATTTAAAATAGGCAGAATAGTTGCATGTCTCCTAACCCCTGAAGGTCAAATGATGTGAAATACATCCATTTTAGCTTCTATCAGAATGTCCTTGAGAGGGTACATTTTAGCTTCTATCAGAATGTCCTTGAGAGCGTAGAAAGTGATACTAAATGAAACAGTAACAGAAGCCAAGAAATATTTGGTTTCAATGTATTTTAATGTATTCTTGCATAACCACATGAATGGATACAATACAATACTGTGAAATATTGCATAGATTAGAGAATGAACTTTAGATTCTGGCAGTCCTTTATCTCTTAAATTATCACTTAAAATTCCCTGAAATCCCAATTTGCTTTACACAAACCTTATCAACTCAAATATTTTGCAACAGTAGGTTAATCTGAATCAGGAAGCAAATTGTATAAAAATACTTCATAACATTGCAGTAGGAGATCAAACACAAACTGAAGACATGAACACCTTGCATCTTCATCTCGAGATTTTTGGCCATAATTATTCCTACATATGTTGTGATTAGGAACTAGCCTCAAGTTCACATACATCTTCCTAAGTTGCCAGAAGAACCTGATTTTTGTGAAGTCCAATATGATTTGAACCTCCCATATTAATGTGTGTAGTGCAATTTAGATACCTAAGTACTTTCCCAATGTTCCAATGCAATTCCCAGCTTAAAAATGCAAATGTGAGAGAAACTGCATTTTAAAAAATATTTAAATATTGATATTAATCACAGGTTTTTCTTTTAGAAAAACGCAGATTAATACAGAAATCCGTCAGAATAGATTTACGAGTGAATAAATGCAAAAACAACACAGACCAATTCCTACCCACAGCATTCATCTCACAAAGAAGAAAATTGCAAGCAGCAAGATTCTGATTCAACGAACTATGAGATCACTCAGCACTACCACACATTATCTTGTACATGTGCTAAACCTGGAGAAGGAAGTGGAAAGGCATGTTGGTCAGAGCCTACTTCACACCATCTAACTGTACATACTATCATGAAGAGGCCCATACTTCAATATAAACAAATTAAAATATAAGCACTGTTTTGATATCGAAAGCAGAAGAGCAAAGAACAAACTGGTTGTAGAGTTAAGGCAACAGAAGTATAAAATCATCAAATGAATGATCAGAAAATTAACATTAATTAAAGCTTCTGGAGGAAAAGGAAGAAAAATCATCAGCAAACTGTGTAACAATTTAATTCAAAAAAGGAATTGAAAGTATTAAGAAGTGGTTTGGCTAACTTTGCAAAGGAAAAAAGAACCTTTGATAATGAAGCAGAAAAGGCCTATTTGTTAGGATATTTAAGGATAAATTCTTATTATTAATTTACTAATTTATTTTTGGTCCTGCGCAAACGTGTAGGAGTAAATGTCTGATGTGAGACATTTTGTGTGAATATCTACCTCAATTTCACTGCCCTGTCTTGCAATATGTGGAATGTCCTTGTCCATTTTTCCATTCTGACATTAAATTTTTAGTATTTTAGTTATCTGTCTCATTTGTCTGCTTGAAATTTGCATATCTTGCCCCCTCAGTCCCTGCTCTGCCTAGAAATTTGTGCATTTTAGCAATCTCACACTTTGCTCTTTACTCCTCACATGCCCCTGACAGCAAACAACAGATACTGGTGGAGGAAAGCAACAAGGCAACGGGGTGCTTTGTAACCCTAAATCTGTAAGCTAAAATTTCCTAAAGGAGCTTTAAGGCTGTTCTTTCTTCAGCAAATCTGACATTGGCCAATTCTGACATTAATCCATTGGCTATCATAGGTTCTGTATTATTAATACATTTACTGCCAGTGTTTAAAAGGATATAAGTCTATTAGTTTTCGCAGCATCTCAGTGGAAGAGATGATAAGTCGGTGCATGGTCAGTAATACCTTCAGCAGCTGGGAGTTTTTACACAGGTTTCCTTCTGAATCTGAAAACATTAAACAACTCAGTGTTATTAGGGACATTACCAAAACATTCTGACATACTTTGTGCTATTTGTCCCAGCTCCTGGTTCAGCCTGTCACAAGCCCTTTAGTGACGGGACGGCTTGCTGAGCAAGGAAATGTAGGAATGCTGGGAAAAAGCACTGGTGGAGAAGCACATGACCAAGAAACATACGATCCAAGCAAAGGCCGATTCGGCCTAGAATTCTGTTCACACTGTTGGCTGCCCATCAAGTGCTCATGGGAAGCCAACAAGGACTCCCCCACAAGGCTCTTAAGCTTGTTGATACAGGCAATAAGAAGCAGGCTTAAGCTACTAAGAAAAGGGCCTTTTCTGTAGTTGCACCCCATCTGTGGAATGAATTTCCCAGGGAGGCTTGTCTGAATCTATATTGTACTCTTTCTGGTGCCTGCCTTCTTATTTTCCCAAGAATTCTCCCAGGAATTCTAGTTCTAGGCCAATTCAAACCCTATACTGCATTTCACATATTCTGCTTTGTACTTCTGTTTTGTACTGCAATTTTAACCATTTAAACTGCCTGGAGAGCTTCAGCTATTAGGTGGTATAAAAATGTAATAAATAAAGTACCAAATCTTTCTGTGCTAGTAAAAGCGCTCACAAAGGCCTAGCAATCCATTTGATGCAGGGTACTCTGGTGTAGACAATCCTCTAGTATTTTCAGTAAAGCCAGAACTTGCTTCACAAGTGTTACTAACCACCTACAGATCTGTAGCTTGTGGACAAAGGTTGCCATTTCATACAAAACTTAAGACAGACTGATGGTTTGGATCTAAAAATGAAATTCTGTTGCTACTTTAGAACAGAATATATTGCACTGAAACTAGTTAAACACATTCTCTTTAACATAGTTTTTAAAATGCAGATAAGGCTAAAGGTATGACATTAGAAACAGAATATCTTCTAGAACAATACTTAGCACAAGGACAGATAAGGGGCACTACAGGATGAGGTTTTATCATACAGTACCCCTGCCTCATACACAAAATTTTATGGGAAATCCAGATAACATTGCCTCCCATTTGTAACATTCCCCAACAATCTTTAGTGTTTTTTTTTTTTTTCTGTCCACAAAAACTCCATTAGGGAGAGAATGATGGAATATTTCCAATGACTTAAAACTGGAAGTTCTGGTAGCTGAAGCACCCATTAAGCAGGAAAGTTGTGTTTCTATTTTCTAATTTGTTTATACTGTAAAAAAAACCTGTGGGTTCATCTAGCCAACATTCTATATACCAGCAGCTTGTGGAAAACCCACAAATAGGATGTAAATACAATAGAAACATCCTGGTCATGTTTCCAAGTAACAGATATACAGAAACATACTTCCTCTGATACTGCAATATAGCTTTCATGACAAGTAACCTTGACTGATACTGATAAACTTATCCTTCCTAGTTTTATTTATTATTTATTTATTAAAACATTTTTATGCCGCCCCATTCGCCGAAGCC